>NC_090982.1:40794050-41097080 GCF_040807025.1 Struthio camelus
ACCTATTTTCATTGTTGCAGAAATTAAAAATGTATCAAAGAATTTTAAATGAGAAACAACGAGCAACAGTTAATTGCACTACAATAGTGGCTAGAGATCCTGGTTTCTCAGTCTGGGCTGGACTACATAAAAATACAAAGGAGAACAACTCAGTCTAAGTGGACAAAAAAGACAGCGGGTAGAGAGAAAAAAAAGAAAAGAGAGATGAAGTGATCTGCTCAACAGAATGCACCTAGTCAGGAAGAGAAGAAAATGCATATAAGTTTTCTGACATCCAGTTGAGTGCCCCAATACCAAATCAGTCTGGTCCCAGGGTTTTCAAAGGCTGATCTCTAACTTTATAAAATGATTTTCGTTATGTTTACGTACGAAAGAGGCGTCAGAATGGACCAAACTTATGTCTTGTTTTGAGCCTTGCTTCAGGCTCCGTTTCCAAATAAAATGTTTTCTATGAGGCTTCCCATTATTCTTCAAGGGAAATCAAATGAAATTAAATGAATATCTCAAGCAGTATTTTTTCTTGTGCTAAATGTTGTTTTGAATTGCTCAGTTATAAATCATTTTAGAAATCTGTTAGGACAAAATACTTAATCATAAATTGGACAAAAATATTGGACAATTTACAGTATCTTACTGCTGGATCTGTTTTTCACTGAAAGATAAAAGGAAAAAATATTTTTATGTTTCCAACAATACTTTTAGCAAATTAACCACATATTAAAATCCTCACATTTTTTCAGCTCAGCGCACTGCATTTTCTCCAGAGCTCCTGGCTGGAGAAGTCTCTTCTCATTAGTATTAGAGACTAATTTGCTCCTTTAGTGATATGAAAAGAATAAACTATTATTTGATTAAACCTTAAGAAAGACCACTGAGATGTAGGAAATCCACAGGTGTCAGTTTGCTTTACCGTGTCAGAGGTGAGCAAAACCCATGTTTTTAAGCACTTCCTATCTCAAGAAGCTCTAAACACTCAAATATTGGCATGTACATGCACTTCTGGCAGCTGCAAGGCCCTGTAAGGCTCTAAACTGTAACATCACAGCAGCCTGGCTTAAATGTCTTATGAGTAATGCACACTCAGAAACATCCAAATATGAAGCTTGTTCCACCAGAGGATCAGTTGCACATATAGCAGCAACATCTCCCCAGTACATATCCACCTGCAGCCTAGAGGTTGGTGGTTACAACCATTAAACCTTCATTAAACATGGATGCAGTCAGCTGAGGACAAGGCAAGCATACTTGAAAATAAAGGGTTTAAAAGGCTAAAAACTCACTGCTTCCTGATGAATACAAACAGGCTAGAACAGACTTGGAGTTTTCTAATAAACATTATTCCCACTGGTAGGTGTTTATTTTTCAAAACTAAAACTTTCTTCAAAAAATGTATCTGCATCAATTATAAGAGAGTAAGAGAGAAAACATAAAGACGCATGTGCACAAAGGCTCATTAGAAAGCAAGTGAAGT
This sequence comes from Struthio camelus, assembly GCF_040807025.1. Lineage (NCBI taxonomy): Eukaryota > Metazoa > Chordata > Aves > Struthioniformes > Struthionidae > Struthio > Struthio camelus. The sequence continues at coordinate 40,795,522 of NC_090982.1, forward strand.
AAAATCTATAGCCCTGAGGTTTCTATACGTTTTTTTATGGCAAACTTAAGGTGTTTATAATGGGACAACCAACCTAGTTAAAGGTTCCTGTAATCTTCCGCTGACCTACTTTAAGTGCCTATGTCTGTCTTTGGATCTGAGTCACTTCCTATCTAAAACTTTATGGGCCAATGCAAAATTCACTGAAGCCAATAGAAGTCATTGTATATTTGGCTTTTGAGACAACCGCACATATAATTACACAGTATACTTAAGTTCGTGATGGTCTTGCCAGAGAAAGGTGGAGACTGGTGCTAGTGAACCAGCAGTTCTCTCCATTACTTTGGCCTCCTCTGCCCAAATGTAAGAATTCCTTTGATTTGAAAGAAAATTTAACCCCCTCTGAGGGAATTACGACTACCGCTAGTTAAAATATAAGTAAAACGTTAAATATTTTCAGGTTAAAGAAAGTGCAATTTTTCAGTAATTTCAAAATTCTGGACCAGCTCCAACAATGCCATTCTCTTCAACCTTCATTTATGTTCTAGAAACAAGGTTCTTGCTTTGCATAAGTAAAGATAAATGCCATTTTTTTCTATTTCTGTTTTTGTGTGTATGAGGAAGTAAGGAAAGCTGTTTATTTGAGCTGAGCTGACTCCTGAATTCCCAAGTTTCTAGGAAACAGAATGCGTCTCTGAAAGATGCCATGTATTTATCCTTGCACCTATTTCCAAACAGTTCTTTACAGAAGGTACATTTTACTTAGCGATGCATGGTAAGCTTTCAGGATGAAGATTACCTTGTTTTTACTCAGATGCAATTATGTGATGAACTTGCCTCATTTTTTTTAAATCAATAATGTTCCCCTTCCTGCAAATGCCCATTTAGTCTTGTGCAAAAATGAGAGGAGAGGAATATATCAGCATAGATAGATTCCTAAATTGGTGACACTGAGGATATCAAGCACCACATTCTTAATGTCAATTGCTCCAGTAGAGCTGCGATATTTATCACTATATGAGTTGTAGAGAGCATACCAGCTATGTATCAAGTGATGAAGAGATTGAGTACGTTTCCCCTGCCTGCAGCAAAGGAGTGTGAGGGCAAGCTGCCACCAAGGCAAATGAGTTTACACAGCCCAAAGTGCACCACACGTACTTGCTACCTCAGGTGTCCCTGTTCAACACTTCCATTTCTGGGACTAACGTGTACAGAATCGGACTGGGAATGTCTGTGACTTTAAGGGTAAATATGCCTGCACAGTGGGCAATTTAGACAATAATTTCAGGAAAGGAGAGTGATCATTTAAAGAAAAAAAAATAAATGGATAGATCCATGCGTAATCAGACATGAGTCTATTTGATTCAAGACACAGCAGACAGGCACCTCAGTTTGTATAAACTAGATAGTGAAAATCAACAGAACAATAACGATTTACATCTGCTGAGAGCTTGACGCTAATAGGTAAGAGTGATTCAGTGAAGAAATGACATTTTTCTCAATAACCTGAATTACTACAGTTACATTACATAGGCTAAAAACAATCAGAAGGGATAAATGTTCTCATCTTTTGCGGCGTGAATCAACCCTAATCATTTTGCAATACAAAGAAACAGCTCCTGCTGATATATGACTCCATAAATAAGGTTTTTTGTACCTTTAGTACGAACAGGATATTCAGCTAGATAACCTTATCTACCATGGCAATTCCTAAGCTCACTAAGATATAGCAGTTATTAAAAATAATAGGAAAACTAAACAATAATGAGCAGAAAGTGAAGAGGAACAGAGAAGCGACATTGGGAACCTAGACAAGTACATGCAATTATCCAAAGTGGAAAATGGCTACAACAAAAAAACTAAGGATATCCTATTTCCTTTGTGAAATGTTGCTCATTCCTAACAAAAAAAAAAAAACATTAAATACTCATTTTCATATCTTACATGAATAATACAGCACATCCTATTATCTTGCAGAACATTCAGAATGAAGTGACACAAAAGGAAAATGTCCACCTGCTAAATCTCTTATTACAGAAAGCAGTACTGTAGAATAATACCAAAATATTCATTATATCCAGCAGACGGTCTGAGGGAATTACAGCACAAGGCTATGAGTGCAACGGGCAGAACCTTATTTATAAAGGGTCTTGCTGGTGATGAATCTTAAAAACATCATTCTTTTACATTATTGTTTTTCTCCTCCAGATTAGATGGTCAGTCTTTTTTAATCAGTGTGAGAGGCCCTGGCTGATAAACTTCATCAAATCTTAACTAGAACTGTTGCGCTCTGGTGATTTGATAATTTGTTACATTTAACAGTGGTCTTCTTCCCAATTTATCTTTGAAACTGTTACTCATGTATCTGTTTACACTGTCTTGTTTCCTGTTTTATAATTCTTCAGATACCAGGATCTTATCAAATTCCATAAGCCAATAGAAAAAACATACAGAGCAGAAGCCTGAAATAGCTACAGATGTTTTGGGTTAAATGAAGAAACATGCAAAAAAAAAGTAGGTCTAGGCTCTCTACTGCGTAACTGTAATTTCACCTGGTTAGAAATCAAGGCTTCGTATTGTAGATCAATAAAAATCAAGGAAATGGAAAAGTCAATTTAAAAAATTTAGCAATGAAGTCAATTATGTTAAACTAGAATTTGAACAATCATTCCACGAGCGTATCTTGAGAAGCAATGTTATATACATTAGCTTCAAGTTAAACTCGCTGGAAATTAAAACAAAGTATTCTCTTTCACTTGTGCTTTCCAAGTAAGATTTTTCTGCTTTCCAGGAATAGAACTGAATGAGGTCTTTCCTGTGATATGGGATAATCAGAATTATGTGCCAGGTAAGATGATCTTTTACACAGAGCAAGATTTCTAGCTTTCAGTATTCAAAATGGTTGTCCATTATGATTCTAATAGTACTTTTCTGCCTCTTAAAACACTCACATAAATGACGTCTATCAAGGAAAGGTATGTGGAATTAGGAAATTAGAACATCTGACCTGGTATATAACATTTACTCACATGCCATTTTTGCCATGCAGATCTCTACAGAGAGGAATTCCTGAAAATAAATGCATTGACCTTTCCATAAGCCTTTCTTACACTCCTAATACTACCAGCTGGCTGATCTGAAGGGAGCAAGTAACTCAAATCTTCACTCACCATCCTTTCTTCTCATTTATAATTAGGCCCATGAGATCTGCAGGAATCCTGTCTTTTGCTACTCAGGTGTCATGTACCGATGTAGCGGGAAGAGGACAGGATTAAGAGGATTTAATTATTTAATCTTTGTATTATCTTGGTTTGGAAGTGTTATCAGTATTATCACTTGAGTTTCACAAGGAAATCACGGTTCTGACAGATTATGTGATTTACCCAAGAGCACAATACAAAAACTGGAATTTGAACTCAAGTGCTCCCAGCTGCCCATGCCCTTTGACTACGCAGTAGAGTTTCTTTGACTTCTGGCCTGAAGAAAAATCACAATGCCTCTTTAACCCAATGATTTTCCTTTATTTTGACCCGAAAGATGGTCATAGGATAACTAAGATTCAATGCTTAGAAACAGAGAAAGGGTAAGCCTATTATTAACATTTTCCTAAGTATTACCTTTGCTTCAAAGAATGGATGAAACCCCTTACTTTCCTCGTGGTCCTGGCTTTTCTGATGTTGCGCTTTGAGCTGGTTTGCCCTTTATAGGAAAAGGCAAAGAGTAAAGTCAGGCGAATACACATGGAACAGATTTCCACCCCCATCCTGTAGGCAGAGCTTTTTTCGGCCTTACCTTTTTAACCAGCGCTTAATCCCCGCGGGCTGAGCCGCGGGCGCGGCGGTGGCCTAGCGGAGGCGCCGGGTGCCTGCCAGCCTGGGGAGAGCGAGCGTTTTCTGGTGCCATGGCAATGGACTCACCGCCTCTTGAGCAGCAGCGTTGCCCAGCAACCTGTCAACAAATGCAAATTTTGCAGGCTTCTCAGGCACGGATTGGCCAGTTTCATTGTTCGGTAACAGAAAAGGGGGAGGCGCTCTGGCCAGGCTCAGCCAATAAGAAGGAGCGTCAGGGAGGCTCCCAGGAGCCCGCTCTCTGCGGGCAGTGAGAAGGGGCTTTGCACCCCAAGATGAGAAGCGTTCAGCTGGAAGCGTCCCCAGTGGTGGGACTGCATCCATCACTAGGGGCTTCTCCCAAGCAGAGGCAAAGCGACAGGAGCTTGCGGGAAAGCTCAGCCAACAGCAAAGACTAAGCGCATAACGAACCCTAATGCCATCAATGTTTGAAAATTTCCCAAATTTAACTTTTGAAAGCTTGGTATTTTCCACAGAAAATAATTCTACAAAAATAATAATAAATAACTGCCACAAGAAACCACCCCAGGTGCTAACATTTGCAAGGTAGGTGTCCTCCTGACAGTGCTGAGTGCAAATCCATAGTGCTTCTTTCATTTTATCTCTTTCTACATTAAAAAACAAGCAAAAAACAACCCAAAGAGTCCTCAGTTACTGAAAACATGCACATACATAAGAGGCACGATTTACTTTGAGTCTGGGCAGCAACAACGTCTTATACTCTGCCAAGCAACAAACACCTACTGCAAACAGACTCTAGTACTAGCTTTGTACCGAAGCTGTGGGTGTGGAAATTCATGACCTATATTTTCATTGGTAAACATTAATTTGGTAAGGGGTATTCTATTGCACTTGAGGATAATGGTCAGCAACTGATAGTCTGTTACTAGCGCCATTTACAGTATATGCCTCTCCTTAGTTGACTGAATTTAAGTTTTGCAACGCTTAACGGCTGAAGGTGTGATACTCAAGCTGCTCACAAGAAGAAACCACGGAAATGTCAGGGCATGTTAAATTCTTGAAGAAGCTGTGCATTTCCAAGGCTGACATAACAAAGACACTCTGATATTCTGAATGGCAATTTGTAATTGATATTTTAAGTGATCATTAATAACTTCCTAATTTAATACAATGCAAATTATTTAACATATTTATGTCATAACATATTATATAAATGGTGCAACATTTAGATCAGAATCGATTTTAGTTATGGAGCTATATTTATTAGAAAAATGATAACTATATTAGAAGAGAATAGGAGAGTTACAGAATCAAAAGGCAGGCAATACTAAGATTAAGGCTGCCCTTTGCTTCACGGATCTAAGAGAAAAAACATAATCGGAAATGAAAATATGCTTCTGTCTTGTAAACACTTACACACAAGCTTAAATTCACTTATGTATCTCAGGAAAAGATAAAAATATTTTTCCCTTGTAAGATTTTAGGTTGGAACCTGTCAGTGGCAGACAGATAAGAATGTTGTTTCTACTTCAGCTCTCCCAGATAACATTTCAAATGTCTGGAAACAGCATGGGGATTATCCATCATATAAGATTATTAGGAAAAGGAAAAAGTATTTAGTTTCTTCCTCTGAAAAAAAAATAGAACTACCTTTAGATCATTAGAAATGATGAAGAAAATAAACATTACTTCAAAACCAATTTAAAAACTAAATTCTAAACAGAAATATTTCACATTGAGGTGATGGAATATATTTTATATTACAAGAAAAGTCAGTAACAGAATAATACTTGAATAAGTTAATATTAATATAAAATACAGCATATTTTTAAATAAATCTATTCACATCAACAACATATTAGAAACGAGTGACAGTGTTCCACCTGAATTCCAGGCTGGCATGTTATATATGCAGGTTTGTGTGTGAATTTAGATGTTTGGATACTTGAAGAACAAAAATGGACAACTCTGAAAAATGCTTATTTTACTACATATGCCATACACGTGGTATTCAAATATCTAAACTGAACAAATCAGTGTTGCACCAATATGAGTATACTGCTTCCATATATATGCTTGTATATTGGCATGATGCAGCCTGTTGCTACAGCTGCATGGTTCAGGTCTCTCTGCCACTTTAAATTGGATGGTACCAGTTTGCCTTTAATCTCTTTTGGCTTGTATCTTTTCATTACTCCATCATTCAACCCTTGCTGACTAGATATAATATAAACAAAACACACAGGAATTATTTTTACCTGAGGAAGAACAAGAAAAAGATCAGAGGCCAATTGATTTCCGCTGTACGTCTTCTTTGAAGCCAGACGACATGATATGATGAGCAAAAAGCTCCCTCGAATAGGCTTTATTATATGAAGTAATTTAAATTCCATGTACATACGTAATTGCTCAGAACTTATACAGGGAAGAATATAGTCTACTCGTTATTTTATTTTTCCTTATTACTTGATCAATAATAATGGCCTTAACATCTTCCAAACAGGGCATCCTGTAACATCAGGAAAGGTCATAAAGGAGAAATGACAAAATGTATGAAGTAACATTACTATCATTGACTATTTCTATGTCTACAGAAACCTATCCTAGGATATCCATGTATGTGAGAACTTCCCAAAGGTCTGAGACAAACATCAATAAAATATTTATATTTAAGCAGGACAGGAACAATCATAATAAACTTACTTAGTAAACATTTTTATAATCATCAGGCCTGCTAATAACTCTTTTGCTTCTGTTGCTCTATTTAGTATCTTGCAAAACTCTGGGTGGGATCCTATCTGAAGGTCAACTTGGCAGAAGCAGAGGAACAATAAACAAACTAAGAATATGAAAAATGCCTTAAAAAGCAGCTGAGCCGGGGAGAAGGTAAGAGGTCATCAGTTCCTAGGACTTCTTTATTTTTGTTGTTTACTGTAGCTCATTGGTACATGGAGAGAAAAATAAATGAGGGGAGTTTCATGTCATTATACATTATTTTTACTTTACAGCTTGCTTTTCCTAAAGTTCACAAGTGTTTGTAATAGGACTTCCCCATTACTGCTGTTTCTCTTCTGTTGTGTGTTGCACAGTAATGTTAGAGTCACATAAGACCTTCTTAATTACAACTTGCTTTGAGAACTGAAGATTTAAAACCTTGACTCTTCAGGCCATAAAATCAACCTATGTTTAATATGATTCAGTTGCTATGAAGCAATTAATTGGAGGATTAACGTATTCATTTTTTGACATTGCCTTCGTAGATAATGTCCTTTTACTCTACAGATTAGTACACAGACACTCCAAAAAAGCATACCTTCAAAGCATCTAAAAGGGTTTCAGGAACTGAATTATCCTCTGCTGGAAATGGAGTTGAAGAACTTTTATTTCCTGAGAAAGAGAAAGGTTACACTGAGGCTGAACGAACCTTGAGCCACTTTTCATTACCATTTCTAACGGACAGCCAGAAGACAGAAAAGATTATGTTGCAGCTAAAAACACAGTTCAAACATGTACAACCAGATTTCCCTTTGAAGCTGGAAGTCTTCCCAGGGAGATGGATATGGCTGCAGCTGAAGCAACAACAATTTTTCACACAGTGAAATACTACCACACATTCCAAGGTTGGAATACTAGCAAATTACGCAGCGTTAGTGACATTTCAGTGCTGTGACCACCTGAAAATACCTACTGCTTCTTTTCCCCAAAACATTTTAAATTCACATTTACGCTCCTATGGCATCTTTGACAGCTTCGCACACTGAAATGATATCACTCAGTAACACAAATTAAAAGGAGAAATATGAAATCTTTTGATCTAATACCATTAACAAGAGAACTTCTGAGATTGAGTTTTGAGACTCCAAAAGGTAATAAAGGGATGGAAAGAATTCTAGCGTTTGGCTAGAAAAGAACAGTCATAGTATTTAGAAGAAGCAACGGAAGAATAAATTATAGTGTGAAGATCATGAGATGATGAATTTTCTGGAAAAATATTTCCATGAAGAAGAATTTTAATTAAACCAAAGAACTTCTCTGTCTTGGCAAACAAAGGTAAAATGAGACACATTCATACACAAAAGTTTCCTATGAATGGGTGTCCATGCTCTAGCCATTAGTCATATAATGCTCAACCCACTACAATTTATATTGCCCTGGATAGTGTTCTAAGTTTATGCTCCCTCTTCTGGGCTGTTGTTGCAATACGTGGTAACCAAATTTATTGGCCTACCTTCCGAGAAGGCAGCTTGAGAGTCATCACTCATCACACACTAGAGCTCTCTGCTGTGAATTTCCTTACAGACTGCCAAGAACATCAGATGAATTGGATTTGCAGAAATCAGAACTCCTTGGCCTTCAGTTCAGGGCAGCCTGGTGTTCCTCTATACAGACCATACATCTCTTCCAACTCCCTCGGAGTGGTTGACTCACTGCAGCCTCATGCAGTCTGCCATTTCACTCGCTCTCTCACTTTCATAGCATCCCACATATGCAGCCACTGGTGCCAAAAAGCTGTCCCAAGAGCTGGAATCACCTTGTGCCCAGGGCAGCCTACTCAACCCTGCTATCTTATTGCCACTCAATTAAGAAAACTGCAACAGAGTTGTCTAAGACCCTGTGCCCCTAGCCTGCTAGTATCAGTATACAGATGCAAACTGGAACAATAATAGGTCAACTTAGGAACAAAACTGTCTCAAATTCATTATCACTGCAGCTCCGCTGCAGGAGGGCCTAACTATACAAAGTATACTTCAGAATGAGGCAATTTTCTTGAGAACAGATGTTCGCCCTTCCAGTGACTCATATTACCACACTGTGTCGACAGAGCCTGTTCTTTTTGCACATCCTTTATATCTTACCTACATCCATCACATCATAAGCATCTTTCACATGGAAAAAACAGTAAGTCACAAAGGACTTCAACACAGCAGAAAAGGTATAACGAAAAAAAAAGAGAGAGAGAGGCTGAAGTTGTATAAATTGGAGTGAAATATAAAAGCAACAGATTTAAAACAGCAAGGCGCAAACTATCAGAGGGCAGACTATTCACTGATACATTGAATTCTTCATCTCTTGAAGTCTTCAAATCAAGTCCACCTCACTTTGGGAAAGATATGCTTTAGGCTTGCTACAAAATCAGCTGAATGAAATACTATGGCCCATGTTACACAGTAGGTCAAACTAACGATCTGTTGATCCCTTCTGGCTCTAAAACCTATGAGTCATGTAATTCCTCCTAAGTGGCCCTCACAGGAATTTAAGCAAGCCTCAGTGACTTCAAACCTCTGCCTTCTCTATTTGCAGTTACGAATGAAAGATTTTTGATATTTTGCCCCATCAGCCTACCATTTCCAATTTTTTCACAGCATCCCAAAAATGGATTTTCAAGTAGAACAGCTACACGTTCCCTATACTTATTTGTCTTTTTCCATCCATCAACTGCATTGGAAAGTAAATGAGCCAGGAATAATGTCAGCTAAAAGGACAAATTTTCAATTCTTCCTCAAAAATCACACTTAGGCAAGGTCCAGAAATTTATTACAGCCAAAAGATGAGAACTGCACTTAGCCCAGTTTTTCTCCATATTCTCTCTAAGCCAAGATGTCACTAAAACAACAGCTGCGTATTTTAAATGTGACATGGGACCTGAAACCTCTCTGCACTCCATCAAGGAGTGAAGAAAGTCAGAGATTCTTCAGTCTTTGGATGGGTCTGAAAACACTTGAAGGCCCCCAATACGCAGTCTGTCAAGGGATCAGAGTAAACATATGCCAAACATGTAAAACATCCACTAAGGCCTTTCCTGAGAACATCGAAGTACATTCTGAAACAGACCAATCAAAGCTGTGGTCTGAGAAGCAAAGAGATTCATAGCGTAAGATTTATGATGCAGTCACTTTGCAAGATCAGCAGCCCCTTTGTATTAATATAAGCTTAACTCACTGTCTCCTTTTCTTTTGATCTGCCTCCTCTTTCCTTTTCCGTTTTGGAGTCTTTCCTTCTGTCTCTTAGTTTTTCTATACCACTTCCCATTTATACTCTTTATATCTTCCTAACCCTTCTATAGTGCTGTTTTCTTCTCCTATGGCACGCTGGCATCCTGCAAAAGAAACTAGCTCCCAGCACTAACTTTCTTCTTCAAACTCTTTTCTTTTTCCCTGAGTTTTCTTTCCCTCTCATTTCAGTGTTCAGGTTTTTCACTTTTGTCTTTCATTGCCCAGCCACACCTGTTGATCGTATTCAGTCACAACTGCATACCTAACTTAATTCTCCTTGCTCAGTCACACATCTCCTTCATTCGTATTCACTGCTTCCAAACACCACTCACCCACCTATCTTTGTCAGAGATACTCTATGCTTCTAGCTGTCTATTTTCTTCAGGTAACATTCATTTACTGTCCTATATCTCTCAGTAACTTTTAGCTGGAAACACCCTGTTCAACTCCCAATTTACCCATATTCCTGTGACAAAAAACACTTCTGGGTCTTCTTCAATATTTCTCCTAGTTCTTTCCTAAGCTCTTTCTCTTAGGGTATGCACTCCATTCTTTTTTCTGGCAGGGGTGTAGGGTAGAAACATGGTAACAACTTTCTCTGTGGAACCTGACCCACTTCCTACTTTTTGCATTTCTCAGCTTCTTTCTTTTCAGGGAACCAAAGGTTCCTTCTTTGGCAACCCCACAACCATCACCTGGATTTCTCTCAGCCCCATTAGATATCACCAAGGCCCACAGCTTCTCTAGGATCTTCCATCCTTCTCATGATTTTATACTCACTTTTTGCTGCTGCTGGAGGTAGAGAAGCAAAGGTGTTGAAGACATAACATGGTAGTCATTTCTGGAGCCATCCTTGATTGTCATCCTTCCTGCCTGTTGAGAAAAAAGAGCAGCAGCTGTACCGCTTTCTTTGTTATAGCCCGAACAGGAGAAGTGGGGAACAGGATAGACCTGGCTGGGAGGGGAGTTACAAAGAGACAGGGTAAGGGCTAGACAACAAGGTGTCTGGAAGGTAGGGGCCACGAAGACGCTACAAATAAAACCGGACAGTCTGTAGGGAAAGAAACATAGCCACAGGAGGCTTTTGAAAACCAAAGACCTGGAGGAAATCAAGGGGCATATCCCTTTCCTGCAGGAGGGGAAGACTTACAGAGCAAAGAGCTCCATCAATTTTCATGCCTTAAGTGGATATAAAGCCATAATAACAGAGGACGTTGAAGATTAATCTTCTACCCTTTTTCTCCTCCAAAGCTGATTCACACATATTGAGCCCTCTCAGTACCTGCATAACGTATTTTCCCTTCCTATACCCTTATCAGCCCTCTGTCTGCATATTAATCTAGACAGCTCACTTCACGTTCCCTAAGCTCAGAGGATTTCCTCCATCCTTCCAAGTACTGTATGATGCAAGCCTGCCAGACAAACATTTAGCCCTTGAATGTACTTAAGTGGCCTCTTGTTTTCCCCTTGTATGGCTCTGAAGGGTTATGAAAATAAGAGGCCAAACAAATTCATGCCAGCAGTAATTCCAGCCCCACCCTGCAGAATGGGCAGACATCACATGGCCTCAGGAACAGCCAAATTTCATGATTACATTTAAATAAATGTTGATGGTTGAGAAGCCTGCTCTGTTTCCCCTAGTTGTTCTCTCTCCTAAAGTTCCTTTACTGCAGGGGGCTATCAGCACCTTTGTTAACTTGGCATGACAAACCAAGTCTTTGCTCTGTAGAAACAAAAAGTTCCTTTAAAAACATGAAAATACCCATGTAACAAAGCAGCATTAGTAAACAGGATTTCAGTCAGCAAAACAACGTTCAACGATTTCAGGAGTTAAGAGGAGGCATGGATGAGGTGGGAAGAACCAACTGTTTTTCCAAATATTTAATATCTGGGGTTTGCCAAGAGCTGCAGGAGGAAGACGCAAACAGTAACATTAATAACAAAAAATAAAGGATTTAAACAGTATTTCATTTCATTTTGCTGGGGGTTGGGGTTTTTTGATTGCTTTGTTTTTTTTTTTTTTCCTGGTTTTGGCTGTATGTACCTGTAGAATTAACTAGACACTCTGGGCAGAGTTGTCTCTGCATCTTCTTGTAGTTTTTCTCCTCCTTTATTCTACAGCAGACTTCTACACTGTGCTCCCCTCTGTATGTGAACAGTACTTTTGGGTATTACCTGAATTCTACAGGAACTTCCAAGAGCCATTAGAAAATAAGTGGAATTTTTGTTATCTGCTTTGGAAAGAAAAAGGGAGATAAATGAAGCCTTTTTCTTACATCACATACATTCAAGAAAAATAAAAAACTATGTTCAACTCTATTGTTTTCTCAGAACGAGCAATATGAGTCGTTTGCCCAGCCATTCCACTTTAGCTGTTCACTGTGCACTGTGATTTGGATTTTTTTATCTGTCAATACAGATTAAACAGAACATGTGAGATTACTTTTAAAGAACATTGCATGGTCAAGTATGCTAAAAAGCTTTTATTCTATATTGTTTGGAAATCCAGCTGAAAAGCTTGTAAATCACATCTTCCTAGCTTGTTTCCTTTTTCACGGCAAATATTGCATTTGTTTGTCTTGTTTTATTGTGCTACAAAAGAAACTCACTGTAACCATTACTAGTACTTCACTTTGAAGTTGGTTCCATTATAAAGAACAAAGTATTAACAACCACCTTGTAATAGATAGCTGACAACCATAAAAATATGATTTGTTTAAATTTTCAACTTAAACATTTTTTAGAGGGGAGAATGGGGCTGATGTCTGTATTAGATTGTAATCTTTTATAGTTTAAGTACAATACCATCAGCAAAAGTAACAAATCTATCAATTACTGTAGTTCTTTGCTAAAGGCAGTATACAAATTTGGCATGTTTGAGTACACACCCAATGCTAGATTGCTTTTATTTTCTTGTTATATCGTTTTTTTCTTACCTTCTCCCCTTGTTCTCTCCGCTACTTCTCTTTGGAGCATGGATTGGCAGTGACAGACTCTTGCAGTTTTGCCTTCAAGATGCTTGAGGAGGTTGTAAAAGGTGAAAAGAAAATAACTACAAGGTTTCATGGATAATACAGTGCTGTTTGACTCCCATATCCATCATGCAGGTGGCAAGCCAGCAAGCATCAGGAAACCAAGTGGCATGAGTATAACACATTTCTCCATACATTTCCTCACTGGAATATCTGTGACTAACAGATCTCTACAGTTGATTAACCATGCTATAGAAGAAGAGACAGTACAGCTAGCTCTGCAAGAAGCTATCCAGGCTCCTCGAGTTGTTATCCTGGGGTAGAATTCAGCTGTAGCACAGCAGCTTTTACACAGAATATAGCCTAGCCTTGGACTGGGATTAGTTCAGTGGAGAGCCAGACCTGTTGTCTCCACACCACACTCTCTGATCCAGCACTGTGGAACCCTCTGAAGATGCATTCAAGAGGTGGTTCTTTGCCAGCAGGAGGCCAGCAGATTTTATGCACTTGTGTTCATGCCACATCAAACATGGCTCCTGCTACGCTGCTGCAGAGCACTCCAGATTCCTAGAAAGCTTACTAGCTCTGTTGCAACATGGTGCACGCAGAGAGCCAGTTCAGGTTGGGCGCAGTCTCTGAAGGAGTAAGTCCTCCTCTAATTTGGAGTGTCAGGAGCGCGCAGTGCAGAGATACTCCCAGGTCTGGCCAGTCTTATGAGAATTGGTTCCGTGAGTGCTCCCAGTACTTGCATCATCCATGCTTTTCTACTATTGGGAAAATGCTTGTTTCTTTCCCTCAGATAATGGAGAATTGACTATAACTATTTTTGGCTGGTGTGCTGCTGCTAAGAGCTATTTCAAACTGCTGTAATACAGAGCAGTCGCATGCCAGTGTAGAGGTTCCTTTGGTCTGGAGAAATGATGTTTTTGAAGGTCAGACTAAGAGATGAGAAATCCCAACCAAAATCCTTTCAGCCTGACACAGGGCAGGGGGTTGAACCAACGTTACCTACTTTGTCGCAACAGTGTTTTAACCACTGGGGTAGATAGCGTTCTAAGGAAGGACCTCTGCCTATTCACACTTATCCACTTTGCTCAAAATATAACAACAGTTACTGAGACAGAAGGACTTTCTAACCTGGTAATTAGGATAACAGGCTTCTGGAGCAAAACAGTGCTGGGCTGAGAGCACGTCTATTTCAATATATTCTAGCCCAGTGAGCAGGGAACTCATTTCCTTCAGAGTGTTCAAACCACAGCTCCCATAACTTGAGAGAGGCATCAAATCTGCATCCTCCATACCGCTAAGAGCTCTGGATACTTTTCTTAGAAGTATCTGAAACGCGTTACATGATTCCTTTTTTTGGTCAGGAAGTTTATACACCTGTGAAAGAAAGACAAAAAGAAAGAAATAAACAGAAAATCACTACATGTGGTATGACCTGAACCATGCTACTTTTGGTCAACAGAAAGTAAAAATATCTACTCTTCACAATATATTTGATGTTTAAATGGCATGTGACCTTCTCCAAGCAGCCCTCATCTTTTTTGAATATCTGAGAGCTATTAACGGATACACTGGTATTTCTCACATGAATATCCTTACCACTCTTTTCTTAAGCTTACATATGACTTCTCCAATTGTTGCTGCCATTGCAAACGCCTCTGTTTATTTTATATGCCACAGTGAAGAGTCAAATGAACTACTTCAGTTCACTTTTGTGGACAAAGGCAAAAAATTACCCTTTTCAAAGTCTTACCGCTGGACTCTAGATGGGTGCTCTGAGGCAGCACAGTTTTAAAAGAGAACTGTAAAATGCAAAAATTAGTACACTGTGACAACACGAGAATGCCCTACAGAAACTGAAATGCCAGACTACAAAGCTGGAATTTGTATGCTTTGCTCCAGGGGAAGGGAGAAAGGGGAAGAACAGTGCACACTCTTACTCTAGAAGGAAAATCTGATTGTGACTCAGACAGGGGAGAATTCTTCCAAGAATAGCTCATCCCAGTGCAACTATACTACTCAGGTAACGTTGCCAACGTCACTGATATCTTGGCTTATCTGCTACTTAAAGGGAAATTGCCAAGTTAAAATTTGTGGGTCATATCCTCCATGGAACACACAGCTGCAGCTCCAGTGAAGTTCGTGGAGAAACTTAACAGCATCAAGGGGTTGGCCCTACTTCTTAGAAGTCTTTTTCTTGTGTTACTAATAAAATATTTGAGTTTTACATTATTTTCAGTTTTCATAATCTTTTCTCAGTTGATTTCTGAAAGTCAGGTTGTTTCTCAGTCTGGCTTTCACACATGCAAGGCTATAGTTGCATAGCTGCAAACAGAGTAGGGAAACATAGATAAAAAAAACTTGTGATCAAAACTAAAAACAATAAAATAAAGAGTTGCACTGGTGTTAAAAGCAACACTGGGCCATAACTTCCTGCCACTTGCTATCTCCCATCTCCTTCCATTCATAATCAACTCTTGTCAACTGACTGTCTTTTTTCTCCTTTCATGTACCCCTTCAGTTCTAGCAACTGTCTGAGGCCTAATGTTAAAAGCTAACATTGATTAACTGTTGATTCCAAGTAAGATGCAACCACCCAGAACAAGCTGCATAAAAACATCTTCACTCTTTTTATAAAAGGCAACTCCTGCATGGAAGCAAGCATGTGAAAAATCAGTGCCTTTCCCTCTCCTCCGTAGTTTAAAAACCACAGGATTTAAACTGTTACCTAATGTAAGAGTGGGGCTCTCCTTATTTGCCTTTCAACTGGAAAAGCGCTTCTAGATTCTAAATTCTACCAAATTCTACCAAAAAGCTGGTGCCTTGTGTTTCCTATTGCTTCACCATTTTTGCAGACCTTCAGAGCAAGCCAACACACAAGATTTGGCATAATATCCTAGGAAGAGAAGTTATTTCATTTTTAAATAAAAGCAGAGACTCTCACAGATTCACTTGGCTGAGGTTTCAAGAAGAACATTAATTCTGACAAGAATTCCCTGCACATACATTTCTCTCTAGTCATATACCTAAACTATAAGCTCGACAGAGCAACTTTTCTCTATATACTATTACTGGGGCATAGAGGGATCTATTCTCAATTGCAACTCCCTGAATGATAGCCGTAAGCTGCCATTACTCAACTATTAAATGGCTACCAACAGGGAGTAACCTTCTGTGCAGCTGTCTGCCTGGCTACATCCATGAAACCTGGAGTCACCTTCACGCATCCAAAGTTCTCTGGAAGTGTAATCCACCAATATACAGACATATACAGTATAACTACAGAGAGTTTTACTTACAAACACAATCAGTATTGCTAGCAGATCAAAACTACTGTGTAAAATTGATTATACTAAATACATTTGAGTCATTTATCCTCTAAAATGCAGACTGATAGCTCCTAGCAATACTCTGCAGGGGAACTTTTGTGTAGACGATCACTTCAACACCTTCTTTTCATGAAGAACAGAGTCCAGTTTTCCTCATCAAACAGTCAGTCAGCCAGAAGCCACTGTCATTTTATGACTAAACTCACCATTGCTTAATAAAACATTTTCCTCTTTTGGAAAATAGTTTATTATTCAAAACACAAACAGAGACCCCTTAAGTCCCTTCAAGTAGCATCACTGTGTTACTGACCTAGAAATACCGCTCAAGAGAAAAGTATACTGCAGGTTAAATAACCAGCATAACTACTCACATGGGAAACCACATATTTCTGTTTGCAAGATTTTTTTTTGTTAAAGATAGAACAATTATTAAATCAAAGGGTTGATTATTAAGAGGTAGAAGTCCTTCATGATAAAACATTCTCTTTAATAAACTCACACAAGAAGTCCTTCATGATAAAACATTCTCTTTAATAAACTCACACAAAAAACTATACAAAATACAGACTTTATCAGACATACAGCCTGTCTACATACAGCCTCTGAATATCCCTAAACACATCCAATAAATTATTCTCCACATTTATTAGAAGACCATCTCCATTAGGCAGCCAATTTTGGTTGGTGTCCTGAGAGATCACTTAAGGCAAACTATACTGTACTTCCTTCCCTCCTAATATTGACTTGTAATAAAAGAAAAACATTTTTCCCTGTTTAATGCATTTTCCAAACTTTCATCAGTATTCATCCACTTCTAACAATTTGTAACAATGGTCCCGTCCAGCTGGGTAAACAAAAAGATTTTACATATATTTCACTGAGCATTTTTACTTTTTTTTTTTTTGGTGAAAGACCAGGGCAATACCTTTTGCCAAACCCTATCACTGCTCAAATGAATGATTATTTATATTTGTGAACTGAGGTCTAGGTGCTCTTTCTATCACAGCAGAAATCAAGAAGAAAAATCCTAGTGTAATCAACTTGCAAACTCAGGTGAAGATAAGGCATTAGTATGTAACACAGTCCAACTAACTTGCACAGAATCCCTAAGCTGACATGCTTCTGAAGTGCTAAATATTGATAGAAAAAAATAAACTAGTCATGTTGATATACCTCTCATGGTGAGAAAGATGAGAGATATAATATATCTTAGCTTGCTGTCTTTCTCAGAGGATTCAACACAGATTGTTATCAAAGTTGATGAACAGATTTTCTGAGTGCACAACTGTTCACGAACATAGTAACAACACAGACATCCAACCCAGTATAGCCCAAGGGAAAACTGTTTTCATCCCCAGCAGTTGAGGATAGCTTTAAATACACTTAGAAAGAAGTTTTAAGCATAGAGTTTATGTTTTTAATTTAGAAAACCCAAAGTACTAAAAAACAAAGCCAGTAGGAGCAGTTCTTTCTTTGGTGCTTTAGCTAGATTTTGTTTAAAACTGCACTGAATTTTGACTGACCTCATTCTGTGGTGAAGGAAATATAACCTGGTTCTGGAGGAGAACATGAGATAGAAGCGACAGAGTGGGCATGGCAAGAGTGCCTCTACTTACGCATTGGTCTCAGCTGCTCAAGTTCCTATTCCTTTGAAAGGATGTAAAGTCTGCTGAAAAGACCGAGGAAAGACGTTGTTTGACTTGTTCCACAGCCCTGAAATCCTCACCAAACCAAATCCAGCTTTCACGTGCATTGTCATGATCTCAATGGGGTCAAATTTTTTTGTGATGTACAATTCACTAGAGAAAAATTGAACAGAGAATGGACCCCTTCCTTTACTGACTTTTAAACACAGTGATGAGTTGCTCCTAGAGTTAAACTGACTGCAGTGTCTCACAATAGAAGCTCCACAGAGATTGGTTTATGAAAGTTGCAATGTAAATCAATAATTATTGGTTACAGTAGGTACCAGTTAAGCCTGTGCATTTCTTTATGTGAAGGTTTCATTTCTCCCCAGTAATACTAGACTGTGAGAAAGGCTGGTGACTGTGTAGCTAATTCACAAGTGTGCAGCTCAGGAGTTCTGGGACTTGTTCCTGGATGGTCTTCCTGTCTGATCCTCGTGATCATATGATCCTGTATGAGCAAGGCTCGTTCCTCTTCTAGACAACCGAGGCCTCTGTATGCCACCATGTCACAGGAAAAAGTATACCATCATTTTCCTAGTTGTACAAAGAGAGGCCTGCCATAATGCTATTTTTGCTGTGCTGTGACATTACTTAACGAATGCAAAGTGACAACAATTCATGATTGGAACGTGGTATAAAAGATACCACTTGAAGATAATGTTCAAATTCCTTTTCCAGGAAATTTCTCCACTTCCCTCTCTCATCTTCCAGAGAACATTATACAGACTTACAGGCATATGCAAAATCTCTACACCAAGTGTGAAGATTGAACAGGAAGGAAATGCAAAGAAAATAAAATGAATACTGCATTTATAGCAACGCAATCATCTAAGCAAAGACCACCGCAGCCAGATGTGTATGTACAAGCATGTGCATGCATATACATATACAGGAGAGAGGGATAAAGAATGAGGGAAAGGGTGAGAGCGCAAGGAGAAGAAACACGCAGTGGTCACCTACCTGAAACTTATTCAGTCAGTTTGTACGTAAAAGTTCCCTCCATTTCTTTTGCTGAAGTGGCAAAGCTAGAAGAAACACGAAGGTAAATAAAAGAAATTAGGAGACTGTTAAGAGAATTGCACTGCATTTCAGACGTGAAATGCAATTTATGGTGTCAGATCTTGGCTGAAAAAGGCAATCCATTGTGCATGGTGGTGGTTAAAGCATATCTGATTGAATCTGTGTTACAATACAGAAAAATCACAGAAAAAAAAATCAGCATATGTTTGAGATTACATTTATAGTAAGCATTTTAAAGAAAGGAATTCTGAAAGCAACTACGGACTTTAAAACAAATTCCGATCTCTTGGGACTAGTAACCCTTCCTGTAATAGCCCCCTAATATTTAATGGTCTGGGCTTTACACAAAGGATGAGCAATAAAACGCAGTGTATGGTGTGAGCAAGGAAGCATAAAAATCTGCTCTTGGGAAACTTGTGCAAGTTAAAAATTATATATGCCATACAAATATGCTTTGTGGCTGCACTGGACCCTGAATTTGGTGAAGTAAACCGAGAGATGCTTTCACATTTAATAGCTTTTTTGAAATACATTAACATTTTCACAAGAAGCAGTTTCCAGTCCGAATCTGTTTAATTCTAGGAGGAATTTATTTTTCCTAGTCTCCTCCTTTCTTGCCTTTTCAGAACTCAGTTATTTCTCAAAGCAGGACTAGAAAGAGAAAAAGAAGAGGATCCTTTTAGCCAACAGGTTTCAAGACTGGCTCTGCATTGAAGGAGAAACATATCTAACAGTTTCCTACTGACCCATGATTTTGTAGCGAGTCCTTTAATGAACTATGAAATAAAACCTCTCCCGTTTTTAGTAATTACTGGCACGCAAAGAGAGAGGCAGTATATCAAGTACAAACTACATCCATTCATTTCTAGAGAGTGCCTCTGGGTCAGCGCTGAGGCAAATTGGTAGGCATTGAGAGGATGCTTGCCTTTCACAGAGTATATTAATTCTTCTGGTGGAAGAGAAGACAATTTTGGTGGCTGTCAACCTTTTGCCTTTCATAGCAGTACAGTTAGGATTTTTTTGTTTTGCCAGAATGTTTACACACAAAAAAATTACTTTGTTAACATAACGTGACAATTCTTTAGGTCGTGGATTTCTGTGCCTTCAACTCTCTCTGAAACCTTACAGAAATAATATTCATCTAAATATCTTGAATAATTAAATTGCAAAGTATTACATCTACTCAGCAACTGAATTACTGTCTATGGTATGAACGATTTATTTATTTGCCTCAGACATAATGAGAATGCTAAATATTCCTATACATCTACTTTTTATGAAGACTGACCATTTCAGCTGTACCTGTTTCTATATCTGCTTCTTCAATATGCAAGGAGAGAAGTGAAACCGGTCTACACATGTATTGCATCAATGCCTGCCCTGGGATGAGGTTAAGATAAGGCAAGAGACTACAACAGTAGGGCCATCAGTTGCATGATTTTTTATTGTCATATTCTGGGAAGTATCAGCAGGGTAGTAGAAAGCAATGGAATAGAGAACTGAAGCAACAAAATAGAGTAGACATTACCTTATGTCCCAAAAATGGACGACCCGTTCAGAGAAAACATTCATATGTGAAAACCACAGCTCAGCCAGGAGCATAAAATCATCTTGATGAGAAGTAGAAGGCCATCAGATTGCCAGAAGCTCCAAAAACTCTAGATGCAGTCTACAGGTATAATTAAGCTCTACTTAGAATAGTACCTCTCGTTGACTACATAAAAAGTCTTGAATGCAACTGGGAAGGGGAGGGGAGGCAATTCAATAATAAATTGTTTGATAATTAAAAATGCTCTTTTGCTAAATTACTAATTTGAATTCATTTATATAGGTGAAGAATATATGAATTATTCATATGATTGCCACATCAGACTTGCAAAATTCTGCTTGCCCACTTATTCATGATAAATATGCTGTTTTGATAAGAAAATAAATTATGTGGAGTTATTGAGTCAATTAATATGATGCAAGTAAAAAGGGGAATTTGTGTGGGTGTAGTTGTTACTTGTCCATATTATAACTTGCTTGTTATGCTGATGTCCTGTCTTTCATAATTACTTTTAGCTATATAATGGCTGCAGGTTATTAAAACCCTAATTTCACCGGCATACCATATAAAATACGGTATATTGAACAACATAGCATCTCCTCATCTGCTGGACAATGGGGTTAGTTAGCAGTGACTCAAAATAAAGCTGTCACCCAACGAGCTACTATCAGCATATACTGAAGTACTTAATAGCGGTACTTTCAATGAATCACAGAGTTTTTGACCTATATGATCTAACTGCTTCTGGACTACG
The DNA here is from genome assembly GCF_040807025.1 of Struthio camelus. NCBI lineage: Eukaryota > Metazoa > Chordata > Aves > Struthioniformes > Struthionidae > Struthio > Struthio camelus. Next base: position 40,816,621 of record NC_090982.1, read on the forward strand.
TTTAAGATACTGCTTCTCACCTATTCCCTTAGATTGCTTTAGATAATGTCCAGCTCTCTACTTAGAACTCCTTAATATTTCACGGTGTTTAGTTTTTTAATACATATAAAACCTTTTAAAAGAGAAACATTTGCCACTTTTTAACCCCCCTCCAGTGGCTTTTTTGACCGTAGTTAAATAACTCATCACTTAGAAATGAGCAGGGAGGTCAAAGTGTTAGGCAAAAATATGATGTTTTCAAATGATTATTAAAAATCTCTGACTGGATATTAATTTGGTGCTACTATTTGGAAAATAAAATAAGCTGTTCTTTTTTTTTTTAATGGAGCTAGGAGAAGAGAAACCAGATGACACCTAACAAGGTGCAGGACGAGGGCTTATAGAAGAAGAAACAGACTATATTATCAAAGAAATATATGGCAAAAGAAGAGGCACAGCATGATGATAAAAGCCAATTTAATTTACAAGCTTAATACTCAGTAGAAATAAAATGGTAAATAAATAGATGTGAAACCAAACAACGTATTTGGGTGATGAATTCAAGTTGGTTGCACTGGGGGATATTATTGTCTTGATACAAATTGAAACGACACTCTTAACTCTCAGTAGAAAAACAACAGTATAAAAAAATGAAGATTTTACTAAAGGAAGGAAGAAAACTCGATCTGCTCTGAATGAAGTATGTCTATGAAAAAAAATCTAATTGTATTCATTCCTGGAATATCTTATTTTCAATTTAAACAATAACAATCTTTCACCTTGAACTTAATGGGACTACTGGTAGGGATATCCTTACAACACTTGTGCTGTAGACATTTGCCCACTCTATCTGAGACATGGTCTAACCTCTCATATTCTGAAGATCTACCTAGTACAATATAGCATATGAAGCCTAGTAGCTAGTGTATGTTACCTAGTATATCAGCAATAACTCTACTTTTCTAGCCATAAGGAGAACCTAAAGTCCTGTTTCCTTTTACTGTTACCATATTATATAAAAGCCAGATTCCAGGATGTGGACATTTCCTTACCAGACCTACCAGAACGTCTGCTAAATCTGGCAGACGGATTAGTTTGAGAGCGTAGTGAAGTCGAAGGAAGTTACTTTAGACAAATTCTTTAGTCTAAACATTCAGTTCAAGTCTCATCCCATCAAAAGTTGAAGAGTTCTCTGACGCCTGGGAGGTCCCTGAACCACCAACATTCCTCCTGGACAATTTGGGATCTGAACGGAATTATCTTCAAATGGAGCACATTAATAAATAACATAGCTAACGGATAAGTGAAGTTTCAAGAATGTCCCAGTACACTGGCTTTCAGGACAACTCTGCCATGTTTCTGAAAACCTGAGGATCTGTGAGATCTGAAACTTTGCTTAAATACTTGTAGATTTTAATGTACTTCTAATAGATCAAGTAATTGAGGATTTGGTAAGTAAAAAAATGTACTCAGATTTTGAATCAGAAAAAATAGGGACTTGCATTAAAAGCAGGAAAAACTAGCATGATTCTGTACCATGTCTTTAAGTGATACAACCTAGATCTTGCAGCCCACAGGGACATGGGATGTATGGATACTCTCAGATTGCCTTCCTTATTTCTGGACTTCACTGTGGCCCTCTGCATAATTTAGACTGTTCTGAAAAGGTAACGGCAGCAAAACCCAAAGTCTTTAGAGCACTGTGTTGTGATGCTGCCTGTGAGACATTCATCGCACATCCAGCCTCACTGTTGATGTGACCTTTATGAAGGTGCCCTTGCAAGACACCTGGATAGCTGGCTGTCCTTCCCACTTCCTTTGCTGGGAGAATACTTCCACAGGTGTGGGCCTTTATAGCCTCTTTTACTGCTCTAGTATTCTCATTTCACATGAGCAGGAGACAGGAGGGCAGAGAACAACTTTCTAAATGAAATGTAATATTTTTTTCCCATGTTTTACACTTACATACTGACATGTGCATGCATATGTGAATTCTCTCTCTCTCTGTATGTGTGTATATATATATATATATATATCAGTATAACAGTATCTGTTTGCACTTCAGGCAAAAACATGCACCTGATACGTACAACAGGTACGTAACAGCTACCAGTAAAAGGCTTCAGTTAAAAAAGGGCTCCAACCTGATTTCCTTTAATTTACAAATAACCTGAACTCTGATCCCTTGTCCCCATATAAGACTGTTCACGTACAGTGAGACTCGGTGCCACTTCTCTTTTCGTTGTTTTTTCCATGCTGTGCCTTAAAGGTGCAGCTTAAAATATCTCACTCCTCTGACCAATAAATGCGGGCCCCAGGTCTCCTGAATCAAAATCCTGTGCCGCATATGCCACCTGTATAATGTATGCTGCCTCTGACAGCATCCAGTACAAGATAGCTTGGGAGGCATAAACAGGCTGTATCTGGAGTGATCTACCTTTGTAATACTCACTTCCAGAAGACAGCAAGTTAGGGCCTTCCTAAGCACAGACAGCTGCTTTCAAACCACTAGATTGAAGATACATATGGATTTATCTTCCATTAATTTCTGAATCCCTTTTTATGCCCTCTATATTATCCACTGGCTGTTAGTCCACAACATAATTATATCCTGTGCAAGAAAGAATTTCCTTTTTTGTAATGTAAACTTGGCAATTCTCCTGTTTTTGAATATAAACAAAATTGTTCCTTATTCTCCTCTTCATCACTCATCATTTTTAACCTCTATTATACTTCAATTCACACAGGGAATTGAGGGAAGAAAACTGAGAAAACTGAGGGAAGCAGAAGGGTCCCGTTCTAAGGTAATAACTCATCATAAGAGAAGCTATTCTCAGAAGAGTACAGCAGCATGAGAGGCTTCAAAAACAAGTTGGAACACAGGAATTTCTGACTTAATATAAGAAAAAAAATCACCACGAAGGTGGCCAAACACTGAAATAGGGGCCCAGAAAGACTGTGGGATCTTCATCCTTTGGTAAACTCAGAACCTGTCTGGGCATAACGACCTGCTGTAACCGGACCCACTCTGAGCAGGAGATTGGCCCAGATGTCCTCTACGCCATGTTTATTCTTATTGATTTATTCATCACTTATACAATCACGTTTTCTGTTTGGTTCTTAATACACAGTAGCTTTTCATTTTTGTTTTAGTTCCTAAGCATTATACAGCTATTTTCACAAATAAGCTGTCTTTTCTTACAGGTAAGAGTTGTTTTTGAGCCCATCGCTGCAAACGCTGAGTTTTTTTCCCTATCCGTTCCATCTTAGCCTATCCCAAACAACTCTGTATCAATAGTAAGTTTTGTCATCTGTTTATTTGCCCCTAAATTCTAGATCATCTAATTTAAACACCACAAATCTCAGCATAGAGCTGTTCACTGGAGGAACAATGAAACATCCTCTTTCCCTTTATGAAGAAAACTGCCTAAGTTTTATGAAGAAAACATACTTCTGCCCTTTGTGACCCCTACCTTTAATGATCTCTCTTCTCCTGACAACTTCTCATGACATAAAAGTATTTAGTGTAGAACCTCATCAAAAGCACTTTTTAAATTCAAGCATTTGCCTGAATTGCTGTTATGTACATAAATCCACAGGTGAGTAGCAGATAAATATTAAAACATGGACAGGGAGTAAACAGAGTCCACCAGTTCTGACTTGAGCGAATCCAAAACGGTGCTGGCTCTTGGCCTATTTTTTCAGTATGCTGATGAGCAAGGCAATTTGTACTACCTGAGAAACCATGTTCATTAATGATACCCTGGACTGGACAAGGAAAAAATATCTGTCGGAGAAAAGCATAACATTCTTAGGAGACCTGAATCAGACACTTTAAACCTGAAAAATTACCAGATGAAACCAGGAGAGGGCAACGAGCACATATAATACTGCTGATAGCTAGGAAGGCCCAAGTTCCTGAATGGCATGAAATTTTCCTCTTTGGATTAGTATTTATTTGCCCCATTATCAGGCCTGAAAAGGTTGCATTTCTGAGATTAAGTATCATTACATTACATACGATAAGCCTAAGGGTCTCTCAAAACAAAGCAAAGGTTTCCACATCAATGTTGCTAAAATAAAAAACAACTCAAGAATTGCTGCCGAGAGTTTCCTCTTGGGCTAAATGGAAGAATGTGTTTAACTGGACAAATTCCCAGAATTAACGCCACAGAAATTTGCATTAACAAAACCAACAATCATCATTTAAAAGTGGAAAAACCATTGCAAAGATCTGTTCTAAGAAATTGCTTTCACAACAATCCTCACACGAATACACCCTGAGTTGCTTCTTTCCCGATGAGTATTTTTAAGAAGTCTATTTAGTGCATTTTGGTCTCGTTCAGAATGTTTAACTTTTGGTGAACTCAATCTGTCCATTAACAAAATGAAGGTAGTATTTTTTTATTTTTTTTCCCAGAAAGGAAACTTGCTGCTATATGCATTGCTGTTAGGTCTACTGTAGACATAAACAACAACAAATTGTCCTACTGGATTCAGGCATATAATTTTCTTTGTTTTCTTTAACAGGAAACTCCCTTTAAAACGACACAGTAACTTCTAATTTCAAAGATGCTGAAATACAAAGAAAAAAAAAGAGCTGCTTTGGTTGAAACAAAAATAACTTTTTCCAAAAGCAAATGAATAAGCTACCTCATTATCTCAGGTGTAAACAAGTGCAGGGGTTTAAACTAGAGCTTTTTATAGATGAAGTGGAAATATGTTCCATTAAAACATGCTTCAGAAGCTTGAGTCCTGATTTTTTTATTTGTCAGCCTTCTTTAATAATCTAGGTGGCATGTGTTGGATTCTGTTTTTGTCCTAAAGGTATTGGTTTAACATTTTATAACATAATATTTAAAGTCCTTCTGAGGAATTCAGAATACTTTTAGTACCCACAGGAGCAAACAAACACATAATGCCTGCATACCTAATAGTCTAGTGTTTTACTGTAGTGAGAAACTGCCCACCACATTTTACGGTTTAACCTCAGTGCTTAGTTTTTTTATGGGTTCAAATGAGTTAGTTTGTTCTTCTCAAGGATATTACTCTTTCACACTTAACATGAGTACTTGGTTCACTGTTTGGAACATCTTTCCGAAATAACCGATTTCAAATATTTGTATGGCATATGCAAACATGAATTAATGTGGCACGAATAATAATATATCCATTTTATGCCACAGAAAATTACTGAAATTATATCCTATATTCTGAAACAAAAGAAAATTTATTATTTATGAAAGTATTATTTTTCTAATAAGGGCGTTGTCGCAGTCAGCAAGGTAAAAATGAAGGCAAGTCTACCTGAGAGGCATTTTAAAACCTAAAGAGACAAAAGATGCTCTCTGCATGCAACATGGTCATCAAAAGTTTGAAAGAACAGGAATGGACGTTTCAATAGTTCCATTCTGGTTTGCAGACTTCTTGGAAGAAATGTTCCTTAAGAAAAGGTTTGATGAAGTGGAGCGTGGAGGTGCATACGGCAGTCTGGAGTGCACAGGACTGGCTGGGACAGCACAGAAAAGTGAGAAAGAGACAGGACTGACTGGGTTAGACAAACCAAAGTGGAAATTTGCCCTTTGCTTCTGGCTTCCGTTCACTATCTTTTAACCTCTAAGAAAGGAGTCTTGCTCGTTTCTTCATATACAGTTTTACCAATATATTTTAAGCTTGGGCGAAAGCTAAGAATTATGAAGTAGAACTACATAATATTTAAAGTCCTTCTGAGGAAGAACTCCTCTCCTTGGAACTCTGCATTCAGCCAATTCTCCTCTGTGCAACTCTGCATTCAACCGATATTAGCTTTTTTTGACTTGTCCCTTTATCCAGTATGCCTTTTCACTAGAATGTGGAACTTAAATGAATAAAATAGGACCGAAATTTTTAGAAACAGCAACTATGATCATGTGTTCTGAACATAAATTTCAAGTGGTTAAGACAACGGAAACCTTTCAAGCTCTGCAGGATTCACTCTGCATCCAGTGTTTAGAAAGCATAAAACATGTAACAAAACATAAGGTTTAGTAATTTCTCTTACCAAACTAACCTGCTTGATGACCCCATGAGAAGAAGGGATTAGACTGTCCTTAAGCGCTTGGATATCCAGACTTCCTGGTCTAGGAGATGATGCTGGAGAGTAAGTCGCTCTCATCACCGTTAGTTGACGCTCATCTGTGGTTTTTTTCAGTCCAGCAGCATTGCTTTGTTTGGAAAGAAGAAAGAAAAGTTAAATAAATGTGTTTTTTGTTCATCAGATGCCGTATCCAAAACTGTTCCTTTATAGCAACATGCTCCTTTCTCACAGGCAGAAAACTTGTGAAGGGTAGTCATTCAAGAGTCCAATATAAGGTTCATTCAAAAAAGTGCTTCAGTACAGCACTGGCAGTCTCTTATCAAGCAAGCAGCCAGAAGGGAAAGGTGAAGGACCTTTCAAAGGTGAATGATCAAGGAAAATGAATAAAACTTTCTTTGAATTTTTTGACTTATGCAGTCACCACTGTTCATGTTTTAAACACCTCCACTGTGTTAGAAGGGGCTTTCTTACTGTAGGTGCTGTCTTTAAGATGACCACCTCAGTAGAGGTGTTCAATTCAGATTATAAATAAGGCACAGTTTTGTTTTGTTTTTAAATGAGGGGAAGAAACTATTGCATCTGCTGACCGTGGGATGTGGTGCATTCTCTATCATTTGAAATCTTTAATCCAAGACTCTCTTTCTAAAAAAGATATCTTAACTCAGCTACTAATTACAAGCTTTATGCAGAAATTACCGGGTGAAATTCTAAGGCCTGTGTTATGCAGAAGATCAGACTATATAGTTATATTGGTCCTTTTTGGCCTTAAATTCTTGTAAATCCAAATTCCCATCCAAGTTCTAACACATGTAATCTTACATATAACTTTCCCCAGAGGTTTCTAAAAATGAATATTCCATATATTTCCTGTCCAGCACTGCTCAATAACATCATTTTAACATAGATGACATGTTCTTCCTTAGTGGTGGGCAAAGAACAGTGATGGGAGAGCACTTTATTCTATAAAGTGTTTTTGGATCTTCCATGATGAATAATGTAATAAAAATTGAAGTTATTATTTGCTATTGTTTAGTTGCTGTGGAATACTGACCTGTAAGGATAGTTACAGTAATGGTGGAAAGACAAATGGTAGTTTGAGAGAGTATCTTCCCATTGTTAATTAGGTCAGACATTTTAAATTGTGCTCTGCTCCTACTTCCCACCACAGCAAAATTTAAACTTTAATTAATAAACGTTTTATAACAGGAGAGTAGTGCTGGAAATCATTCTACTTGTAATGCAAACTAAAATGCAAAGCCAGAGCTACAATAAGAAGTGTGAAAAATACAGCATGTTAAGGAATTTGTGTTCTTTAAAAAAATCCATCACAAGTCATACGGAAATACATTAAATGCTCTACTGACAGCTGTGAAGTCCCATCCTAGTAAAACTCAGCTGATTTCCATGGGAATTGCTCACTAGAAATGAACGTTACCCACAAAACTTTAAAGAGGATCCTGCTCCAGACACACTGGATTGACCATCTCCTGTATGCCTGTGGGGGAAACACCTGCTTCTGGAACCAGACATTCAGTAAGCGTCATCCTCCTAAAGCAGCGTGTTTGTTCCTGACACTCGCCTAAGCTTATTCGGGTTCTCTGCTCCTACAGAGTCTCTTCTGCTGATACAGTCCCTATAGGAGATAAGGGCTCTGCTCCTTACTCATACTCCTTGAGAGGACCAAGCAAGACGCTGAATAAAATAACGCCACCCAGTCAAGACTATCTTATTCCTTACTGATTTCTCATGGCTCTTTAGGGAAACTCTTACTGACTGCACCCATCTTACTCGCTTCCTCTAGGAAGCTTGATTCCAGTGGAGCAGTCACAAAGACCTTTCACTGGGAAAATCAGAAAACCTAGGAGCTGGAACACCGCTCTACAGTCCTTTCTGATTATAACACTAGAAGCTGGCAAGAGACACTCATGCAATGTAGTTTAAACCAGTTACTGTGTTAGGCTTCAAATCAAATGGAATAAAAACAATAAAATCAACTTGGCTTTCTGTGCTTACTCCCAAAGACTGATCTTCAATTTTTATCTGCTTGATTCTATTCACTGTGAAAAGAAAACAGTATTAACTACCAATTTTTATCTTGGCTCATTAAAACCAAACAAGGACTGTCTAAGTATATTGTTTTGCTACTATTCTTAGGTGGTAAAGCAAATATTACAGGCACTGCCCTGCCTTCAACATCTTCAACATCTTTTTGCAAACATTCCTGCCAATCTAACTGTACTACCTAATGTTTTATTTCAAGTAATTTCTTGAATTATCTGAGCAATGAGAAGAGCTAAAATGAAATCTGATAATTACCTGTAGATGAAAATAGTGATTTGGTTGGAAATGTATTTCAAATAGATCTGTTATACAGCTACAGAGCAGAACAGTAAAAAAAAGTTCATTATATTGGTATGTAAGAAATAATATTATGATGAAAATTAGACCAAAGGGAAAACTGCTGTGGGTGTTTTATTTGAGTCAGAATTGCTGAGTGGCAACTTTGTTCAATAACACACACAGCTGCATGGAGGCTTTCACATGTTCTAAACGTTGCATCCGCTCAAGACGACAGCCTGTAGTCAGCGCTATTCACATCGCAGCAGTGGCCAAAAGTAACCGTCAGACTCAGTACCCTACTGTGAGTATCACCGAACCTATACCTAGGAAGTCACGGTCCTTGCTCTGGAGAGCTTGCAATCTGGCTTGAGAAAGATGCAACAATTGGAAAAAGCTGGGGAGTAGTAAGGAGGAATGATAACAGTACCAAGATCATGCAGCTGGATCAGGTAGGAATAGAAACAACAAACGATTTCTCAATAGGTTTAGTATTCTCCTTGCCTTATGAGGAAGGCAAATAAATAAAGCCAGCTTTTCCCAAGACTCATTCAATTAGACATTACTTTTTTCAGACTTCCCAGAACAGTTACACTTGGATATGCTTGGAGAAAGAAATGCTCAGCAACCAAGAAATGCTTACCAGTCCAAACCATCAGTTTAGGCAAACTGACATATTTCCACTGTTGTACGTACGTTGATTTGTTCCAGGAATGGAAATGTGTATGTTTTGCAACTCATCTGTTTACTTAATCCACATAGAAACTTCACTTTTTCAGGATGTATAGGTGAAACCTCCTACACATAATTCTGTCTGATAAGCAAAACAGTCCTAACATGTCTCTTGACAATATCAAACATGTGCTTGTTAACATCAAGCTAGGAACCCAGACTGAGCTGAAAATGTGAGGCTATTTATCTTACATACGTCTTGTCCTCTGAAAAGACACATTTACATTGTGACAACACTAGATACAGCAAAATACTAAGACATCTAGGAGGGATTAATGGCAGAAAGATGCCTAAATCATATTGTTTTTCTATGGGAAGTTGGCCTCTTTAAGGTACCTTTTAAGCTGGAACCCGAATCTCACTCTATCTGAAAAAGACCCTTTGTCAGGTAGGATTCTGTGTCCTGCCAGAAGTTGATTTCTCTGTGGAGAGAAGTTGGCCCATATCACTTGTTTCTACTCTCCCCTCATTTCTTTTTGAATGCAAATTGCAAACTTTATTTCTAATGTCCTTGATGCTCAGCTATAAGAACATTCTTGCTAATGCAAAGATATTATATTTTTGTTGTGTACTGGCTACATACTCTTCAGGGAAAACCTAAGTAGCAGACAATTCAGATCCTACCTATAAGGAAACCGGAATTACTCTGCCAGTTCTTAATTATCTCCATCATCCGTCCCACCATTTGCGCATTTGCCACGCAGTCATACTTTATGAATGGCATTACTGATGGCTATTTTGATTGTAGCTCTGTATACACCTTATTAGCATAATATAGGGTTCTTTTCCTACACCAGTTTTGAAAATCCACCTTGGAATTTGAAAGTGGGTTTTTTTCTTATATTCTCAGACATTGAAGTTCTACAGAGAAAAAAACCTATCTCTGTGATAACTAGGCAAACTAAGGAATTATTATGAAGATGTTATATACAAGAGAGAAAAGAACTATAGGACTCCAGGTACAGAGGACAGTTAGAGATTGTTTTTACTTGTAACCCAGGTGACTTAGATATGAAAATGAATGACATTCTATGAATCTAAGACTCCTTTATGCCATTTTTACAAAGTTAGTTTTTAGAGATATCGCTGTTGCACAGTCTAAATATCTTTGATGAGATGCATGGTGAAATCACGTTGCAAAATTTCTGCAAACACGTGCTTCTTTTGTGGTACGTTGAACAGTGTTCCACCTTGTAAAAGATTTACAAGGACTTCTCCCCTGCTGAAAAGGAAAGGAAAATGACTGATTTAACATGGCTTCCATTCCTCTCCCTTCATACCTAATGCTCTCATTCTCAGAAGAGTTTGGTGAATGTCTATAAAATTAATTGTTTTTTCATGTTTTCCTCAGCTTGGACTTACTAGCTGTGCTTCTGTGCAAGATGTCCATACGCAGAAGGGAAGACTCTCACTTCTGGAGCCCTGCTCCAGAATGACACAGAAGTGTGCGTACAGAACTGTTCAAGTAAGCATTTGTTTTTTCTGAATTTACGTAGGTTTTTCTCATTTATCATGATGTCTTCTTTTCAATATTCAAAAGCTTCAGTAAAATTAGGTAGGCATGTCTGAGATGGTAGGTTGTTCCTATGCGCTCTGCTTACACAGACGATTCAGGACTGAACTCCCCAACAGCAAAAAAGAACTGCTCATGCATGCGTTGTACAAACCTACTTCTAATTTCATTAACCTTGCTAAATGAAACTCACCAGTACCCACCAGGGGCATCAATGTATAAACAGTGGGCTCTTAACTCGGAGTGCCTTGAACTTCTATTCCTTTGTATGTGTTATCAGATAATTTATTAAATTCAAAGTAAACATAGTAATCACTGATGGTAAGTTTTGCACGTTACAATGAATACTTCAAGGACAATAGCTGGGGAAGCTTCCGTTACAGGTGCTGACATATAAGAAAAGAAGGAACCCCACCGGATTTTCAAATCTCTGATTGAATCTGCAGTATTCTTACTATATTGTACTTTTATACATATAAGACAATAATGTCTTATTATATATTGTACTTTTAAGAAATCTCATCTATTAGAGGAACCTCTGGGAGACCACTATGGAGTTACAAAATACTATTCAAAGATGAAACACACCATAAATTCAGAAAGGAAAAGCTTTTTGTTTATTTTTCACTATGATCTTTGCATGTCTAGCTTCAAGAAAGAAACCATGTAATTGCATGTTGTGAAACCATCCTTATTAAGCTCTACCAACACATCAACACCCTACACTTCAAAAATTCTGCTATTAAAACCGCAGTGCAAAACCCTGGCTTGACAAAAACTCCATGGGCTTCAGAAGGCTTTTATCCTCGGGCCTCGCGCAAGACAAGACCAACAGTTATCTCAGCTTCTGTAACTGTATTTCTTGACTATGCTCCGAGAGCATTGCAGAGATGCACAGAATCACATGAAATGGTTGAGGTTGGAAGTGACCTTTAAGATCATCTAGTCTAACCCACCCCCGCTCCAGCAGGTCACCCAGGACCCCGTACACGTCTTGTACATGCGTGCTTAGCTTTATTCATTGGGGACAGACTCATGCAATCCATCAGGACTACCCACAGGGTACAAAGCAAAGTAACTACAGAATAATTCTGTAACGCAGATACAGAAACCAAAAATATTAGTCAGGGACCAAGGAGGTGACATTATGACTGATGATCTTGCGGTGGGGAGATAACCCACTAATTAAAAATTCTGATCATTTTCATTCTTTAATGGATTGACGACAAGTCCGTTACAGAACCAAATATCTTTGCGTTCCCTTGTAAGTTCAGAGCAGAAAAAAAGACGTTTGAAAGTTTACTTTTGGTCTATGTTTATGATCACGGGAAGCTGCCTGATTAAAAATTTTAAGTCAGACCTACAAATTGTCACTAAATTTACCTAGAAGATTAGCTTTTTTATTACAGAGTCTGCTTCAAAGCCTACTGATGTCAGAAAAAGTCTGTGACTTTGGTCTGCAATTAGGTTGGTTTGTTAAAAAAAATTCTCATTAAAGACCTGAGCCTGCAAATACTCAGAATCTTTAGTTTCTAATCAAGTGCACATACTGGAATAACTATCTTAATATCTGAATTCAAATTATTACGGGGAATTCATTACAATTAGGAACCTTTTCATGCAACGTGCCTATAAGTGAGTTTTTAAATAAGAACACCTGGACCTGCTGTTAAATACACTTCAGAAAAACATGCAGTACTCTAGTATGTGACAAAATCACCTGCTTTGAATATTTGAATGTTAAGGACAAGTACAAAAAGTACAATCAGTAAAATCCACAAAACAAGAGAAGTTTGAATAATCTAATTGCAACTCAATGTTTATGCAAGCAGAAACACCAGAGGAAGTACTCTGCCTACTCATACATAACTAATGGATGAGTGTACTAAATTTTTCTCAAATACAAAAAGCCCTCAAAACTCTTCAAGCTAAAACCACTCACTACATATCTAGACTTTGCTCATAGTAGCTCCTCAGTAACCAACAGAATGACTTTGCCTTCGATCGCAAACAATAAGTATTGGCTTCAAAGAACTACACAAGCATGAAATTTGTCTAGTTTCGTGTAAAGATTTTGTGAAGTTATTTATATTTCTTGCTTCACATACTTGCTTCTAGCTAAACATCTCAATTTAACACTAAGCAAGAACACAAACTATCTGTCCTTACACAATTCAGTTTTATCAAAAATGCCTCTATAGCAATACAGCTGATGGTTTAAAAAGATAATATTAAACATAATACATGACGTGATTGGCATAAACTGTCTTTACATTTAAAATAAGTTCCCCTATTCTACGCTATCAGAGTTTTTCATCAACAAACTAAACAGTAGTAAGCTTAAAGGACCTTAAAGTGTCCTTCTCAAGATATGCATTTTATGGCATGCCAAATTCAAATGGCTTTGGTTCTGTGTTTTTTTGTTTTTTGTTTTAATTCAGGTTAATCTTTTTCCATGTTTGAGATTCACAATTGCTATTTTATAGTGCTATACCCATAGGGAGAACACCAAGTGTTACACACGCCACCGAAGACGCTTTTCCGTTTCTTACCTTTGAATGAGTCCAGCAAAAATTTACCAATTATGCTTAAATATAAAATACCTCCTAATCTCAAGTTTTAAGAGATTACTGGCTATACTTATAAAGTATTGGTATCTGTTTATCTCGGGACCACAGGCAGTGGCGGGCTTTTTAATGGCCTAAGCAGACCAAGTCATAAAAGATAGGCATGATCAGCAACCTTTGAGGAAAGAACAGTAGTTGAATGGACATGGGCGCTTAACAATAAATAAAGGACTTGACTCTCTAGGGATGCTACTAGTCTTTTTATGATTTGTGAAGGCTAAATTAATTTAAAAAATAAAACTTGTGCTACGGAAAAAATTACAAACAACATAAATGGCCGATAAATGGGCAGGGCTATCCCCAACTATATTTTCTCCAGTTTTATGAAAACTAGTTGCTTAATCAGGCAAAGCATAAAGAATTATGGCTAGAATCCCAGCGTGTGGAAACATTTTCTAATATCACATATCGGGAATCAACCTGCTGTTTGTAACACTAATAAGATTTAGAGGAAGACTAGAAAGACAGAAACCTCGTTTCTTCAGTGTTGTATTTTCCTTATTTTCAAGCCTTGTGTTTTCCTCCGTCTTAGTCACCGACTGTTCCAGGCGAAACCTAAAACAGAGAATAACGTTTGTAAAGCCACAACGAAAAATATCTGAGGGAATGAACAGGCTGCAAATACGATGAGTAAGAAAACCCAACCCCAAAAACCTCTGCAGTGGGCTACCCAGCAGAGTGTCAGCTGGAGTGCCTGGCTCCTGCATGTCAAAAGTGACTGGTTACTTGTTCCCTTTGAAGGCCCAGCCCAGCAGACGCTCCCTACCAGCCCAAGTGCCCCCTAGCAGTAATAACCAACAACCATTTAGCCAAATGGGCTATTCCAAGTAAGATGGCTCTGCTTTCTTGGATGCAGACCTACCTTCCCCATGCATCTCAGAGTGTTCTCCAGCTTAGGAATTTTCAGGGAAACCTTTGATTTCCCAGTGATTTTAACCCTTAGATCATCCGGATGACTGCAGGCATGTGAACAGTGCTTCAATAAGTCCACTAGGCTGCACCCTTGTCTGCAGTACAACTCTCCTGAGATGAACAACTGAGTAAGCAGAGCGTGGCTCTGGGAGCAGTCTATACCAGCCACTCGTCTTAGATTCTAACCCGCTTATCCACGTGAATAACTTTAACACCCAAGATAGCACCACTGAGTTCAAGGGCTAACAAGAGCAACTTTAAAATGAAGTACTATTACTACTGCTAAGCAGCAGTTCAAATCAGCATTCAAAATCCTTTGGTGCAGGATTGCGTTTTGCAGGATTTTGATTAAGTGTAATCCATTTCAAGTGATACATAATTAAAAAAAAAGGCAATCATTTTTTTTTCAGGAGAACTGTATCAAGGCCACTGAAATGCAATAGCAGATATCCGCAGAGCCAGTAGCACTTGGACTGCTAACTTGACCTGGGAAACCTGGCAGCATCAGGAGCGTGCTTTGAATTCACTAAGCAGGATAAAAACTTCCAGCCTGGAACGGTAAGGTTTGACAGGGTCACGTATGAAAAATCCTCGCCATCATCAAACTTGTGGTGAAGGAGTACTTTTGTATTCTCCTCCATTCCTTTGCAAGGATTCATAAGCAAACAGCCCTTGGAAAAATACACCCATAAGAATTTCTGGCTGAAATCCACGGATCTTAATTTGTTCGCCTCGCTGGGTGATTGGACTTATCAAAACAGAGCGTTTATGAACTCTTGCAAGAGCAGGAAGAGAAGGAGCCACATTTTAGACCACAACCTGCCACTCTTCTCCAAGCATAGTTTTGGGGAGACGCTCTCCAAGCCAAGTTTATTTGTTCTAGTGAGGGCTAAGTCTCTCCCATGCGAAATTTCATTTTTCAATGAAAACTTGCTCTGGCAGGAGCACTGGTAGTGTATTTCTCGTGTGACTCATACGCAGAAACCCAAAAGTCAACAGTCAAGAGTTTATTTGATGAAGGTCTTCTCCTAATTAAAAGGTCATTAAGGGGAAACTGACTGCTACTCAACTTTAAATGAAGGTCCCCGGCAGGCGCTCCAGTCTGTGAGATGTGCTGGCCAGCACATTTTTCCAGAAACATGTTTCCTTTCTTACTAACGCCCCCCCTCCCCACCGCCCCCTTTCTAGTCTCTCCAGCGCTGATGAGCTAATAGCATTTTTCCTTTGCATATTTTGGCGCTGCCCCACGGCATACTTTGGCGCGGCCCCGCCGCCTGGCAGGCTCCGCGCGTCTGAGCGCGCCCAACGGCCGGCGCGCGCGCGCGGCGGCGGCGCGCGGAGGGGGGGGGGCGGGGGCGAGGGGAGCCTAACGGCCCAACCGCCCGCGCCGGCCGTTATTGCCCCCTCTCCCTCAGGCCGCCCCCGCGCGGGCCGGGCCGGGGCCGAGGGCTGGGGGCAGCCGTGGGGGAACTGTCAGGCTCGCACGTTTCCAGTCGCATTACGTGAACAAATAGCAGGGGAGCAGCCAGCCAGCCAGAAGGGCTTGTGTAACTTTGCAAATGTGCCAGCAAGTTTAAAGTCCCTCATCTCTCCTCCTCCTTCTTCCCTCACTCCAGACACCAGCACGAGCCGGAGGAAGATGAGAGGCTGACTGTTTGCTCCGGCTCCTATTCGCATCCCCTCGCCTATAAATACCGGGGAGAAGAAAAGCCGATCTCGCCTCCCTCCCCCTCGCCGGCTCTTCTTTTTCTTCCCGAAGGGCCCGCGGAGCCCCTCATGGCCTCGCCCGGGGGCAGCCCAGCCTGAGCCCCCCCCTTTCCCGCCTTCTCCTTCTAAACGCGCCACCGAGACCCCCTCCCCCCCGGGCAAGAAGACACCCCCCGCCCTCCTCTCTCTCCCCCTTTTCGTCCTTTCTTGTTTTTTTTTTTTTTTTGGCTCCCCGTGGATACCTAGGAAGAAGAAGATGCATTTCGCGCCGCCGGCGCTCCTGCTCGCCCAGCTCCACGCGTGCGTTTACTGGAGCTGCCTGTGGCCCGCCGGCTGCCAGCAGCCGCCGCCGCGCCGCGACCAGCCGCCGCCGCCGCCCGCCGTCTGGCGGCAACGGATTCAGTGGGAGAACAACGGGCAGGTGTACAGCCTGCTCAGCCTCGGCTCCGAGTACCAGCCCCCCCGGCGCAGGCAGGCGGCGGAGGCGGTGGGCAGCCCCATCCTGCTGCTCCGAAACAACGGCACCTTGCCGCGGAGGGCCGCCGCCGCCCGAGCCGCCGCCGCCGCCGCCGCCGCCGCCGCGCAGCCTCAGGCCGCCACCGCCGCCGCCGCCACCGCCAGCAGCCGCGGCTCCGGCGCTCGCCACTGGTTCCAGGCCGGCTACCAGGCTTCGTCCGCCGGGCGCGGAGCCGCCGCCGCCTCGGCGCCGCGCAGCCCAGGGGCCGCCGCCACCCCCGCGGCCAGGAGCCCCTCCTCGGGGGCGTCGCGGCCCAGCGCTCCCACCGGCGGCCCCGCGGCCGGCGACAACCGGAGCGGCGCCGGCAGCCCGCCTCCCCTCAGCAACTTCAGACCCGGCCGGGAAGATGTCATGGTAGGAGACGACCCCTACAACCCCTACAAGTACACGGACGATAACCCCTATTACAACTACTACGACACCTACGAGAGGCCGCGCCAGGGCAGCAGGTACAGACCCGGCTATGGCACCGGCTACTTCCAGTATGGTAAGAGCCCCCTCTCCCCGCGGCCTCGCACCCCTCCCGCCGGGCGCCAGCGCAGCACATACCGATGGGCTGTGTCGGGAGGATCACGTCGCACCGCGCTCTGCAGAAGCCATCAGTCCTGCCTCGCCCTCACGCGAGGCGAAAGGGCCGAGCGGGGAGGCGGCGGCGGCGGCGGCGGCCCGGCTCCCCGGCCCGCACGGAGCCCGGGTGGGCGCCGCTGCGGGCCGAGCTGCTGCGGGCCGCGCACTAACAGCCCAGAGCCGGGTCCCCGGGGGGTCTTGCTAGAGGTGTTGTGCCCGCGACGCGGTTTTTGAGTAAAACCCAAGGTACAGGGGTCTGAGCAGTAGGCAGAGAGCTTAATGGGGGCAGGGGGTCCACAGCGAAACGACGGCTCCTAAAGAGCAGGAGCGAAGCCAAGTATGTGCAGACGTGTCCTGGGTTGATCTTGCTGTTATGTGGTTGGTTTGATGAACTGCAGGTCTGCCTGACTTAGTCCCGGATCCCTATTACATCCAGGCGTCCACATATGTGCAGAGGATGTCTATGTATAATTTGAGATGTGCGGCTGAGGAGAACTGCCTGGCAAGGTAGGCATCGCCTTGGCTCTTCCCTTTTCACTCTGGGCCTTTGTGGCTGCACTTACCCCGAAGCACCTGAAGACACAGTGAAAACACGGTGGAGAAAAGCGAGGCCAGAGGGCCTGACAAAATACCCCAGTTTGTAACCCTTTCCAAAGTCTTTTCTTATATGCACACTTCATCAAAATAGATGGCAAAAATGTGCATACAAGAAAAGATACAGCCATATTAAAGAGAAAAACTAAAGGTGCTTTGAAGAAACTACATTTTTAAGGAAATTATACAGTACATTTCTATCACAAGGGTCATTTGAACACATCTGAATCATGCAAAATGGGGGTCCCCCAAGCCCCACTTGAATCTGGTTATTTTCCATCTTCCTCCCCTAAGCGTAACAAATCACATTCTACTCTATTTTTTAAAAACATATTCTTAACCAGCACAAGCTACTATTAAAATTGTTTCTGGGCATATGCATTATAATGTCTCTCAAAGACTAAAAACTATCTGAAAAGTATTTTCAAAGCCTTTTAAAAGCTTGAAATAACAGCTTTGCTATCAAGTTAGGTCCTATCCACTTGGCAAAGAAGGATTTTTCCTGTTTTGTTTGGAATGAAATCAAGCCATGGCTGCTTTAACCATTTTAACTTGTATGATACCTTATCATGCAAAACAGATTTGTTTATTGACCAGCCTCATAAATTGATGTCAGACTGTTTCCAGGGTCATGCTCTTGTTCGTTTGCTCCAGCAAGAAAAAAGGGCATAAAAAACAGCCTATGTTAACTTTACAGTAAAGACCATTTGAAATGTTCCTGTTGACAGCGATACCAATTGATTGGAATATTCCAATATTTAAAGGACTGTAGGTTATAACTATATAAAATAGGATAACCCTGAGACATGTTTTTTCATACTTCAACAGAAACAAACACTTTGTAGATATGAGGTCACACAATAAGTTATTTTGTTTTATAGCAACTAGTGGAATTGCTTTTTTGGTACCAGAGTAATTTTACAGCTAAGCAGCAGCTCTGCATAAGAGCTAGAGTCAAAGAGTCAGTGATCAAACTCCTGACATTATTAGAAGCAGATCTGATTCTTACTCAATTCTTGGTCTGATACCAGGCACTTCTGAAGACATCATGTGGAATTCTTGCGAGTCTTACGAGTGTTAACACTTGAGATTTAAGGGTCTTATTGGGGGCTACTTAAGAGAGCTATACTATTAATTACTTCTGAAACAATATAAAGCTTTTTTAAAGAGTTTTTTTTGCATGTACTTATGCTCCTTTTTTGTATTATTATAGTTCAGCTTATCGAGCAGATGTTAGAGACTACGATAATCGAGTGCTCCTGAGATTCCCCCAAAGAGTGAAAAATCAAGGCACATCAGATTTCCTACCGAGCAGACCCCGATATTCATGGGAGTGGCACAGCTGTCACCAGTGAGTGAAGTGCCCAGTATGGTACCTTCTAATTATCTTTTTCACTAGCAAATTGTCAATTATAACATGACATGTTCTAGAACTGTAGTTAAGTGGGGGAGAAGTGGGGAAACCTTAGGATTTAACTGGCTCAACCATTTTATGGTAGTGGAAATTACTCTTTACATATCATCCATTTTGATTTGATGCATGTAGCTATTAAGTTTAACTAAGTATAAGATTCTAACAAGTAAAAATTTTGCATAAATATAAATCTCAAGTCAGTTTTGACAATGGGACCATCTCGCTTTAATTATATTTTATATTGATCACTGCTTAGTTGCATTTAACTGGAACCAGTAAATAAAAATCCCAGTGTGTTAAAATTACTGTGTAGGCCCCAAATATGTAGGTTTACTAACGTGTTCCTTATAATATATAACCTTAAACATGGAACCATACTGCTTGACCTAACTTTCGTGGGTTAATTCTTGACAAGCAACATTCTGATCAACACAGGAAAGAAAAGGTAACGAGCTGACTGACCTCATTATCAACAGCCATATCATATAGTATTTCCATCTAGCGGTATTGCTCTCGTAAGGCCAAATTTCTAGAAACAAGGCAAGAAACGAGACAAACATAGAACACTTGCAACATTTTGGAAAGAGGTAACACTGCAAACTTGTACCCTTTGTGAAAGTTTGCATGTAGGAGTTGCTTAGTTAAGCAACTCTAAGTTTAGCTATTTCATAGCAGGACCAATTGTAATATACTAGAAAGCTTCCCTTATTTCCAACTCAAAATACTATCCTAATGTTACAAGTGCATAAGTGATCATTTAGTATTACTCTACTGTAGAGATGAATATGTAATGTGGGCTTGATCTAAAGCCTGCTGGAGGCAATGGACTATTTCCTCTCTAAAGCATCAGAGGTTTTAAGTTTATATGGTTGTAATCAAACTCGGATGAAAAATCACCATCATTCAAACAAATTCTTTCCCGGAAAGACTGATATTACTAGCTTACAAAACTTGTAAAGATTAGAGAGCTTAAAAAAAAAAAAGCCTCTATAGATGCTCTAGTTAACACTCCCCTCCAGCCCAGAAATCCCACCCTGTGCTTACAGAGATGAGTGGATAAAACAGACGGAGAGAAACTGATTTTTTTTTTGTTTGTAGGACAAGCATTTTCTTACTCTGCCACTATAGCCCAGCTATAACTATCCAGATGCAAAGCATCTCTGATGCTAATTCAGTTGTTGGACAGAAAACACACTGCCAACAACAACAACAAAAAAACATTTCTCATGCTCATTTCCATGACACTGAAACAAGTCCATTTGGAAAGGAACTATAACTATCAATTAGTTTGGCCAGCCATCAGATTTCAGTGTTAGTCATCATCCTCCGTGGACCATTCTTAGTGATCTTGTCTTGCATACTTGACAGACTTGTAAGCTTCTCTTCGTTTAAAAGAATATGACTGAATTCTGCTTAATTACATCTTTTGCATATACTTACTGGGCTCATAGTGTTCATGATCAACAGCAGTCAAATGCTGCACAGACAAGGTACTGAGGTAGTACAAGTTTACTTTTCCACTTATTTCGAAAAAATAAAATTACAAGAGTAACAGCTGTTCAGATGCACAGTAAGAGCTAGAACTCATTACATATGAGCACTAGAAAAAAATACCCCTCAGCCCAGACTGAAGGTATATTTGCTTTTGAAGTAATGAGAGTACATTAAGTACAGATTACAAAAAATAACATCACTATTCTGTTTCCATTAGTTCTTGATAGTTAATGACAAGCTAATGAGATCTGTAACGCTGATCTCTTTATGCAGAATTTGTTTTCATTAATATTATAGATGCGTTACATGTATTGAGGACTATAGAAATAGTAAAATAACTAACAAGTAGCAAACTTCCCTGGAATTTATAGTATGTAAGGTAAGCAAACCTAGTCAAACACTGTCCAAAAGCAAAGCTTAGGATCTGCAATTCAAATATGAGTTATTTAATGTTATTGTAAGAGACAGAAGGGGAAATTTTGAAGAAGCATGCTGTTATAGAGTCTTTCCCTCAACAAATTAAAACCTACTTCTTTTTTTTTTTATAGCAGATTTTTTTTTTTAAATAGCCCCTGAAAATTAGAATAGTGAAAATAAAACTTAACCGAATAGCTTGTAAGAGGAAAATATACTAACACATCAGTTCTGCATAATAAAGAAAGTTTAGCCAGATCTGTTGGAAAGTCAATCAGATAGGAATATAACAGAATGATATTGGCAACATCTGATCCATATTCAATAACGTATCCTTGGTCTCACAGGCATTATCACAGCATGGATGAATTCAGCCACTATGACTTGTTGGATGCAAGCTCACATAGAAAAGTTGCTGAAGGGCACAAAGCAAGTTTCTGTCTGGAAGATACCTCCTGTGATTATGGATATTACAGACGATATGCATGTACTGCACACACACAGGTAAGAGGTGGTTCAGAGATAACCAAGTTTTTTTCCCTTCGAGTTTATCTTCCGGTATCTTTCTATACCAGTGTAGGCTAAATCATCCGATGCCCTAAATGGCTCTGAAATTCTCCATCACAAAGGCCAGGGTAACAAGCTGGAGAACTATGATCAGCTCATGGACTGCGAAACATGGGCATCTAGGGACTCTCAATCTTGAGTCACTGGTACCTGACCTAAACACACTGCAAGTTCTTGCGGTTTATAGTTATAGGACTAGACAAGCAAGCTAAAGTGAGCTCAAGACTGAGTCAGTAAAAAAGTGGTTTTGGCCTTCTTTCACCTCAGACTGCTTGGTGATGTCCTTGGCTGTTCCCAGAGTTCACAGCTAGTGTTATCTCCCTCACAGAGCATAAGGCTGCAAGGTGCTGAATTAACCCTAATACCTAGAGCTACTGGGTGGCAGCCCAGTACAGGAACTCTATTGCATTGTTGCATGCATGTATAGAAGGCATGTATAAAGAGAATGGGGGACACGTGAAAATTATGATTAGTCAAATACAAATGCAAAGCAAGATGTTAGGGCTTATTAAAGGAATAGATTAAAAATGGGATGTGTCATTATGATACCGTACAAGTTTGTGATATTCTGTCACCCTGAATGTTACATATAGTTCTGGTCACCACATCTCAGAAAGGTTACAGTAAAAGAAAAACAAAAAAAAACCCCAAAACCAACCAAACTACCCCCTCCCCCCCCGAAGAACAGGGTTGATCAGGAAGGTAATATGGCTACCACACTAGGAAATTTCATGGACAAGGATAATTTCAGTTGGAAAAAGAGAAGAATAATACCAAATCGTGAATGATCTTGGATGGCCAAAGGAAATTGTTGAAAATTTACTATTTCTCACAGTACAAGAATTTAAGGCTATCCAAAAGAACTCTCAGGCAACAGCTTTAAAACAGAGAGGAGTGCTTTTGTCACACACAAATAAATTGTTAAGCTTGCCACAGGATGTTGCGGAGACCAAAAGTATATACGTGAGTTCAAATTTAGAGTAATAGAGGCCATTAAACACAATCTGAAGGCATTTCTCTGCCTCAAAAACTGTTAAATGCCTGATGGAAGGAATCTGCCTGCGTAAAAGACATTACACATTACATTTCTGATGTTCTTTTTCCTCAAGCATCTGCTGCTGACCACTGTCAGGGACATGACATTGACTTGAAGGACCTGTGGTCTAACTCAGTGCGGCCATACTTATACATAAATTTGTATCCCTTATTCCACAGTTTTTAATCTAGTAGGTAGTTATTTTATCGCAGAGAAATGCCAGCTATGCTCCATTGGCTGACGTGTCCACATTTGAATTTTAAATATAATGAATGATCTACAGTGCTTTGAAGAGGTTTTAAAAATATCTTTTCTCCGTTGTGTAGACTATGACATCTGACTAAACAACGTACATATTTTACAGCTGGAGTATTTGTGTCACTAGAATCACGGCCGTGTCAGCATTTCCACTGGAAGCCCATATTTCAGGGGTTTGTAATTGGACTGTAAAACTTTCCTCCAGCCTCAGACTTGGCACATACAAGAGTCTGAGCTGATCACCAGCTGGGTCAGGAAGGAATTCCTGCAGGACTTGGTTTTGTGCACTGTGTATTATCAGAACATACCAGCTTGCCTAAAGCCAGCTATATCAGCCGTGGTTTAAAGACACCAGATTTGAACCACTGGTACATTTGTGTATGGAGTTTGTTATAATGCTCCTAACAGCAAAGAAATTTTCTGGAAGATAGATCTGGAAGAAAGGCTACATTTCGAATTCTCTCAGAATTTGTGTGTCAATTCTTGAAGCTTTTCAAAGTCTGTATTCGCCTGGACAGAAACCCACCAGGCCATTTTCCTACAAAGCTAAGTGTGAAAATAGCCCTTGAATTCCATGACTTTCCTATTCAGAGGAAGCACTGCAGCAGAGTACATCTAGGGCAAAAAGCTGCATTGCTCCTAAGGATAATGACAAATTCCAACACTGGTGATCAAGTTCATACTAAAGAACCTCAAAAACTTTTTACTTGAGATTTGCAGGTGCTTAGGTCCTATCTTTGGTCAGATTCTATTTTATTCTGGAAAGATCCCCTCACCTTTTGTAAATAAGAGCATTTATACCATCAGCAATTATACCATCAGCATTTTTTTTCATAAAAAGCATGCTGTAGCATAAATGATAATACAATACAGATAATTAAGTTTTATAGGAGCATAGCAGTAAACAGATTTTTAAGTATCCAGCTCTTTTTGCGTTGGAAAATGAATTTTTCTTATGTTCCATGAAGAAGCATCTTTCGACCTTGGATAGTTTTGACTCTTTTTCACTTGGGCAAGTGAGACTTTTTCACTTGGGTAGGGAGGAGTCGGGGAACAGCGTCAAAACTGTCAATCTTACAAAAGCACAAAATGCTCTCACTATATCGCTCAATGTCTTCTGCTCTCATTCCTATTGCTTAGGATACCTTGCCAAATAACCATTCCTGCACTATACTAGTGATGCAACTAGACCGAACAGATGGTCTCCCACTCACCAGAAGTCTAGTTTAGAGGAGAGTGGAAACTAGACACACCTGAACAACAGTTCTCAGTACTGCAAGAGCTTTTCAGAATAAAGTATTTCTAAAGTTTTTTTTTTTTTTTGACTCTAAACAGCAGATAAATACAGATATCTCACGGATACACAGCTAACAGTAGTATAGCAGCAAAAAAGAAAACCCTTACATATTAGCAGCAAAGTGATGTCTCTAAAATTGCTATGTCAGAGTTAGGTATTCCAGGTTAGATATCCAAATAAAATGCCAAGAAAAAATAAGCCTTATTCCCTCAGATAATTTTTTTTCAGTGAAATGCTGTGATGGTTAACTGTATTTCAGTCTGTTACTGATTTCTGGAATGCTACTTTCCCTAAAAATTCTTTGATATCTATCTGTTTTTAAGGGACTGAGCCCTGGCTGTTACGACACTTACAATGCTGATATAGATTGCCAGTGGATTGATATTACAGATGTAAAACCTGGAAATTACATTCTGAAGGTAATGCTTTTGTTTTTTTTTTTTTGGCGAGGGGGGAAGGAGGGGTTGTTTTTTGTTTTTTAAGAAGCAATCATATATGTATATCCTTTTGAACTGTTTTTGTTACGTTATCAACTCTAATTTGGAAATAAACACCACTATGCCTTCCCCCCCCCCCCCTTCAAGGTTAGTGTAAACCCCAGCTATTTGGTACCTGAGTCTGATTACTCCAACAATATAGTACGCTGCGATATACGCTATACAGGCCACCATGCATATGCCTCTGGCTGTACAATTTCACCGTAAGTACATTCCTTTTTCTTTGCTACTTTTTATATTCATAATACTAAGATTGACAAGCAGATTTATATCTTAGAGATTAATTTTATATTGAAAAATAACTTCCACTGAATTCTAGTGATATCAATTTCTTTACTATATCATTTCATAAGTTTCAGGATCTAGCGTATTAATCAGAAATACAGCTGGTACTTTTCAAAGGTCTGTTTATGGCAGGAAGGATGGAAACAGTTATACTGATAATTGCATAGCTTTCAAATCCTTACCTCTGGTAATTAAACTATTTCTGTAAGTCTAGCACTGAATTCCTGAAATTGGTTAGGCTTGAAAAATGATCGTAAGCTTCCAGAATTTATCCTTCAACTCAGTACAGGATTCTTACCAAAAGTCTTTGCTGGACAATTTTGCTCCTGCAGTCTTGCTATCAGAACATACAGCACTTCCAAAACTGCTGCTGCTGTCTGAGCTCCCAGATGTTACCTCTGGCTCAAGTCTTTGTATTTGCCCTGAAACCTTCCTATGCTCATTCAATAACTATTTATCACATCCACACAGAACCCTTGTGCAGACAGGGCTCTTAAAGCATTTGCTGAGAACCCACACGTATGTGTTACTTTGTTGCTCTGCCACAGCAGCCATCCTTCCTGGAACAGTTCTTCCAGACACACTCCATTTACAGTTTCCCATTAGCTCTTCAAATGTTTAAACGATGACACAACTGTGCCTGTCTTTCTCTTCCTCCTCCCTCCCTCCCCCCAGGCAAATGTACATTTAATAAGCATTCATACTCTAGACTTAACTGTAGTTAAGTAGCCATGAAGCACACATACAGAAAAGCAATCAGTCATTTGTAACGGAGGTAAGCAGTTCCCAGGATAATACATAATTACTCATATTAAATATTTATCAAGTGATTTCATCCGATTAGCACAAATGATACGTTAACATTGTGTACAGATCCATGTAAGATAAATTCTAGAGCTGTAAGTGAAGAGTAAAACTAATGAATGGAAGAGTCTACTGTAACAGCATTAAACACTCATACTGCATTCATAAGAATATTGCTTACTTAGCCTTTAAAATGTTCATTCCTCACTTTCTGTTAGGATACCAGTGATTAAATGAGGCTAAAATGAGAAACGTTTTTTCACCCCTGTATTGAGAGATGTATTTATAATCACACTTGGGTCATAAATGCAACAAGTTAAATGGCTTCAGAATAATACTTGTTTTCAGCATAGGTTGGTTGTGCTTGTAGGAAACAAAGAGCAACAGGTATTGTGCAGATCATGAACACTCATTTTTGGCAGATGTGAGGAGGAGCTTTTAAAGCATTTCTCTAACAGGACCGACTTAATTGTTACTTCTGTGAACACAATCTATTCACTTACATTCAGGTTGAAGAGAAATTTATGCTTCATTCCTTTAACTTACAGCCTCCCCATCCTACCTCTGTAAATGTAATCAAATATATTCATGCAGGTGAAAAGACAAAATTTCTTCTATCCTTTGTTAAGCTGCACCTTCCAGTTGACACATGGATACTTAATAGGGGCTTTTACATTGTACTTATTTGGTAGTGTGCATAACTTATATTGTTTTTTTTTTAAACAGATATTAAGAAAGATGCAAGAAAATGGATGAGTCAGTGCCAAGTGTTTTGAACTGAAGTATCATTATATAAACTTCAATAGGACGTAAACACTATAGAAACAAAACTACAGAACATACATGCATACACCCACATACCTTATGTGATTCTGAAGCACTTCAGCTGCTTCAACAAAATCTGTAACTGGATTTTAAGCATTTGAATTAGCATTCTTTTTTAAACTATTGAAATGTGTGGAACTGGTGATTCATGCACAGATTTGTTTATATTTTGAAAATCTAATTCATTCATAGGAACATGAGTGTTTCTTAACTCCTGAAAATTTGGAGTTCAGGTGATAATAGACTTCAGCCAGAATATTACTGGTGAATGAGTTGAACATATTCTAAAAGGTAGCAAAACTTTATGTAAAATGCATTAAATAAAATGCGATAGAAAGTATAATACCAGCTATTTCAGAAAATACCAGAATGAAAATCAATTTGAGAGTAATGGTACAATGCCATTAAAATAAAACTCACTAGGACGCATTGATATGAACGAGAAAAGCATGTTCAGTTTTCAAGGGATATTAAAACATAGCAGAGAAACACATAGCTATCAGTTATACCCCGTGAGGAAAATTATGTTTACATTTTTAATACATTAGAAATTTTATTTTAAATCACACACGAATGGGTTTTTGAAATAAACCTTTTTATCTTTGGCAGTCAAATTAGAGACCTGATCCACCTTTTTATGTTGAACAGATTTTTCAAAGTGGGGCTTTTAAAAAGATTTCTGCACACATAATGGCAATTAAAATGAATATCTGTCAAGAAGAAATAGGGCTCTTAAAAGAGATGAAGAAGAGTCCCTGATGTAGTCATCTGTGAAAAAGCAACCAACTTGAACAGGTTAACCATTAAAATAATGCAGGCAATTAACTCAGGTGGCACCACAAACAGAAGTAGGTCAGAATCTCTAACGTGGAATTTTTATTGTGAAAAAGCCTACTACCTGCTTCCCCCTTAAGTACTGTACTTGACTTTTAAAATGCTATCTCAGTATTCAGACAATGAAGTGGAAAATGTACTATATAGAGGAAGAACAAAAGTAAATATATTTAACATATCCTACCTTAGGCCGTTCAGGAACCAAATACAGCATTCTAAACGGGAAAAACTTCAGCCCAAATTACTTACTGGTGCTGGATATACCACCACGCCCCCCTCCCCCTGCACATTATTTTGTTTTTGCAGTGCACCCTGCTGTAACTAAAATAGCTGTGATTTTGTTCTTAAACTGTGAAATAACATATCACAAGAAGATCTGGTGTTTTTTTTCAGAAGATCACAGATCATGTAAAATGAAGGACTTTTGAAAGGAAGTAGCTTAGAAATAATTCATTGATATCAACAGTTCAAAACATCAAATTAAACAAATTAAAGCTCAAATTCAAAATTTTGTTTAAAATATGTGCTATTGATTATAGTTAAAATGAAGAATCTGAGGAATATGGAGAGGCTTTATTATCACTTCTGAGAATACTTTAGGCAATATTTGTCTAAAGCATTTTATGCAATATAACCCTACAAATTTAATGTGGAAATGGTATGAATTATAACACCGCCTTTGAAGGATCCACTTCTTCTTTACTTCATATATTTAAGTTTATTTCATGATTATTAAGTCCTTCCATCTCAATTGTAACTATGCTGCAAACTTGCACAATTAGAAAGTCTATGTAAAGAAGCAGAATCCAAGAACCAGCAACCCAGTGCTTGCTACCCAAGATTACATGTGGGTACAGAATGATTAGGGTTTATACCTGCAGGTCCCCTCTTGTTTGTTCAGAGATCCATTTTAGTAACCAACCACCAGTATGGGAACCTAACAGGAGCAAAATTTAAAAACTAGATTAGAAACCCATTTGTTATATGCAGCTGCAAAATAAGGGTTTGTTAGCAGTTTAGACTTCTGAAATCTCAGCCCAAAGGCTTTTCGAGAGGAAAAGGTCTGAGGGAAGAAAGTGCATTTTCACCTGTCACCCTTCTAGACACTTAGGTCAAAGTTGGCATAACTGACTGCAACTTGGGCAACAGACCCAGAAATTACTATACTGCAAACCAGGCTGCGAGCACAAACTGCTTCCTAGTAAGAGCTCTCGCACATGTTCACCTTGTTGTGCCTGACAGCAAGCAAGCGATAAGAGAAAGCTAATTGGCCACAGAGCAGCCAGCAGAAATTGAATTTACACTACACCTTACAAGGCAGTAACCTGTTCACGTGTCTACACTCCAACTGCCTGCAGCGCTCCACTGAACTCAGTAAGGACCAGAGGAGCGCAAATACCTGCCTAGGTGGAGCAAGTTGTAATATTGGACTTAGTCCTTTCAATGAGAACAGCCTGAATCAGGAAAATGTTGGACACCAGTAGCTTTAGAAAATTGTTAGGGCACAGTACACGGAAGTAAGATTAACTGCATTACTGGGGGGCTGTGTTCTAGGTAAGTGGCACCTACTGCCTGTCAATGTACTGGCATTTGTGGGATGTTGTACCTACAAAGATGTAGTTCTTCTCCTTAACAAAATATCGTACAAGTTTTGAAAAGTATGTTACACAACATGACACCAATGTATAAAATAGCACAAATAGAGGGATCATCTATTTAAAAGATAAGAACTGGAATTCTTAGAATTAAAAATGAAGAAATGTGACTTCAACTTCCCCCATTGAGCTATAATAAATGCTAGAAAAGTTGAAGAGTGATTATATAGCACATGAAGAAGCATTTCAAAATAGGGGAGCACCAACCAGTATTTTCAGTAATTTGGCTCTGCAGTTTTGACCCAGACACCTTAACCTACTTTTTTCATACTGGAATCATATTTAAGCGATTACTTGCATTTTTGTTGAAAAACATTTATAAAAACTGTTTTGATAAAAAGTTTATTTTATAAAGAAAATTCTATTTTCAAATCCTTTCTATCAGGCATAGGGCTTGTCTCTATTGTCTGTGAAAGGGGTCTTGCCATTGGTCTAAGTGGGAGCAATATCAGACTTAAATTTTGTGAAAATTCTAGTTCAAAACTGCTGTCTTGCAGTTTCTAATGTCCTTTGAAAGGCCAAACTTAAAAATGTGCGTGAAGCAATTACCTCCCACATTTCAGATCTTTCAATAAAAATTGCACATAAGGAATATTCTGAACACCAGACTCATTACAGAAGGGCTTTGTTATATTTTTTTAAATTTTGAAAAACATTTGATATTTGCATATTTCTAGACAAAAGTGTAACAAAAAATGACAGATTGGTCACCAATTGAACCAACATACTGTGTAGATTTTTTTTATGTTAGTAAAAGCCTATTCATTTTCTCTCTGCTCCAGAGTCTACTATGCAGCATTGAAGAGGTACAAACATCAAGGGTACCCTCTTAGTCATTCTTACATGGTTTATATTGTACTTATTCAAACCAGCAGGGCTAATTTCATTAAATGAGACAATGAAAGATGGTTTATCCTGTGTCTCACATTTATGCCAATATGGCATTTTCATATTCTCCAAATTCCAGAAGGTGCTGAAATATTTTAACTTGAATTAAAACTGAAGAGTATGCTATTGGGAGGTTTTTATTATGCAACTAAATGCTACAGATACAGTGAAATGCCACTTGTTTTTTGCAACTTTTTGAAGGGTTTCCATTATCTCCTTCACTTTTCTTCCAAGAGTCTTAATTTCAAAAACTTTGCATCTTTATCTGAAGAGCTCTTATTTATAATATTCAGACACTAGCTTCGTATTCTTCATTGCACTTTCATATTCTTGTGTTACATGCCTGTATTATGGTTGCAAGTTTATGTGAAAATGACTTGAATAAAATGTTTCAAGCGTTCAGCTTGTTGAAGTATTGTATTTATTGTAGGACTTCAACAAAAGCCAGATCCATCTCTCAATGAAAAAGCTTCAAAGAAAGTTGGATGTATCTGTATAGAAATGGGAAGGACAGATGTTGGACAAGTATTAATTGAAAGGTGGGTCTCAGAGTAAGAAGCGTCCAGTAGTTAGCCTTAGTCAAAGAGTCTCTTGATTTGAATTAGACTGTCTTAGAAATCAGCACAAATGCAGGATGTTGGTTTAATGATAGTGTTTAAGTGCCAAAAGGGCAGAAATTCAGTTATAAGAAAAGGCTCCATCTTTTTTAAACTTAGTCATCCCATATTTCTGCTAAACCGTTGTCTCAATCCGTAAAGGAATTGACATATGCAAGAGCAAGGAATATCAAGTGCTTGCATGTAAATGAATGTAAACACCACATTCTTGGAAAATGAATATGAGAACATGACAGAGCAGGTTCAGTTTAGGTAATTAAGCAGAAGACTTTTCAGTTTTTTTGTGAAAATACCAGCCATTTCATGCAAAATAGTAGTAAAAATTGCTTTTCAACATGATGTTATTAAAATCCAGCCTTGCTAGCAATTTCATAGTATCCATGATGGCAAATACCAAGAAAAATAAACAAATCTTTTTTTTACATGAAGCATTTCCATTTTTCTTCCTTTAACAAAAACTTTTGGGGAAACATCTTCTAACAACAGAACCCTGGTTTAAAGCAATCCTTATTCAGAAAAGCATGAACAAAATGGCTGATTTTCTCTTGGGATTTTTCTTCTTGTCTTTAGGTATGAGATATTTAAGTTAATTATGTTATTGATGTCTTACCTGTCTTCACAGTTATTATCAAACACAGTGCTATAGACGTGAGTCAGTCTTAGCACATAAAACCTCCCAGAGAAACAGGGAAAGACAATTTGTTTGCTAGCTGAACTGGCCCCCCTCTTTAGGGGGCGATGCGATTAATATGGCTCATGGTATTTATTGTTCTGTAGTTCTGACTTAGTCTCGAAAAAAATTTCATACCACGTTAGAAACAAAAAAAGAAAGTAAGATGTTGCAATGGATGACAAACTACCTCTCAAGCTACCTTAAGGCTTAACAGTGAAAGCATAATAAAATGACTTGCGGTTCATCTGGATACACACACTGTTAAAGATTACCTTACCAAATTAGCTCTCTCTGTAGAAACAGGCAGAAACCAATTTCTGTAGAAACCAATTTCAGAATTTCTGCTCCAAAAACATTACCCTCCTGGAAACGAAGTTTGAGCTATGTTAGAAAGTCCGCGTAATTTAGACAACTGCTTAACACATTTAACAGTTCTACCACCAACAATTTATCCTTCATGATTTACACTTTCTGAATACAAATCAACATTCTGCTGCCTTCTCCAATCTGCATGCTCCATGGATTAAATAGGCTGACGTGTGAAGTGTTTCCGCTCCCTTCACTGAGGGATTAATACAGAACAACATGGTTAAAAAACCCGAAATATTCCTTTAAGTAACAGGTTTTCAAACATTTAAGGAATATCGACTATAGTGCTACTACCTTCAGATAAACAGCACAATGACTGAGGAAAAAAAAAAGATGTATTATCTTTTAAAATTAATAAAACAAATGTAGAATTGCTAAAGATTTAAGCAATGTTGTGATAGCGTTCTTGTACTTTAACAAAATTATTCCTGTTTGAATACATTCTAGAGCTAGGAGCTTCAAACTAATTAAAAAAATTAAGTGCTAGTCCCAGAGCTCAAAGCTTACTCTAGATGGCAATCCACGTAAATAGAACAAGGCAGTCAAAACAATCAATGTGTTTACAATTAATGCAGAAACTATATTCAAATTTATTGAAAAGCAAGTACTCCCCTAGTTTCCAAACATCCACTACCCGAGTCTCATTCTGGACCTTGTGACCACGTTAAATCACTTGCCTAATATCACAAAATTAGGTAGCATCATTCTACAATTCGAAAACACCGTTCAAGTCAGGATGCCTCCAGCAGATGCATACAGCCAGAGGAGACAGCATGCAACATGGCTATGGAGGATCCTCTTGCACCTCTCCTGGGAAGCTTGCATGCTTGACTGGCTCTCTGAAATGCCTGTATACCAATGCACGCAGCATGGGGAATAAACAGGAAGAGTTAAGAGATCTGTGTGCGGTCGCAGGGCCATGATCTCATTGCAGTTACAGAGACATGGTGGGATAGTTCACATGACTGGGATGCTGTCATGGATGGCTATGTGCTTTTTAGGAAAGACAGGCCAGGAAGGCGAGGTGGTGGAGTTGCTCTTTATGTGAGGGAGCAACTAGAACGTATGGAGCTCTGCCTCGGGGTGGATGAAGAGCAAGTTGAGAGCCTATGGGTAAGGATTAAAGGGCAGGCTAACATGGGTGACACTGTTGTGGGGGTCTACTACAGGCCACCTGATCAGGAGGAAGCCATCGATGAGGCCTTCTACCGACAGCTGGAAGTAGCCTCACGATCACAGGCCCTGGTTCTCATGGGAGACTTCAACCACCCTGACATCTTTTGGCAAGGCAGCACAGCTAGGCACAAACAGTCAAAGAGGTTCCTGCAAAGCATTGATGATAACTTCTTGACTCAGGTGGTGGAGACGCCAACGAGGAGAGGTGCAATGCTAGACCTTGTACTAACGAACAAAGAAGGTCTAGTTGGAGATGTGAAGGTTGGGGGCAGCCTTGGCTGCAGTGACCATGAGATGGTGGAGTTCAGGATCCTACGAGGAGGGAGCAGGGCAATGAGTAAGATGGCAATGCTGGACTTGAGGAGAGCTAACTTTGGCCTCTTCAGGGACCTACTTAGGGGAATCTCATGGGACAGGGCCCTAGAAGGAAGAGGGGTCCAAGAAAGCTGGTTAATCTTCAAGCATCACTTCCTCCAGGCTCAAGAGCAGTGCATCCCTCTGAGGAAGAAGTCCAGCAAAGCGGGCAGGAGACCTGCATGGATGAGCAAGGAACTCCTAGCAAAACTCCAACAGAAGAAGAAAGTCTACAGAACGTGGAAAAGGGGACAGGCCACTTGGGACGTTGTCAGAGTGTGCAGGGATGGGACAAGGAAGGCTAAGGCCCAGTTGGAATTAAATCTGGCAAGGGATGTCAAGGACAACAAGAAGGGGTTCTTCAAATACATCACTAGCAAAAGGAAGACTAGGGAAAACATGGGCCCGCTGCTGAATGGGGCAGGTGCCCTGGTGACAAAGGATACAGAGAAGGCAGAGTTATTGAATGCTGCCTTTGTTTCAGTCTTCACTGCTAAGGCCAGTCCTGAGGAATTCCAGACCTTGGAGACAAGAGAGGAAGGCTGGAGAAAGGAAGACTCTCCCCTGGTTGAAGAGGATCAGGTTAGAGATCTTTTGTCCAAACTTGACATCCATAAATCCATGGGCCCCGATGGGATGCACCCACGAGTGCTGAGGGAGCTGGCGGATGTTATCGCTAGGCCACTCTCCATCATCTTGGAAAGGTCCTGGAGATCAGGAGAGGTGCCTGAGGACTGGAAGAAAGCCAATGTCACGCCAGTCTTCAAAAAGGGCAAGAAGGAGGAGCCAGGAAACTACAGGCCTGTCAGCCTCACCTCCATCCCTGGAAAGGTGATGGAACAGCTCCTCCTGAAGGTCCTCACTAAGCATGTGGAGGACAAGAAGGTGATCAGGAGTAGTCAGCATGGCTTCACCAAAGGGAAATCATGCTTGACCAATCTGATAGCCTTCTATGACGGAATGACTGGCTGGGTAGATGAGGGCAGAGCAGTGGATGTTGTCTACCTGGACTTCAGCAAGGCTTTTGACACTGTCTCCCATCACATCCTCCTAGGTAAGCTCAGGAAGTGTGGGCTAGATGAGTGGAGGGTGAGGTGGCTTGAGAACTGGCTGGATGGCCGAGCTCAGAGGGTTGTGGTGAATGGCGCAGAGTCAAGTTGGAGGCCTGTAGCTAGGGGTGTCCCCCAGGGGTCAGTCCTGGGCCCAGTCTTGTTCCATATATTCCTCAATGACCTGGAGGAAGGGACAGAGTGCACCCTCAGCAAGTTTGCTGATGATACTAAACTGGGGGGAGAGGCTAACACACCAGAAGACTGTGCTGCCATTCAGAGGGACCTGGACAGGCTGGAGAGGTGGGCGGAGAGGAACCTCATGAAGTTCAACCAAGGCAAGTGCAAGGTCCTGCACCTAGGCAGGAATAATCCCATGCACCAGCACAGGCTGGGGGTTGACCTGCTGGAAAGCAGCTCTGCCGAGAAGGACCTGGGAGTGCTGGTGGACAAGTCAAGCATGAGCCAGCAGTGTGCCCTTGTGGCCAAGAAGGCCAATGGTCTCCTGGGCTGCCTTAGGCAGAGTGTTGCCAGCAGGTCGAGGGAGGTGATCCTGCCCCTCTCCTCAGCCCTGGGGAGGCCTCCCCTGGAGTACTGTGTCCAGTTCTGGGCTCCCCAGGACAAGAGAGACATGGCACTCCTGGAGAGAGTCCAGCGGAGGGCTACCAAGATGATCAGGGGACTGGAGGGCATCTCTCCTATGAGGAAAGGCTGCAAGAGCTGGGCCTGTTCAGCCTGGAGAAGAGAAGATTGAGAGGCGATCTCAACGTGTACAAGTATCTGAAGGGGGAGTGTCAAGAGGATGAGGCCAGCCTCTTCTCCGTGGTGCCCAGCAACAGGACAAGAGGCAATGGCCACAAACTGAACCACAGGAAGGTCCATCTGAACCTGAGGAAAAACTTCTTCACTGTGAGGGTGACTGAGCATTGGAACAGGTTGCCCAGAGAGGTGGTGGAGTCTCCTTCCCTGGAGATACTCAAAACCCGTCTGGATGTGATTCTGGGAAATATGCTCTAGGTGACCCTGCTTGAGCAGAGAGGTTGGACTAGATGATCTCCAGAGGTCCCTTCCAACCTAAACGATTCTGTGATTCTGTGAAAGTACCCCAACACTTTCACTTAAGAAAGAATGACTGTGATGGAATTTTAATGCAATTAATTCCCCTTATTTAACTCAAACCTGCCTGATGGAAAAAACATTTCTGTCCATCTAGAAATCTCCACCCTCAGGATAAAAACAGCCTAACTGTATTTTAAAAGAAATTTAAAACATTTAAACTAATACTGACTCTTCTAAAAGATACTGAAAAATCTGCTGAGACTGTTTTATCAGTAAAGTTAAGGTGAAAATACTGTATATCTGAGTGCAGTCTAACAATGTCTCACAATATGTACCCAGAATGACAGCACTTCCATGGTACTGCACTGAACTGGAAAGTATGGTAGAACATGCAAAGAGATCTTAATCTAGTAAGGAAAGTTATTTTCTTTAGTGATTATCACTATAAAAATAAACTGGCTGTACTTTGAGAGGTCTCTGTCAAAACAGTGCAAAAGATGTAAGTCACACTGAAGTGTGGTATATACTGAAAATCTGTTATCATAACCAAGAGAAAAATTTCTGAACTTTATCAGGAAACTCCAGATAAATTAATCAGATTTATCTGTTCACAAAAATTGCTCAGTTGCACATATAAAAATATTATCA
This sequence comes from Struthio camelus, assembly GCF_040807025.1. Classification (NCBI taxonomy): domain Eukaryota; kingdom Metazoa; phylum Chordata; class Aves; order Struthioniformes; family Struthionidae; genus Struthio; species Struthio camelus. The sequence continues at coordinate 40,852,395 of NC_090982.1, forward strand.
AGTCTTGACCATTGCTAATCATTTGTATAGTGCTTAGCAGCACATTAAGGCTGTGATCCAGGTGAGTCACTAAAATCAGCTCAAAAGCAGTAATAACAGATTAAAATATGAAGCAATGCCAGTAACCTAATCTCTCATTCATATCCAAAATATGTTATCAATTTTTTTTTTAAAGTAGGAACTCAGAAGTGTTTTTGAAGACAGGAAAAAAAAAAAAGAAAAAAAGATGTTTTGATAAGTCAGGCTTCCTCCAGGAAGGCTAGAAACTTGCTCGAATGCCAAGATAAATTAATGGCCCTAGATGTCTAAGTAACTGCAGAAAGGTAGTTTATATTCTAAACTCCTTAATTTTTTCTGGTATAATTGTAAATAGTCTTTTTTTTGAGCTATTTGCAATCTTTAACTTCTTGGTCTTTGCTATGAGTCAGTTCTTAAAATATGGAACTCATCTACCCAGAGAAAGATTAGCTGTCCATGAAGAAATGTTTTATAACCGATGACAGCTAACAAAAGAAATGTTTCTTGCCTTTTATTGGAACCAGAGAAGTTGCATATCAAACGTTTGGACTCTCCTTCAGCTAGGTTTTCTTTTCCTTTTTTTGTTATGATGTTAGGGACTAGCACTGGATTCTGAAGAACTTAAAGAGTATTTTGTATATATCAAGTAAATGGATAGCTTTTTCTACACAATATGATCCTTTCCCATAGAAAACCACAACAAACATATTTCCATGTTTTATTTTGATGCTTCTGCTCCTCAAGGTCTTCCTTTAGATCTGGCCTAGAATTTAATAATCTTCCCTTTAGTACAATAAGAACAACAAAAAAAGATGCCCTGAAAAATGAAAGGTTATTTGAAATTCAGATTCCTCCGAGTAGCTATATAATTCTGGGAGATGCTACTCCATTTTACACATATACTGACAGATACAGAAAAGAAAACCAAGAAGAGGGGTAAAGACATGCCTAGATCATAATAAATAAAATGAGCAACTGGAACATTTAGCCTGTAGAAACTTAATACGAGGATGGATGGATATCCATGGGATGCATATACTAAAATACAAGGAATACATGAGAGAGATGAGGTCCATACCAATAATAGGGTAACATGTCAAAGAAACCAAAACACACAAACAAAACAAAAAACCCACTGCATGCACAATCACCCAAAAACCCACACCCACCAACTTAAGCTTGTTCCTCTGATTCGACTCTAACATTGTCAGGCTCAAACTCCATGTGAACAGAAATTCCAAGTGGACTACGCAGAGGTATAATGCCATAACTATATTTTTAGACACATGCAGTAACTGTGTTACAGAGCAGCTGATTAGGAAATTGGTGCTTGACTCAGTCCTGAGTAGTATACAGAACACCACAGCTTGGATGAGGTAACCAGGGACCTCTGGAAATCACCTAGACCAACCTCCTTGCTCAAAACAGGATCAGCTAGAGTACATTGTTCAGAGCAGTATCCAGTCAGGTTTTGAATACCTCCAAGGATGGAGACTCCACAACCCCACTAGGCAACCCATTCCAAAGTTTGACCACCCTCTCAGTAAAAAAAAAAGTCCTCTCTCAAATTTAAACAAGATGACACGTATTTCAATTTGTACCTATTGCCTCTCATCCTGTCACTGGACACCACTGAGAAGGCTCTGGCTCCATTTTCTTTACTCCCTCCCATCAGGTATTTACCTAGTGAGATAAAGTCCCCTGAGCCTTCTCTCTATTCTCTCAGCCTCTCCAAATATGACAGATGCTCCTATGCCTTAATCATCCTCATGGCCCTTCACTGGCCTTCCTCCAATACGTCCATCTCTTTCTTGCAATGGGGAGCCCCAAGCTGGATCCAGCGCGGCCTCACCGCTGGTGCCGAGTAGAAGGGAAGGATCACCTCCCTCAACCTGCTGGCAGCGCTCTTCCTAAGGCAGCCCAGGATGCCAATGAGCTTGGCCGCGAGGAGGCATCGCTGGCTCACGTTCAACTTGCTGTCCACCACGACGCCCAGATCCTTCTCTGCAAAGCCGCTTTGCGGTCAGCCCGCCCCCAACCTCTGCTGGCGCGCGGGGCTATTCCTCCCCAGACGCAGGAGTCTGCGCTTCCCCTGTTTCCACTTCATGAGCTTCCTCCCTGGCAATTTCTCCAGCCTCTCGAGGTCCCTCTGACCGGCAGCGCAAACAACTGCTTTAGCGGCCACTCCTCCCAGGTCTGCATTGTCTGCACACTTGCTGAGGGTACCCGCTGCCCCACCACCCACACCATTAACAAAGATGTTAAACAGCACTGGCCCCAGGATCGACCCCTGGCGGACACCTCTCCGGACTGGCCTCCAGCTGGACTTTCTGCCGCTCCTCATGGCCCTTTGAGCTTGGCGATTCAGCCGGTTCTCAGTCCGCCTCACCGTCCTCTTATCTAGCCCACACTTCACCAGTTTGTTCTATGAGGATGTCGTGGGAGACGGTGCCGAAAGCCTCACCAAAGTCAAGATGAACAATACCCACTGCTCTCCCCTCCTCCACCAAGCTGGTCATTTCACCACGGGAGGCTAGCAGGAGGGTCAGCCGTGATTTCCCCTTCATAAATCCACGCCGACTACTCCCAAACACCTTCTTGTCGCTCATACGTTGGGAAAGGGGTTCCAGAATGAGTCGCTCCATCCCCCTCCCAGGGATCGGGGGGAGGCAGACCAGCCTGAGTCATGTCCTCAGGAACCTCCCCGGATGGCCAGGACTTTTCAAAGATCATCGAGAGAGATGACATCAGCCAGCTCCCTCAGCCCCCATGGGTGCACCACAGCGGGTCCCGTGCACCCATCTATCTCCAGTTTGTTTAAACGTTCTCTAATCTGATTCTCCTCCTCCACCGAGGGCAAGTCTTCCTCGCCCTGGAGTTTCTCACTGGTCCCCGGGGCCTGGGATTGCCGAAGGCTGCTCTCACCAGTAAAGAGCACAGTGAAGAAGGCACTGAGTACCTCAGCCTTTTCGGTGGCCTTTGCCAACAGGCTCTTGGCCCCATTCAGTAGCAAGTCCACATTTTCCCTAGCCTGCCTTTTGCTGCCCATATACCTGCTGCCCTTCTTGTTGTCCTTCATGTCCTTTGCCAGATTCAACTCCAGGGCAGCTTTGGCTTTCCTAACCCTGCCCCTGCACACTTCTAGGTCACTTGTCCCTGCTTCCACCTTTTGCATGCTTCCTTTTTTTGAGAGAGTTTAGTCAGAAGCATCTTGTTCATCCAGTAGGCCTCCTGTCACCTCTGCCTGACTTCCTGCATGTCGGGACAGACCATTCTTGAACTTGGAGGAAGTGATCCTTAGGAAGTGATCCTTGAAAACCCATCAGCTCTTCTGGACTTTTTGTCCCCATGACCACATTCCCAGGGGATTCTTCTAGCCAAATCCCTAAAGAGGCCAAAGTCTGCCTTCCTGATGTCCAGGGTTGTGATCCTGCTTTTTGCCCTGTTCCCTTCTCTTAGGATCCTGAACTCCACCTGTCATCGTCACAGTAGCCAAGACTGCCCCGACTTACCTCCCCAAACATTTCTTCCTTGTTCAATTTAAGGCCCAAGAGATCCCCTCACTGGCTCCTCAGTCGCCGCGATCAGGAAGTTACCATCAATGCTCTCCAAAACCCTCCTGAATTGCTTGCATCCTGCTTTGTTGCCCTGGTTCAAACATAACAGTTTGAATTCTACAATAATAAACCTAATCACTCAGACTGAACATTTATGTGTCTCTTTGATTGCTTCCACAAGTCCAAAGTTGTGCTATATTTCCAAAAGGGGAATCATATTAAAATGGAACAATCTCTTCAAAACCAGTTGATAGTTCAATTCTTGCAGATGGCATGGAAATATTTCAGGATATTGTACTGGGGGCATCGGCACTGAATAATCCTATTTTAACAATATGGATTTGAGAAAAAGCAAAAGAAAGCTAGCATGACTAAGTAGCAAGATTAGGGAGATTAGAAGAGAGCACCTGTAAAAAAGCTGAAGATACATCAGAAGATAGAGAACACCACACTACAGCAAGGTAAAAACACAGTAAGATAGGCCAGAAGGTGTCTGCACAATTCAAAGACTATCAAAACCACTAATAAATTTTTCTCAAAACACATCAGTAATGATGCTTGCCAGTGTCTGTAGGACCACAGCATTTGAGGAGAACCTGGAGCAGAAAGTCACAGCAGAAAAACTTATAATTTGCTCTGTAGTAGCTGTGGAAAAAATTGAGGTGGTTCCCACAGTGGAGATGGAAGTTGTAGAGGTTACAGAGCAAACAGAAAAAAAAATGGACAGAAGCAAATCACCAAGGTCAGATGATACTCACTCAGCAGTTCTAAAGAAAGTCAAGGCTGAAACAGCAGAGTTACTGACTGTGATACAGTTCATCTCAAAATCACACTGGAACCCAATCGTTTGAAGGCAGCAGATTTTTTGAAATTGCCAGTTTTCAAGTCTTGAAGGGATGATTCAGGCAACTATATCCTTGTAGGTCTAAGTCTTGTATGTCTGAGGCAAATTAGCAGAAAGAAGAGAATTAGGAACACGTAAATATAAGATTAGGGAAGAGTCAACATAGCTTTTACAAAGGGAAATCACACCTTAAAAGCTTACTGGAATTCCTTGAAGGGGTTCATAAGCATGGAAATCTAGATGGTAGCATTCCACTGGATTTTCAGAGGTCTTCTGACAAGATCTCTTGGCACAGGCTTTCAAGGAATCTCAACAGCCACAAAACAAATGAGAAGATTCCTGCATGGATAAATATTTAGCTATAAGGTAGAAAAAAAAGGGACTAGTTGTTCAACTTTCCAAGTGGAAGGAGGTCACCAGTGAGTCCACCATGACCTGCCCTGTATAGTACATCTTTAAAAAATAAATGACCTAAAAAAGGAGCAAAAAACTTTTAACCAAAATTTTGCAAACAATACAAACTTATTCAAGGTAGTGACTTTCTGAGACCAAGTGATCCGGTATTAAAACTAATTAAATGTTATGTAGACAAATCCAAGTGATACAGTAATAACAATTCTATCTTCACATATAATAGGCTCCAAACACCCCAAAAGTAATCAGAGCAAGACATTCAGGTTATAATTGCATAAAAACATCAGTTCAGTGCTCAGACACAATGAAATAAAGCAATTTCAATATTAGGAATTACTGAGAAAGGAATAAAGAACGAATCTGAAAACAGCACTGTGACACTGGATAAACTGCAGGGCATATCTGCATCCTATTTCAAAAAGAGCTTATAAGAACTAAAATTGTTTTTCAGGCAAGATCAGCAAGGACAATCTCATGTATGAAATGGTTTCTGTAAGAGGAGCAATCAAATAAACAAAGGTCTTCAGTCAGCAAAAGAATTTACACGAGCTTTATGTATGTCTGTTACCACCATCAGGTGGCACACACGGTGAATAAGGATCCGTTGTTCATTGTGTCTTCAAACACCAAAGCCAGAGGCATTTAATAAACATAGGTCTCTACAACATGCTATGCGAATTGCACAATATATTATCTTACACCCATATCAACCATTGATCAAGTTTCCGGATTCATTTGGTATCAAGACTCTGAAAGACAATTGTATTTAAATACATCACACAGTTGAGAATTAATTACCAGCGCAGAACTTTTGTTTCTATTAACCACTAGCAGAAGTCTCTGAAAAAAAATGACGATGAAGATTCTCATATCTTCAGACATGCTTCAAAACTGACAAATGCACACTGAGGAACGTTCGACTGGTTTAAGAGACAAGAGCTCTTCACTTGTCAGCATTCTTTAAGAAATATCCAAATCATTTTGTTTACCAAAGGTAGTCATAATGTTACCTTTTCACATACATTCTATTATTTTTTTTAAATATCAACATGAGGAATAAGATAGATAACTTCCAAGTATGCAACAAGTGCAAGACATACATACTGGCGTGCTCTGATATCTTCCAGAGCAGCAATATTCAAGACATTCCGTTCTTCAAGCTGGCAGCATAATCAAAGATAGAGAGAGATCACAATTCATACAGGCCAATATTTTATTGATATCTAGAATATTAGCTACCTCACAAATGTATGAATTTACGATGTCTATTCAAGTTTAAGCGATTTCTTACCTTTTCTCAGCTGAGATGTATTTGATAATATATTAGGATTATTTCTTCAGTAGCAATGAAATATTTTGCCTTCTCCTCCCTCTCCTTAAATCCAAGTCATCAAATAGTCTTAAGTATATTTTTTACTCAACCAAAACTCCAGAGAAGCTGTACTACCCTTAGAGGCCATACATGATGTTCTTCAAAACACTAATGCATGTTAGGACGCATCTCATTAACGGCCAGACTACGTAACTAACATCACGCAACCTCATATCAGTCAAGATAGCACACTGGCTCATTTAGTTAATCTTCATTAGAAACAGATGATTAGCTCTAGCAACAAGGCTTTCAAAATATTATTTCACAGGCTTCAAAGGATAAGGACAGTTTAATGAAAATAATTTAAAGACATCTAAATATGAATTTAAAACACCCATGAATTCTTAAGACTCGGAAAATACTGTCTCAGTGAAGATTTCTAGTCTGCCTGCCATTTTTTATCAGTGGGGAAACAATTAAAAAAAGGGGATCAAAAACACCAGTTGTTACTTCGTAAGAAAATACCACCAGAGGCAAATATACATGAATCTTCTTTTAAAATCTGATTTTATATGAAGTCTAGTCATCAAATTTAATCCTTTTCCCTTGGAATGCTGTAATTTGAGACATTTGTTCCCGACGTTTCTTGCTTGCTTCCCACGAAGGATGAAGAGGCTGCTCCAAACATGCTTTTTTATTTTTGCCTTTAGTACCTGCAGCTTCAGCAAATTGATGTTTCTTGAGCTGCGGTTCCTTTTTAGGAAAAGCTGTACAGGGAATACAACATAAAACATTAACTACATCATAAACATTCATAAAAAACGTGCTAGGAGTACCTTACAAAGGTAGACATTTACAAGAATTTTCTAATGAGACACAGGTAACATTCATCTGAGCGTTTAAAGGAAATTACTAAGATAGGTTTCCTCATCTTGCAGTCCAATAAATTGTCACTTGGTAGATTGCAGACACTTAAGATTTATTACTACTGACCACATGCAAAATTTGTGTAGACTAATATTCACCACAATCTCTACTTTTTTTCCCTGTGCATCAAGCTAATGAGGAATTACACAATATCACTCAATATGACTGAAACACTCTTTGGTTTAATGAGTTTAAAAAAAAAAGGAACCATATACTGCAAGTGGAGCAAAATATTGAAGGCGTTAAATTACTACTTGCAGGCTAAACTACATGTTATAGTTAAATGTCATAACCTGACAGCCTTGTTTGTGCACAGGTTTGTGCACTAACTGCTCAATAAAGACAGATAGAAAAGCACTGTCTCTTGTGAACCCCACTTTAAATATTTTTAATATTCCAAAATAGGAAATAGCAGCAAGCAATATCCACAGGTTAAAGTTCAACAATTTTACCCTTTTAACAAATGGTAAAATGCATGCCACAACACCAACACAAAACAAAAAATAACGTATTGTGATTAGACTACAGAAGTAACAAAATCAATGTGTTTTCACACTCATGATTTTATCAGATTAAATAATACATACCTGTTCTTCTGTTTTTGAGAGGCTGGTCTTCAGCATTTCTAAAAATAAAAACGTTATTTAGGAATTTTCATGAAATTAGTAAAATGATAAACACTTGCAAATAAAGAGTGCTCATCAGGTGGTCAAAATGACTTTAAGCATGATAACATGTAAAAACCACATGTTTTCCCTATTTGTTAAAAAAGCACTAAAAATAGAAGTATTTGATGTGATTAAATTTAGATATAAATTTACTAAGGAATCCTAAATATATTTCAGGGTTCACATGAACGTAAAAAATGCATGAATGTCAACAACACACAGACTAAAGTGTGGGTTAAGTGAAAACATTTTAAGCCGTAATGGGCTGAAGTTCTGCTTGCTCGCTAAGAGCTACTTAAAAAAAAAAAAAAGAGATAACAACAATTTCCATTACTGGGAGGAAACCAGGAACAGAGAACAAAACAAGCGAAAATGTTTACCTTCTATTTTGGGATTTCTGATTAGGGGTAGACAGAGAACTGCAGAACACTGATTCTAGCTTCCTTGCTTTGGCATGCGGCTTTCCTTCTTCTCCAATCAAATCTTGCACTGTCCTAGGCGTTGTGTTCTTTTCTTTCTTCGGGACTTTTTTCTGCAGTTTGCTTTTCTCATTTATTGAAGAAAAGTCACAAACTGCTGCTATCTTTTTCTTTCTTTTTACTTTGCCAATGAAGAAATCATCATTGCTATCACTGTCAGAGTCCGACGTCTGATTATAAAACCTCTCTTCAGTACTATCATCAAAGTACTCCTCTTCGTTAAGTTGTCCCAGGTCTCTAGCACCACTGACTGATTCTTTTTTTGCAGTGAATTTGTTCATGCTTATAGTTTTTTTCCTTTCTGGAGGATCAAATTTCTTCCCTATTTTATTCTGAGCAACTGCTTGCCCTTCTACTGCCTGTAATGAAGATTGTTTTGGGGCATAAGCTTTCTCACTCTCCACAATTTTCTGCTCATAATCACTCTCACAAAGTTCTTCATTCTCTGTGTTAGTTCCTATTTTCATACTCATTTTTGTTTTGTCTTCACATCCTTGCTGTTTTTGAACTACTTTAAGAACTTGGTCACCCACATCTCTATTGAAATGTTGTGCCGACTTGAGGTGTTCTTCTGATTTATCCTTTATTGAAAGATGGGTTTTGGCCGGTTTCTTTCTTGCATCCTTAAAAGCTTTTACAGCAGCTATAAAAAAGGCAGAAAAATATCTTCTGTTGCACTTTCATGCATGACAGTACATGTATTATCTTAACAAAACATTTTTGCAAGTTAAATTTATTGTATTGAGTAAATATTTTGCATGCCTGTCTATCATTTACTGAGCAGATGGGGGCGAAGAATGCATTAGGTACAATGTCAACAAAAGTGGGGAAAACAGCTTGAAATTATTACTGAGTCAACACACTGTTTTTGAACTTAGGTTTAACTGTGAGCTCATCTTTCAACAAGTAATCTGCAGTTTATAACCATGATCACTTAGGGCAATACCTTGTGTGAAAAATCTGCAAACAAATAGTAAATTGCTTAAATATTATTAAATGGGTATTTGACATAAGTTCCTTATTAACTAAGCAACTTCATGACATTATCACTAGGACTTCATCCTTTTTAACATCAACTTTCATTGGAATATTTGAGTTTACAGAGAAGAGTAGATATCTTAAAGAACCAGGAACGATTCCCCAAGGACCTCAGGGATAGTTTCCAAAGAAGCTTGATGGAGTTATTTGTGAAGTCTTTTAGATCTCTTTGAAAAATACAGCTGCAATGGTCCTTTTACCATTGTATCTACTTGTTACTAGTCTCATTGCCAGTTCGGTTTTACTTATGTTTGAGATATTCCAGTACATCCATTGGCTTTTTAGAATTCCCATTATGAGTCTTGTTTGTCCTACAGTCCATATCTTAAAATGGAAGGGCATACTGTCCTACATGAGCCCGTTTCAACCAATATAGATGACTACAAACAGATACTCAGTTCACTGAAGCTAGTTAAGGTAGTAACAGGAGCCAACATACTTTTCGTGTGTTCATGTTGGGAATATACAGGAACAAGGTAACATCCCAGTAAGCTACAGAGTTATAAAAAAGTTAGCATACTATTTCATACCTTTAAGGTCAGCAATTCTGGATTTCAAGATGGGGTGTGTTGCAAGTCTTGCAATGGCTCGCTCAGTTGCGGTAGAATTTGGCTTTACATAAAAAGATTAAAAGGAATGAACTCAACGGAAAAGTGAAGACTTACATAGTTCTGTATAAGTTAGGCTACCACGCATACTAAAGCGATTCTGGACCAGTGACTGAAGAAGAGGACAAGCTTGTGACACTATCACGCTTCAATATATCTTAGTTTTCCCATATTGCCGCAACTCTGAATGAGGAAAAATCTGACTGCACAAATATTGACAGAAAGAAAACAGGCATGTACTTCTGCAATTTCTCAGTTACTGAAGAGATATAACATGATTTTTATATTAAATGTATACTACACCACATCTGTCAGGCCCATTCATTGATATTTATGTGTGTAAAGCAAACTTACGAACCTCCTGAAAAGAAAATCAAATTGATAAAAAACACATTCGATGGTAATAAATAAAGCAGCTTGTGAGTAGAGCAGTTCAGATGCCTTTAAAGCTGGCAACACGACAGAGCAGATACTGAAGGACTGTCCAGTAAGTGTGGGTAAAGTAAGGGAGAAAGTTAAATCTGATCTTGAAGACAAATAAGTTTGAATTTGATGTGGTAGAATATGGGAGCTCTGCAGACTCAAAGATCAAGCGTTATCTTAATGCTTTAATTTGAAGAAAAAGGAGAGGAGAGGAATTCCTTCCCTTTCTGACTTCCTCTCTTCTCTGTTAAGAGTCACAGGTAACTACATATTGGAAAAGCTATTTCAGTTTGAGGTTGTCACCACTTTGCTTAAAGAGCAAAATGAGCAGTATATGGGATGACTTCAAAGATATTTTTGTCTTCTTTTTTGAGGGGAGCGGGAAGGGCGTGTACAGGCTTGTAAAACATAAATTCAGCGAGAAAGTTTCTTAAAGCCTGCAATAGAATTCTTTGGGAGAGAGAATGGGGGGGAAAAAAGAAGAAAGAAGGGGAGAGCGAGCGACCGACCAACCTTCCCCCGCTCCTGCAAGCGAACAAGCACAACCTAGCACATCAGCAACGCATGCTCAAAGTATTTATCTGCTTGATACAAGAGTGCTTAATGGGGAATCTTATTAGGCTACATGGACTTTTCCTCCAAGGCAGTCTTCCATTTAATATAAACAGTTACATAATCCTCGGGTAGAGACGGACACTTGATGCCAAGCGCTGAGGTAGGAGACTGTTTCAGTGCTTGGCTTTGAAGGATCCTGAAACTTGGATTCTTACACGTTTCTGCTAAATTTCCTAATAATGAAGGCACTATACCAGAAGTGGTCTTTTCTAAATGCAGAAGTGTTAAACTTGGGGCACAAACGTAAGTCTTTTCTCAACCAATACAAAGCAAATTTAACATATATATATTTTTAACCTTAGCTCTAGACCTTACAAAATATATTCTGGAATATGTTCATTCATATTTCATGTTTGATATGCAGAGCATCTGGGAATGCTAGTACTTTCCTTTCTCCTCAAGTCCTGTTATTGCACGATTATTTCTTCAGGTCAAGAAAAACTGGAAAACTGTTTCCTCTGTAGGCTGCCTACATTGGCCAGTGGAGATGGGTCCAAGAGATGGGTCCAGTTCCAAGGGGCCATAGACTGGCTTACTCCCAGGCTAGTCTAGCTTTGCAAACTTGGAGTTTGAACTTTGATTCCCATGTGACAGTCCAGCATGCTACAACCAGATTCCTGGGACAGCAAGCTCATATTTCTGAAGATCAAACAATATTTTCTTTGGAGATTTTTCTATAACTGGAAAATGTATTTCTGAACTTAATTAATATACTTTTTCCCTTCAGCTACTTCCTGTGGGTTTTGAAAGAATATACCATAAAGTTCAGAAAGCAGCAGCAGCTTCTGTGCAACATCTGGTGTCCTTTAAGTCAAGTATTTATAGAAAGGGCTTAAGCATATACATGCCAATTCATATGGAATAGCTACATTTTTCCCTTACAGCAAAATACTTCACAAACACTATTCATGCTAATAGACAGCAGCCAACAAACATACAATGTGACATTCACATTCTTAAAAACTTCCCATTTTTCTGTTCTTTGGCACATCCAACGTTAAACTCATTTTTCCTTAAGTATTTTCCAGCACATAAAACATTGTCAGAAAATAAAACGTAGTAGAAAAATGTCAACTTTATCTACAGCAAGAACAAAATCCTCCCCCTCCCCACCCCAAAAAGTTTGTATACGCAGATACTGGGATTGTAAATATTTATTCTCACAAGTCCATGCTACTGACTGTATTATTTTGCACTGATACTTGTTTTTCATGCAAGAATGTCCTAATACTTTCTATAGGAACTCTCTTCCTCATTCAACATCCAAGTGAGAAGCTGCAAAACGAACAAAGCAACTGAGTATTGAATATTCACACTTTCCAGTGAAAGGTTTTAAGCTACCTACAGAGGAACCTGAAAGTCAAAGTTTCCTTCAACTTTTTGTGTTGGTAAGCGGTGCATTATTTCAGCATATAGTACTAAAGACGCCTATGTGTCATCACCACCATGTTTCGTTAAAACTCTATGTGGACATTTAACAGAACTGATCGCACCAATCTTTGTATTCTCGAATCTCTCAAAGTTAAAAAAGTTTGCATAAACAAGCATTTCTCACCCTGAATGCAAGACGTTGACAGAAGCACAAACCTCAAAACATAACCTGTCAGTTATAGCACGATAAGATAGCACGTGTATAAAGAAAGATAGATCATACTTTTATTTCAGTCTGCAATTATTCTTGTACAAGCAGCGATTGCCTGGCCACAGGTCTCACCTGATAGAACTACACAGACAGCTACTAGAATTTCAGCTAGAACACAGCACAGTGCTGCCAAATGGGTAATGCCTGGTGGCCCTGCATCTGTCACTTTAAATAATCTGTTAACTTAAATAATGATATTCAAACGAAGCCAGCTAGAAACCCCACAGGTAAGCATATGCTATGTAGTACACAGCAGAACATATCACACAAAAAAACCCAACCTCGAAGCATGTCATATTCAAGTTTCTAAATTAACTGTAAAGGCAGTCTAACATAAAGAGCGTAACAGCAATCCCAAATTCCCAGCCAAAACAAGACGTCATTGCAATACCCCTTGCAGCAGCTTAAGGCAGGAGCTATTTCTCTACTAACCATACAAAAAACTTATTAATCCATATGCTCTCCCTAGAGCTGTAACTAGTTACAGCTGTCCTTCATAATAGCAGCAAAATTGTGGTTAATGTAAAGTGAAGGTGCTAAATCACAGCTGCTGTCCAAGTCTGTCCCATGATCCCATACTGCTAGCTCCATCCGGCTTTGGAATAAGACCCTTGAGAAGCAGTCATTTTCTGACTGTGATGTCTCCCCCTTTATGTCTGTAAGACCCATGGTATGGGACTTGGGCTATCAGCCCAAATGAGACTTTAGTGCAACAGGCACTCAGTTGTTGATACCATTTGTAGCAGCAGATCGTCTCACACCTCCTGGCAGGGAGACGCCGTTTGCTGACTGGGTCCCCCTCCACAGTGGGAGGATGGATCAAGTAGAGAACGCGTGAAACGGATCTCTGTTGGATGTGGAGGGAGACCCGCTCTCTTTTTAACTCCTAAATACAGCAATAACAGGGAGGACTCAAACAGTACGTACGAGAAAAAAAAACATCAGCACTAAACGCTTCAGATTCTGCGCTGGAAACGCAGATATCGTCAGACTTTTACTCAACTGAGTCAGTCCCCCCAATTTTCCATGTAACATCAGAAGGATAGCTAGGGATGATGGCATAGATTATGAAGGATAAACCTATAGCAACACAGGTGGGAAGTCCTCTTACAGCAATTAATTCAGTATGAATCTCAAGGCAAGTTTCAACATATTTTTTGTTAAATGGACTGCACGTTTTTTTTTTTTTTTTGAACAGACTAAGGAAAAATTGCAAAACACACATCCAACAGATCTAATACCTTTGTGACAACTTGGCAGGAAATGTCTTATAGTAGAAGCTTTACTGACCAATTTCACATTTGTGCATCAGGATACACAAATAACCCTGGAACCCCCTTCTTGGCCTCCTGTTTCTTGTTCTTTTCACCACTAGGAAAAGCTTGTCACAGTTTATACGAGTTTGCATCAGTTTGTCTCATCAAGGTAATTCTATGAGGAAAATATCTGGAGATGTACTTTATCTATCTTGCAAGTATTACAGGACTTGAACATCCACAGCAACATGGGGTGCTCTGTACTATTTTTTAAGTTCATCTGCAGGTACTACACACACGTGCGTGTAGGCACACAGGCAGAGCTTTGGAGAACGGCCTAGCTGACCTTGTACTGATGACAGTAACGTCGACTGGCGTCTCGTCACCGACTTTTGTGGAGGTTTCAGGAGGAAGCATTTAATTCTTCTAACTATTGTGGAGGTGCTTATACTGTTCTAATTCTGTTTGCCTGTCTGGATCAAAGCTATCCTTTTCCCCATAATTTGTTCATTTAGATTTACCTCCACGCCTACATCCAGTTTGGCGTGTCTTTTCTCTTATTAAAAAGGAGCACGATTCTATTATTTCTATTGTTGTCTCTTCCTTTAAAATGAAGAATTCCAAAATATGTCAGAAATTCAAATGAAAATCAGATATCCTTTTGTTCTCTCCTCCATGCGTGATGAAAAATACCTTCTGTCCAAGCAGTTTAAAAAGTCCAAAAGCCCTTTAAGAAGTTGAATACAGCACTTTACAAGTGCTACAAAACTAAGTTTATTAGGCATATAAAAGAGTCAACAGGGTTTCTCTGGATTAACCTGTCACAACTAATTTAGCCAACCATACAATTCTATGAGGCAAATACTTACTTTTGAGACTGGGAAATGGTCAAAAAGAAATGGAGCATTTCATCCCAACTGCCATAGCGGTCTACAGCAGAGCTTGGCATAAAACCCCTACCTGCCGAAGCATAAATTATGCACTTCGCCTGCTACTAATTCTTTCCTTTTTTTTAATCCCTAAAATCACTGCTACAATTGTTTCAATTAAAAAAAAACAACAACTGAGAATTAGTCATAGATTCTTAATCATCTCCTCATGGTGAAAAGGGTAAACTAGGTGCAAGCTGAAACTGCAAGACTGCAGGAAAAACTCAGTTGCTGCCAACTCTTTTTCACTTCTTCCATGGCTAGTAAGAAGATGTCTCTACAAGCCTATCAGTTTGGCATCTCATGCAAACACTTCATCAGTTTTGAAGAAAAAAGTGCCAGTTTCTCAAGATTATGAGAGCAGTCATAGAGCAAGCACTGTGTCAACTGCTCCACGCAGCTGTAGGTGTAACTCGTGACCACCAGCACTGAAACCTCTGTTGGCCATTAAGAAAACCTAAAGTCACACTGAATGGCAGTTTGGCATTTTATGCTGTTGTATAATGCAGACAAATTCCCACTCCAGAGCAGCTGTGAAAAGAATATTCTTCATATGGGACTTCAACGATTTCTTAGTATTTTTAAATTAAAAACGTTATCTAATTCAATTTCTAACCAGTATAAAAAAAAATCTGCAGTTTTTCTACTGACATATAACAACATATGGTAATTAAAACAAGTAACAGTATAAAGATGACATATGGTTTTGCATTTTATATATACGCTTATGTATATAATATGTGCATATTATTTTGCTATTTGAAGCACTGTATCAGCAAACACTTGAGTTTTGCCAAATTGTGTAAAAAAACTCCAGCAAACAGCACAATAAGATAGATGCTAGTAATTAAAAAAAGGTAAAAACAATGATAATGAGAAAGTGGCAAATCTAAATATGAAATAGAAACACTGAAGCAAAAGTGTACTTTACCGGGGGAAGAGGAACAAAATGAAACTCAGATAACAGGCAGTAACTAGGAACAATACAAAATTCATTGACTTCTTCAGAGGAAGATCGTGAAACCTGGAGGAAAGCTTAAGTTTATATGTAGATTAATTTGACAACCACTATATATCACATCTGAAACCACACTGACCGTTTCTCAAAAAATAAGCATATTGAAAAGTTCACAGACTATTTGCTAGTAACTGGTCATCTAAGATGGAGGGTCTGGAGGGCGAAAATAGGCAGTTATTTCCAAAAAAGGTGCTAAGCTGGTCAGTATTAATAAAAAAAGGCATTCGAAAGAAACAGTTCCCACTGTTTGAGAAAACAAGCAAACAAAATCAATTATCTATACTTGCTTATCTTTAAGAGAAGAGAACAGAAATAGAAAGTAGCCCACTAATACTCAGCAGTGTTGCAAGCAACCAGGAAACAGAATTTTCCGAATTAGCCACAACCCAAGCACTTCTGTCTCTTAAGACACAAGCGTGCATCACAGACATACCCAAAGGCTCTGAGTGGAAGCAGACGGTAGAAAACAAGCTGGCGGGATACAGGGACGATCTCTACAATATTAAAGCAATTTAATTGCCCAAGAAGTTCACGATATTCGGCCTTTGATGAAGCTGAGAAGTTCCAGAACAGAGTTCTCCAGTCTCCTTATGAAGTCAGACTGGTGACAAAACTGTACAGAACTCCCAGGGATGTAACGCTGAGACATCGCTACAGTATTCCACTGTAAGACAGATGCTCAAACCTCAAAGTATAACTTGTCAGCTGCAGCCCAATAAAGCAACATGTGTATGAACATGTGCAAGACAAAATTTATAACAGAGAATCTCTTAACTTGTATTACTGGAAAAAGTAGACGTGCTTCAGACTTTCAAACAAATTCAAAGCTTCAGAACTAAGTAACAGCTGAAAATAATTGCTCAACATTTAATCAGATATGTATCACATCATTTCTAATGGAAAGGGTAACAGATTTATCCCTACCAACAAACCTTGTATTGCTTAGACCTTCACACCTAAGTATTCCTAGCAACACACCCACATATAAATAATGTGTTGTCAGGTCAATGTCTTTAATAAAACTCTAAGGAGAGATGTATTTATGTTCAGAGCACTACTGAAGAAACTAAGTACAAGAGAGCCAGGGATTGAGGGGCACAGAAGACTTGCAGACTTCATGGATATTGCACACACTAACCAGGGAAAGGCCATCTTAGAATATGCTATTCAAAACAAAACAGTTTCTTTCTGTAGGCGTACTACAATGCAATCTTTGTGCACAATTGAAAACAGGTTTCTTCTAATCTATATGTTCTTCAAGCACTTCCTGAAAAAGACAATGGAAATACAAATTCAGCTCACTGAAAAACTAGTAAACATCCGAGATAAACATACTGATTCCTTGGCACCTAAATGCAGGTTTTCCACCCGTAAGTCTATTGAAGGACTATATGCATTCAGAACTTACTCTAATGATAAACACGTGTCAAATATATATGGGAAGCCCTGATACTGCTTGAGCATATTAGCAACAGATGAATACAAAATAAATGGAAATCCTGCATGATCACATGTTATAGCAGGTATTTCACCATATGGCACACAGAACAACTTTTTGTTTAGAGTCTCAGGCATCTTCTAGGCCGTTACATTATTATTAGTTAAATCTAGAATGCAGAGGCTCTCTCATGTGCAATCAGCCATGCCAATTATCGTGCAATTATTTGTACTCCAAAACAAGACAGACTAGATATTAGACTCTAAGTTTGATGCCGTTATACTTTCACCAAATGGTTAGTTACCTCACATTTCCCATACAATCTCTCACCTAGTCATCTTACCCAGTACTAATACACTGTAAATCTATGCTCTCAGTTTACGTCACCATAGCTTTACCGCAGCTATATTCAATGTCATCACAACAGCTCACGTATTTTTTTTCTCATAATTCCACTAATTTAAGAACATTTCATTTTCATCTTCTATAGTTAAGTTTTAAAAATTTCAAGCACTAGTGTCTCCACCACTTCTCATACAATTTTCCAGTGTTTGCAGACTGATGGGCCTCATATTGACCTAAAGAGCCCTCTTGATTCCACAATTTTTTTTTTGTTGTTGTTCTTATAGCTCTTCATTTCTTAACTCTGAGCTACAGCACTTTAAAAACTAATCTGCATAGGAAGGGAGGGAGAAATGAGAATAGTTTTGTACTGTATTTCTATGTGATTTATAATGAAAAACTGAAAGAGTTCACTTATGAAAATAAAAAGAGCAAAAGACAGCAGCAGCTGTTTTTCATTTTAGAAATATCAGGAATGTCAGATGTGTTTTTTGTGATTTGTAATGCAATTCTGAGTCACACTACAAAGCATATATACAGAAAGAGCTTTCTCTGTTTGTAATGTGTGAGCAGCTGATAATCAACCTCTAACATAAGTAATTACAATTTTTTTTTATACAACATTAGAATTAAGTATACCTTAATACAGTATGTTCCATAAGCAACAGCAGTAATGAAACACTCTTAACAGATGCATATTCTATTTTATGTCCTCTTTCCTTGCAGAGATCTTCTGTGCCAACTTTATGGTGTCTCTCAAAATAAGATGAACTATAGTTACCTTTCCCTCACTGGCAACAGTGATTTGGGTTTCTCATCCTATTCTAATGGGAACTGTCACACACAAATAACCTGCTGGGACTTAACCACCTTTAAAAGCATCTCTGTTAACCCTGGCTGACACTGATCAACGGGTATTATTATTTAGAGCATTAGCAGGTAGACAGACATGTGCCCTTTTTTCTTAGAAAAGCTGGCTAAGGATGATACTTTCAATGAATGAAGACCCTTTATCATCAGACATATTTCCGTTGCTTGATATATGACATGATAACGTTGCCAGGTCTTCAGATGTCTACATAGCACTAAGACTGCCAAAGAAGAAATGACTGGCAAGACAGAGAAAGCATTTTGCTTTCTCATTTGGCTGCAACAGGGATTCTCTTCTAAGGGCAGGTTCCAATCCCCTCCTCCCGTACTCCAAGTGGATCAACTTTAAAAATTGACCACTTTTCCATAGCTACATAAAGGATGCAATTTTAAGATCTCATCTTTAATACATGTATTAACAGCAATTGAAATCTCTCACTGTTACTACTTGTCCTAGATTCATAGCTTCTCCAGTCTCAACGCTTCTGTTTGCTATCATCATTCTGACTGGCAGTTGTAGTACAATACTAATATCACACTTCTTATTACAGGTGAAACTTCCATTCACAAAGATTCTTCGTGATTCTTTTTTCCTGTGATAGTTTCATGCTGTTACACACAATGTACTCCTTCACAACTCAGCGCTCTCATTCGCATACATCCTAACTTACTGTCCTTGTAAAGATGGTACTTGGCAGCACTATTTCATTGGTTATCCTCCTTCTGCCAGGTCTTCAGAATATCTATTACATCAGGGATGTTGTTTGACATCAGGTAGTCTCACTTCCCCCCCATATACTTTTCAGGCTTCAAGCACTGACATCTGTCATTTATACCATTAGCACTAGAAGTGCCAATCAACTGGCACTGCTGGTTGTCTAATTTACCTTCATTATTTATTAGATCAGGCTATTTATTTCCCTCCTTGGTCTTTAAGGGAGCCTGAAAACAAGCCACATGCCCCTTGCTGCCCATTGTGAATCAGGTGCTCTTCTGCATGTGTAATCTTTCCTCATTCATTTGGTTTCAATATTCCCCTATGACTGTTTTTACTTGTCTGCAATGGCAGCCCGGTTCAGTTTTGATCAACAGGCAGCTCATCCTTCCTACATAGCTTCCTCTTATCCCTGAAGTTTCACCCATTCATTTCCCAAGACTTCTAAATCTCTCTTAGAGCACGCATTCATCCATGCATTGCGATTCTGGATCTCCACCTGCCTCTTGGGTATTGCACAAAAGTCTGAACGATGGTTCAGAGGATGCTATCACGGAGATCCTGGACTTAAGTTTATCTTGGCCTTTTCGTTAGCTTTACTGACAACAATGTGCCTGCCTACATCCCGCTCTGGCACACCAAATACTTGAAAGGAACACGTTCAAATCAAAAGCAATTACATCACTTCTGAGACTGATCCTCGTCTAAGGATAGGAATATCCTTTAATAATTTTGAACAATGAGGTTGGATGGGCAGACTTAAGTGATACAGCTTCTTCATATGGATGCAAGTGAGTGATATAAAGAACCTTGGATCAGCCACTTAAATTTGACAGGTGACAGACTGTGTCAGAGACACACATACTGTCTCCACAAAAAATTTGACAAAGTTACTAGAAGTTTATTTCAAAACTAGAAAAAAGAATTTGAAGACTTTAAAAAGATTCTTTCAATAGCGGACAAATTCTAAACTGAATTCACTGCAACTGCTGCTCTGGTGTTGAAGAGGACAGTAATTTTGGGTCTAGTTATCAGATTGACACTGTCTCCTCGCTCTGAAATGGTGACCCTGCTGAGCTTAGGGATGTAGGAAGCAACCTGATTTGAATGCAAAGGTGCTACCGTGGAAGAAATAGGTGAATTGGCCCAGGAAAAAAAAAAAAAAAGCAAAGATTGAGCTGGGGAAAGAACAGCTAACCAAAAATGGGAGGGCAGTGGACAGGACGTGGGATAAACAGAAGGAGACTGACCTCTCCCATAGGGAGTCTGGGAAGAGACTGATACTGGTTGGACTAGCAGACAAGACACAATCAGTGGAGGAGGTGCTGGGAGAAGAGTGAAGAAAGATTTGCCAAAGACTGACGAACAGTTTTATACTAACATAAAACTAGAGCAACAACCATACCAGTGGGTTATGGCTATATAGTCTATGCTATGGCTATACTAGACTAGGCTCTAAAGCAGAGGAGGACTATATAAAAATATGTATAAAAGGCACGCTAAACATCTCACAATTCAAGTGATCATATTTGGAAGACGAGGAGCTCTTAGTTTGGAAAACACGGTCACACAAAGAAAGCATTTACGCCTGAATGTGACATTCATCAGTGAATGCAAAATTCTTCACTTCAGCAATAGTCTTCAGAAGACCACAGTCATTCTTGTTTAAAGTTAACATCTGGTGTTTGACATGGAAAATTCTCAGAAAACAGTGGTTTCATACATCCAGAACAACTTCCATTCAAACAGATTCAAAATGCTTGGTGGGGAGGATGACGCCCAACTCTGCAATGCTGATTCACACATCAAATTATTTTAGTCTATATTACAGGAAATTGTGCCATTAAATCAATGCAATACACCTCCAAAAACAGATGACAGATGCAACTACTACAGAGAGAGAAGCATATCTGGTATCTGATATGCAAATGGCTATCTTTATTTCCATACTGATGTAAGAAAGGAGCTGCAACATAACATCATAGCGGTAGGAAAATGAATGAATAAGTATTATTTCAGTACCCTCAGCACAAACACCTTACTGGAGAATGGACACATCTTTGTGCATAAGAGGCAATATATAATCATGCTGAACTAAAAGTAAAAATACTAATCCATACATCTGGAGAGTTAAAATTCCTGTTAAGTTAATAATGTTTGTAATAATTGTGCTTACTAAGAAGAAAAGAAAAAGAAAGACAGATATCCTTATTGAAATCCAGGCAGGTGAGCACTAAGTTATTAAAAGTTTGGCAACACATTCTTCTTCTAGTTACACACTGAATATCTACACAGGATTTCTAATTTAAAGGAGAGCGTTAACAACAAGAACTTAGATAATGAAAAACAGAAAAAAGTTCATGGGTCCTTCAAAAGGAACAGCTGCTTTCCCCCACCATTGCCAAAGTCAATCCACAGAACAGCTACGTGCAGAGAATTAGTGATAAGCATACAACGCAAACCTGACCGACTACCACATCACTACTACACAAAGACCGATTCATACGGTAGCCCCTTAGCTACAGTTTATGGATTGCAAACAAAATATTTTCATAAGCAAAGAATGTTAAAAATTCACATAAGTAATTATCTAGTTATGCTGCTATTAAAGGCACCAACAACAGAAACGGACGTTTTATATCAATAATAAAATCTATCATAATGAGAATTTTTTGTGTAGCTAGGAGAATTCTTGGGTGAAGGGAGGGCAAGGAAAGAAGGGGGTTGTGGAAACATCCCCAAAATGAAAGCCCAAATGAAAGACAGCAACTACTCTGTGCTTGACCCAAACCCCTTTGAAGTTAACAGGATGTCTTCGATTAAACTGCAAGGAACTTTGCATCAGGCCCCTTCTAAGGCTTACTACATTTTCTAAGGTTAAATGCAAGGAGAATACAAAGGTTTTGATTTTTATCTCTTTTCCATTACAAAATATATATTTTTAATAAATTAAAGCCAGGCTCAAAAAAATATATGTTTCAGAACATCAGCTAAAATAGAAAGTTCTCCTTTTTTTGAAAAGTAGAAAATACAGATACAGTTGTCTTCCTGGATGCAGCTTCTCTTTTCAGTTACTGATGAAACTGATATTGTGGATTGATATACAGCCTAATCTCAAGCCACCGCTTCTACAGTTTAACAAGCTGGTGAGATGAATCTGAGAACTGTTACTTTGATGACAGGACTTAAACATTCCTTTTAAAAGTAGTAAAGGTAATATGTAATCAGGCCTGTAACGTCAGCTTCCTGGAGAAACTCCCACTTGAAATTATGTTGACAGAACCTAGCTTCTGTTGGTTTGCTTAAATTTTTTTCTTTTGTAATGTTTGTAATATATGAGGCAATGTAGAGAAAGCTTTATCTTTCTGTTGTTCCTGTCAGTTCTTTTTGCCCATACATCTTTATTTCATTCTCCTGCCCTTCTCGCCCAGTGATTTCTCCAGTCCCTCACCAGAGGCCCAGCGAATTCACAAAAGAGTTTGGTAGCTGAGGCAGTGTTTTCTCAAGTGTGAAACAGTAGCACTCTCATCTGATAAGTCACAAAAAACCTCTTTTTTTACTGCTGGTTCGCAACCCCCTGAGTTGCTCCCAAACTCCTAAGAGCAAAAAGGTCTCTTGGAACTAACCATGGATTGCATCTCTGGTCTACCAGAAATTTTTCAACACATTCAGAAATTGTGTTTTTTAATAATCTTAAGACTCAGTGGGATGTTACACAGCCCTAAAACTTCAAGCATCACAGTATACTCAAAATCTGCTGTGCAGAATCCTCTGCTCTACCGGTAAATATCTGCAAAGCTTCAAATCTGATAGGATCAGAGAAAGCTGAAAGTAGGTGCTCTTACTTCAAGGACCACAGAACAGAGCTCAGAGCAAAAAGGGAAAGCTATGGTACTGAAATATATAAAGATATCTGGAAGCAATACAGGAAAAAAATTAAACCAGATACTACAGTAAATTAATCACTTATTGCTGTCACTATTGGACAGTGGGACGAGGCAACAGAAGCAACTACAGTAAAGATGGAAGTGTTCACAAACAGAGCCATGTCTGTCTGGGCAGAGACAATACAGATGATGCATATAGTTTCTTCTATACCAGAAAAATGCAACCAATATTAACTATCTAATCTGTCTACCTTAAACCTATATTAACAGGAGGTTGAAGGCAACACTTAAGACCTTTGTCAGTTCCTAAGTCAACCCCCTACTTGTAATGAACTGCATTTTCATGACTTGCTAAACACTTAGCACAATTTTACTGTACTTGATTGAAACATATGCAAACTCTGAATAGGAAAGTATGCTTATTTTACTCTGAAAAAACACATGGGAAAACATGGTAATGGAACCTAAAATCTCAGCAGGCAGCAGGAATTAAACAAATATCTTGACTACATGTCCACTATGCAAAACTAATATTCAGCATTCCAGAGTGAATTAAAAGCAGATTGCCTTTTATCAATGAAAACAAACCTATTCCGAAAAGGAAAATAGCCACAGGATGTTTTGCTTCAAATATTCTGAAAGTCAAGTTAATGAAAAGGTAAACAGTGGGTTCTGAATTTCATGTGACCTACAGAACACTCCTGGGGGTAGAAAGCCACCTCATAGTTAGCAATAATAATAATACAAAACTGTGGGAAAAGCAGGAGTAACACACTGGAGAGTTAAATTTTGTCAAAGCAAGATTTAGTAGTGATACCTTCTTTATTTGGGGGTATGCTATAGCCAAACAACTGCAAGCAATAAGGTTATGATGGCTTAGCCATCACTTTTCAACACAACTGCAATAATTGCTTGTACACGTTCTCATCCTGCAGTGAGGTAAAACCCCTCTGCAGGTTTAAACCAACCTCAGCATGCATCCAAACACTTGTTTTGAAACAGGAGACTTACTCATTACAAGGCACAGCTGAAAGTAATGGAAATAACCACAATACTAAAAACTAAAACAACAATTTCATGAAAACACCTGTATCGTCTGCTTTCAAGCATTATGACTAAGTAAAAGCCTACATCATGTAAATACGAAAATGATAAAGTCAACCAGGACTATGAAATCATGAAGCCAATTATTTGGGAAAAACCAGCATACCCAAGGCTAAGGAAATTGCACAGCATTTACCTACATTTTTTCTTCATCTATATCTGAGAAAAGTCTAGGAAAAGAAATGAATAGACAAAAGAAACCGGTAATATTAATAATATTCCTTGTGCATCTTAGGCAATAAAATCATCCTCTTGGGCAATAAAACGGCAACTCCTTTTAAAACTATGGCATCAACTATTTCATTCTGGGGCTTCTATACCTTTCAAGAAGGCAATCTACATAAATGTGATACTTTTGAATCTTTAGCAGAAGGCATCTCCCACAGTAGCAGATGCCTCACTGTTTGAATTTGAGCATCCTTTTTGAAGTGTGAACTGTTCCTCCAGGTGTCCTCACACATCTAGAACCTTGTCACCTCTACACCATTTCTAATCTAACAATCAATTTCTGACTAGCTCACCTTCTGACTGGAAATTCTTGGTCAAGTAACTTTAAAAAGAATAAAGCTGCTTCTTCTTAGTTCCATGTCAGTATCTCCATGACCCTTTCCTTACTCTTTTCTACCATTAAGAGAAGGAAAAATAGGTAAGATAGTTCCCTGTAAACATTCCTCCATGAATGCAGATTTCCTCTTATATGAAGCATACTGTACTACTTATCTATTAAGCTGATTTTGTGCAACAGGATTTGTGCTTCTTTGGAGCATCACGGTTATAGCAATTCTGCTGTTCAAAAAAAAAACATGAACTCCATCACATATCACTGTGCTTTGCAATACAGTAGCTGCATTACAAATTAAAGATGCTTTGTAGGAGGAAATGCCACAATTCTTCATTAAAGTTTAGTCTGTATTACACATTTCACATCTCAGTCTCCCTATAGTCCTTAGTGGAACATCAATGGAAATTCAGAAGAACAAAGGAATACATGTAACTTCATTTCCTGATACTTTGTGATTCAGCACTGCTGTGTGAGATCGCTTCTGCAATGTCTCCACTAAAAGGGTATCTACTTCTCCTGTTATTCACTCACTCTCCTTTTCGAGTGTCCTGTCTGCTCTCACCTTCAGCTATTTCAAGGAGCATCTTCCCACCTTTATGCCCCCATTTTACTTGTTACAGGTATCACTAGTTAAAGAGTAAACATTTAATAACATACCATCAATGGGCTTCAGAAGAGACATACTATTGAAATTAATAGGCCTCAGGGGTGTTCAGTTTCCCCTGTATTTCAGTCCACTTGCCATGTTTTGTTAGCTTTTGGAAGCTTCTGTCTGTCTGTTAAAGTACTAGGATTTTTCAACTGTTTTCAACAGTTGTTGAAAGTTTAGATTATTTATATTAGCTGAACCACGCAAACGCATTATATAAGCATAACAAATATGTTTCTAAGGCAAGAGACCACTGCTGTTCTTCCCGATATTCTATTCCGGTCACTAGGGATTAGCTCACCAAGCCTTGATGACAAGCAACTTGTGCCAAACATCTATACAAATTTTCGTAGGCCTGTCTTAGTGTATACATTAAAAAAGCCTACAATGGAGAAAAGAACATAACATATGTAAGGCATATACTCTCACCAACATATGTACTTTCCCCTAAAAGGTTTCATGTGCTCTCTCACATTCACAGAAGAGAAGGAAAATCAGAAATCCAATCCTTACCTTTCTGCAGACACTTTCAAAGTTAACTTCTTTCCTAAGAGCAAGTCTGGTAACTTGATCTGGCTTTAATTCCTGTGGATGAAAGACACATTTATTCTTCTTACAATGGGACTTGACTAAATCTTCCTAAGATTCACCTTCCTCATAAACGTTATGAGCATAACGATGGCATCCCCTGCTGATTTCTTAAAGGAAGGAAAAACAATTTCTCATACACACATTTTTAAAAATGCAAATACTATGTAAAATCAGTAGATTTTAATTCCAATAAATTAACTTACACTTAAATATTAATTGTATCCAATCTGAGGGCAATGGAGATTTTCCACATCAAAGTACACAAGATGGTGATTTTATTTATAGAAACATTTAAAGTACCCTATAGGTGTGCTAGAAATAAATTTTTGAAGATTACGAAACATCCCACTTATCTTAAATTCTGAAGTAATTTCAGAGCCTACCAACACATGTAAACATAAACGTATAAGACCATGACACCAAAGGAGGAGGTGGGGGGAAGTAATTCCTCTTTTCTGAAGATATAACACATGCAGAGTTTTCACTCCTGGACTTAAGAATTTCCATTAGCAGCTGAAATAGAGGAATGAAAATCCTCAAATAGAATTCTTTAGAAGATGCACATTTCGATGGAACATGCCCTCACAACAGGTTTTTTCCTTATTTTGAAGCATATTTTGCATTTATATTGTATTACTAAATGCCTTAGTAACCTTATCAAATGAACACACTGAATTTTAGAAATCTAATATTGGCTTTTTCCTGCTAGGGCACTATGTCAAATAAATCATGTTACATACCAGTTGTTTGCCAGATGGCCACTTTAAAAGCAGTTTAACTGTGGTGTTATGCAAGGCCCAAATAACTTCCACACAGTCATACTTCTGAAAAACGAAGATTGACTGAACTTCTCTGTACAAAAATGATAGCTGTCATCCAGACTATATCTTAATGCTGCCAGTTTCAACATCTGAAGACAGCAATCAATATGCTGAATTTCTGAAACACCACAAAAGTGGATGACTTAAGTTTAAATGACAAAAAATAGTAAATTTGCAACATTTGCAGTCAATAAAAAAAGAAAAACCAACTTGGGGATGCGTATGAAAATTACAGTTTGAGAAAGTGAGACAATATGCCTATGTTCGGGCTGCATCTGCAACACTGTGCTCGGATACAGTTGAGACACACTAAATGAAAACCCCTAAAAACAATTACTGTGATTAATGGCTAAGAATAATTAGTGTATTAGCAAAGATTCAACTGTAATTCAAATTATGGGAGACACGATAACTTACAAGTATGTGAAAAATAGTACATTTGGGACTTTCAAGGCTTACTGACTAAAACTATTGTTCTTTTCTCTCAATATTCCTGCTTAACCATCCTTGATAAGTATTCCAACACTTCCATTTGACATCCCACTCAATTTCCCCCCCCCCCCCCACTATGTTGAGTTTCTTTATTCTATCCTTTTTTATCCTAAATCTAGGACAGTCTTTACATTTACATGGTTCCCCCTGAAATTCCATCCAAGTAGTTTATTTCCTTCTAAAGGGTCAACGCCTCTTAAAAATCTTAACTTCCGTTTATTAGATTCTCTATAGAGAGGATGCATCTTACCTAGATCTTTAAGGTATTATGGAAATTGTCTATGTCTTAAAACAATGAGCAAGCATATATGAACAGCAATAATGTAACAGGAAGAAATTAAGAAATTAAAAATTCACTTTCTGTGTCAGAAGAGCTCCTTGACAGTGAGATTTAGTAGTCTGTAAAATCCTCTCCCCAAGGTACTGGTGGAAGCCCAATCACTTGGCGCACGCAAACCAGACTGGAAAAACACCGGTGAATATAGGAAACAATCTTACACTGGCAGATAGACAGACTGGATGACTTAATAAAATCTAGAGATGGAAAAGACCTATGATTCAGTTTTCCATGACTTCTCAAAGTGTTTCACAGATGGCAAATCTAGGACAGACTGGTTAGGTGACATGCTCACAGTCACATAGCTGGCCAGAGGCTAAGAATGAAGTTCTGGAACCCAACGTAGCTAAATCATACTGCTTCTTTATATTAAGGAGGACAATTTTTTGGAGTTGTATCCCAAACAAAACTGTGCCTGTTTTCTGTCCCTTTAGAATTTGAACAGAGAAAGCTGGGGTGGCAGGGGGAAAGGAAGAGGTAAAGGGTGGTAAACATCAGCAAAATCTGTACTAGAACCGCAAGGGTTTAATTTTTCTATGGCACTATTACCTAACTGCCTTAGAACTGCAGAATCATGCCTGGTAATGAATGGAGTAAGAATCACAGTTGGGGAAGCAGAGTCATGAATGTGGCTTCACTGAAATGCTCGCTGCCCAGAATGAGACCATGAGCCTCTTCTTAAAAGCCAAACCCCCGAATTTAAACTATGTCCTTCGCTCCCCTTAGATTTAAGGCAGAGAAAGAATTTTTAGTTTATAGTCTCCAGCAATACCCTGTTCTCGTAAACTTACTAACTTACTGTGCTAAATAGACTTTTCTTCTGTCTCTATTAATGGTAAGCAGTAGACAAGAAAACAGAAAAGGTATATAACGATACTTGCCCAGCATGGTCTTCTCAGCTTCTAGATGCATGCAGCCCAAGAATTCCCGACACAGAGATGGTACCTTTGTATGTAATAACTGTTATGATGTGCTCTTTTACCAGTTATAGTTGCTTTTTAAAAATCAAGTTAATACTTGATGTCACAACACCAGGGGCCCATAAGTTGCCAAGTTCAATGCAGTGTTATGTTCCAAGTGGAGATGGAATAAAAAGGTTAGGAAGAAGTTCAACATGTATGCTACTTTATGAAGCATCTGATCTACAATAATCCCAGATGAGGTAATAAAACACAGATAATACACCCGCTGTCCTTCTCTCCATGAAAAGGATCGCTGACCAATATTTTAAACAACTCCCTGAATACCTAAAAAAGTACCTTAGAAACACGGAAGATGCAGAAATGACTACTGGGATCAACAGATCCTGTCTACATGCTGATCCTGTTTCCTCTTGTAGGGAAGAAATCTAATTCTAGACTCTCAGATATACAGCTGGCACCAGTGTCCTAACTAACAAAGGGAGCCTGATGGATAATGGTTAATAAGGTAAAAGGGAAACAGATCATTTTCTTTTGATTACAGACTGCATCACTCAACTTCTAATATGAAAGCTTTTAAGAGAGAGGGAGATAAGGGAAGAATCTCTGTAGGCTGATGTACACAATATAGCCATGCTATTGAGCTTTTATTTTTTCCTGGTACGTGAGATGACAGCTGCCACAGAGGCAGTGAATATGAAGCTGGAAGGGAGGTTGTGAAGGTGGCAAGGCAGCAGCTGCCCTCTGTATCCCTAGCGGCAGCAGCAGTAACAGTCTGGCTTTCAAAGCTGAGCTGTGTTCACTCAAACAGCTGTTCTGCACTTCCTCCAGGGGAAAATAAGTAAAAAAAATAATAATAATAAAAAAATCAAGCTAAATGGACCTGTCAGCCAGTTGGACCTTGTTAAGGCTGCAGGCAGATTACTAGGCCTTGGCCCGAGGTTAAGCTAAATAAACAGGATATGAAAAACTACTGGACATGACATAACAAAACTGCTGGATGTGACAGATGTGAGAAGCTGACAAGATGGCTAGATTTTATAGATCATTAAGGACAAGTTACATTAGAAACGGATAAACTTCACAGATAACTGAAGAGGAGCATTGGGGAGCTCTTGGGGAAGGAATCTTGCAAAGCCAACAGTACGTAGGTAAACCATATCAGTAACACCACAGAAAGCCAAGGTTACCTATGCAACCATACTGAAATACCAAATTCAGGTATGGGTGCAAGAAAACTGAGAGCACCGGGAAAAAAAAATTAGGGATGGGTAAGGACAGGATTGAGGCGGAAAAGAGGGAGAGCCAAGATATAGGGAAAAGGGATAGTAAGGAACGTAATGAAATATTCAAGCGTACCCGTGGGGCAGGCCTGTGCTTGAGAACAGCAGCCTGGTGCAGGACAACCCAGCCTGCTCTTCTGACCACAACATATTGGACCTGCTTCCATGCCTGAGGGGACCAGGGCCTCCCTCTCTTGCTAGCAAGGGAGCACCAAGGACAGACAGACTGAGCATGCCATCATCACCATGTTGGTGCCAGTTGCATGCCTGATGACATCAATATTTTCCTAATGCCATAACCCTGCCAGGCCTCTCCATCTTCCTTTCCAGAGATGTAGTTCTACTGAAGTCAGTTCCAATATCAGAGGCAGAGAATTCACTCTACTACTTACAAAAATTAGGATAATAGCCAGGGTTTGTTTAATTTTTTAAAATATATGTAGTTATATTTAAATAAACTGTAACTGTATTATGTAGGAAAATAAGACTCTATACTGAACAAAAAGTACAAACGTAAACGGCACCTGAAAAGACAGTCTCATATCATCATTGATCATGGCTGCTCAGATTATAGTTTTCAAGAGAAACTGTAAACTACTACTCAGTAGAAGGATGCAGTTTAGCTTAATGGGAATGGAAGTATAACCTATTGAATAGCCTTCAGAAGACAGGACAGAGGAAAAAAAACCTGTCAAATGAGGCTTCGACACATCTCAGAAATGCAAGATTATTCATATAAAATGTGTTCCCAGCTATCCTGTCTAAAGCTATTTTAGACGACTCAGAAGACAGTTTGCCAGTCATGGCCTGTGGAAACAATTTAGGAATCTCAGTCCTCACACTTAAGTTTTACCTTCTCCTCAGCTCAATTTTGTTTTGCCCAGTATTATCCCTTTAACTCTATTTACAACTCAATTCAATCATTATCCTCATCAATTCTTCACATTTGTTAGCTGTCCAAGCGTCGAGCCTTTCCTCATAATCACTCCATCTATATCATCTTTACAAAACCATTTTTTTCTTAAAATGGAAGAATTTCTATAAGAAGATAAAGCAACAAAATCAGAGCATGGACAAATAGAAAATAAAACACCTAGAACTAACATCAAATATTTCAGGTGAAACTTCAACTGCAGTTTGTTAGCCGCTACTGCATGTAGATCTTTTAAAACATTACTGTCCTCCTTACCCGTGAATGAGTGCCTTAGACTACTTTTCATACAGTATCTTACATTTTTTCCTCAGTATCCAGTTTCATTTTGCTCTTTCCTGTCATTTTTCAAGGTTGCTTAGCGAGGAGAAAGGGGTAGAAGAAAATACTCTTTTCAGAACAGCTCTTTGGCTTCTTTTTCTATAATTTAATGACTGCATGGCTTCCTGTCATGATCAATTTGTTCCCCTCTCTAAGTCCGTAACAGTTAGGTATTTTAATCATTCCGAGCAAAAGTATTCTTTGACTCTTAGTGTAAATACTACCACGGTGAAAGTATTTGTTCTTTTACATAAAAATGGATCATGCACTTAGAAATAGGATATTTTCCAAGCAGTAAAATAAACGAACCCTGGTTCAGCTAAAAGGTTTCATGCTTTTCAAAAAGAAACTACATCCATGATAAGGGCACAAGTTTGTTTCAGCTATGAAGGCCCACTTCCTAGGAATGCCGTACCCTCACTGGTGATAACCAGACTAAATTATGAAGAAAGGGACCTCTACCTAGGAGATTTTTCCTGACAGTTTACAAAGCCCGATCCTTTGTCAGCAACTGTAACCCAAATATATGCGAATTTCTACAGATAAGCCTCATGAATGGACCACCTTAACAAAATAAATGGCACTTATCTATTTCAAACAAAACAAAAACCCCACAACCCTCCTTCCCCCAAATTTTCTGTTACCAGATGTGAAAATAACATGAGTAACATTCATGAGGCCAATTTAGATAAAACTCCTGAGCTCTTCAGGAGAAGAAATTTGAATTGGTAACAGAATAAAAAACAAATTTTTACTTAAGTGTAGCTTAAAGTTTATACATGTATATTGTATATATAAATATATACATGTTTATATTATATCTCTCCACATAATGCTACACCAAGATATTTACATTATTCCAAAATCACTGTGTAATTTTCCCCAACACACTAGTCAATAGAAAATGAAAGCACTTTTGAGTAGCTGGCTACTCTCCCGACACCTTATTATCAAGTCACTTCTCAAGCTCCCTTTTAAGCAATTAAGCATACTGGATTTTATCTCCTACAGCATGAAATTCTTTCTACATGTAACCTCTATAGTTCTTTTTGTGCACTTGCTCTCTTGGTTGTGTCTTAGTAATATCAGACAGAAGAGAAGTCTCATTCGGGGGGGAGGGAGGGGGAGCAATGTGCTTCCTTACTCCTGGAAGTTTAATCTTTCATTTGGCTCCCCCCAATGGAATCCAGACAATCCAGATAACCTTCATCTTCATCCACCGCCTCTAAATTACATAAAAAAAGTCTTTCTAGACACATCTAACTGATTTGTCTCAAGCATTCCCAACTGTAACCTGGTATTAGGTAGGTTCAGAACACTGTACAGGCTACTACTTTTTGTGGCTGAAGTTCTGCAGTAAAAAGCTTGAGACACCTCAAAACCCCAATTTCTTTTAATGATTTCCTGCTTTAGCAACCGTAACAAGTAATCCTGAAAACACCATTTATCCTCTCTGGCCTAGAGAGGACATGAGAATGCCTGGAAGATTCAACTGCTCCACTTACCTTGCTTGGTGTTGTGAAATAGACTGCATAGTCATTAAAATATTTCATTCCTAATTAACAAAAATATAAGCAGATACATTATGTGAATGGATAACAGGTAAAAGAAATGAAAGACAAGCTATGCTTAATCTACTCACGCTAAGGTTAAAGATCTCTCTGCCTTATTCAGGTTGACTCACGATCCTTTCTGACAAGGTGGCAGGCAGGACTTCAATCTTTATGCATACCTTGGCACCTTTCAGACAAAAAGGGAGCCTTTGGGAACCACTGTTACGGTCTATTTGGTGGCTCATTGGCACATTTCAGCCTAAAACCTTACTTTTCGGTTTACAGACGGAAACAAAATATAAGTGATATAAAGGTGTAAACCTCAAACATGCACAGTACCCTACTGGGTGTCAACAGAGACCACGAAGGTCAATATATAATCACACTGGGGTAAGAACATGCTTGGCAAGATGAATCTCCAACCCTTTTCATCTAGTATAATATAATCTACTGGTGAAATAAAGGCCAAGTATTGCAGGCATAGGTGTACTCAATGTTAATACAAACAAGATAAACAAATCAGTGTATTACTATCATATTCCTTTTTTCTAAATGAACACGATAGGTCACATGATGAGGTGAGGAATGCCTGTAGGGTTAGCAGTGTTCCTCATATTGCATGGACTACTTACCACCATTAAATTGTTTTCCTATCAGTCTTACAAATCTCTACTAGTACTGTTTGAATAAACTTTACTGGTTTGCACACTTACAGGAATGATATCTTACCTTAACAAATGCCTCCAACAAGTGTTTCCTCTTTTAGCTTTTGCTTAACTTATAGGCAATGTAATAAACCTAATATACATCAGAAAATATAGGAATATAAAGGTTCAGCTTTCCACAGAAATCAAGTTTCACTCTAAGTACCTGTGTCATGAGGAACAGACAATTACAGGAAAACAAAACCACAACAGAAGAGATGCCGTGGATCTTTTTTTGTTCTACCAGTCTAGCCAAAGTTTCTCCCGGCAAATTGACTGGAAATGGTAAACTTGTGCTGGAAATTCTCTGTCATCAAATACTGAAACCAGGGGTTTTATCCAGTCAAAATGAACACAATTTGTCTGTAATTAGACAGAAAGGAATTATAATTTAAATACATTCCCCTGTGTCATTAGGGCTGAAGATTATTGTGTCTTATGATAATCATAGTATTTTTCATTTATCAGAAATCTAGATTCTATATTACAAAGGACAGTATAAGAAAGAAAGGATCCTAGAGTTGCTAGTTTTCCCTGAAGTACATATTCAAAAAAATCCTGAATTGTTTAACATGACTTTGCATCTTTCATCAACCACCTTATGCTTTCAAAAGCTTTACAGAACGCAATGCTATTTTAAGTTGGTTTTGAGAAGTCATATATTAAAATGAAAGGCTAATCTTCCAATTAAAATGAAAATTAATGATTTCAATGATTAATAATAAATTGGGCAGGAATACTACAGAGCAGATTACAGAAATATAGTAAAACTTAATTTTCATTTTAAAATAAGAACTCAAAAGAAGTCACTAGAGGAAATTAGCAGAATGGAGCTGTAGAGCAATCTCAGTCTGGATGATTATATGGCATTTGATTTTCATGGGAACTAGTCGTTACTAACCCATAAAAAAAGCACTCCAAAATTACAGTTAATCACTGGGAGCTTAAGAAAGTATTTCAAGTTGAACTTGTCTAGCAATTGTTCTTTTTGAAACTACACTAGTGTCAGGTTTTTGCTGGCACCAATTTTAAACATTACTAAATGTCTACAGTACTGCTGTCTCAGTTTAGATCCAAGTGAAATTCAATGTCAACCTGAGAGTCTTCATATACTCAAAGTTTCACATTAAAAAATTGTAAAGCTTCCTCTGGTTTCAGTGTTTGAGAAAAAAATGACTCCATCCCTTTGTTTCAAAAAATAAAATTATATAATATCAACATAAACATGATTTTGTGCTAATGGATACTTCCCCCTCGCTAAATATCCTTATCCTGCTATTGTCAGACAAGCTCTCCTAAAGGAGCATGAAATTGACAGAAAGACTATCTAGGTATACAGTTTAATAACAAAATAAAACTAAAAAACAGTTTCCCAAAATAAGAGTTAACATGGTTGGTTTGCTTAAGCTCTTGTAAAATACCCAAACTTTATTTGGCAAGTATAGGCTGCTCTTTTCTGCCACGTTTATAAACTAATTTAATATTTCAAGAGGTATGCAAGTCAAATGCCAGCAATTACATCAGTCTAAAGAGATAAACACTGTTAACTTGGCATTTTATTTAGTTAATTAAATTAAATGAATTGTTTAATTTTGGAGGTTCCCATCTGATTCAGTAGCCACATTTACAAAGCAACGGTCACTGTTTTTACCATAACATATGAAGTTATCACGTCAGTAATCTTATGACAATTTCAAAAGTAGTAGCTATTAAAGTAAACTACAGTTATAAGCATTCAAAAAAAAAAGTTACACAAAAGGAAAAACTAAGCTCACAGCATTATTCAGTACCGCAAGTATGATGATGCCAAAATTTTATATTTGAATATTCTTTTTCTTCCCCCCCTCCCGCCCCCCCCCCCCGCCTTATACATCTTTTGGTTCTGAATGTCTGCTTTCACTTGAACTGGTATAATCTGTAGTCTCACTCTATATTGGCAATTTGTTCCATGCTGATTTTCTAATATTAAAAATAACAACCACATGCAATTTCAGGGTTAACGTACTTCCAAGCAGTCCTGTGTTGGCTGGGTCTATCTTCAGTTTTGGATTACTATCCCTGGTATTCACTACACTTGCCAATGTCACTGGCTGCCAGATGAACTGTTTTTCTATAGATTAAAAAAAGTATCTCTTGCCAGAAGGGGACGCTATACACAACTAGCAGAAAGCCACCTCTTTCTCAGTTTAGCCTCTTTTCTCCTAGCAGAAGCTTGAGCCAGCAAGACTGCAACTCAAGCAGCCAGGGAAAGGACGTACTATGTTCTTACAAAGAAACTTCCTACTGAAGACAAGCGGGACTGACAACTACGTGCAATCCAGTTATAATCCCCACCTCTAGATTCTTGTTTTAAGGAGATATGGAAAGAAAAACAAGCAGTGAAGACAGAAGAACCTAAAAAAACCACAGAAAGATATGAAAGAGTGTGAATACACAGAACCACATAGTCAATCCTTTCTTCTGCTTTGGGGCACATGGGGAAGAGCTCAAAGATGAGACACACAGAAAGAAGAAACTCCTTTTTCCATTCCTTTTCCCAGTGTGCCCTATCTTCAGCAAAAGCACTCCTCCACCAGTGTTTTCTTCAGGTGTAGAAACGAAGCATATAGGAAGAAGTTACCTTTTGTCTGCCTCTAGAGAGCCTGTGCTTCCTCTTGGAAGCTGTGCAAGGTAGTCCTACTTTCTCATTTGCCCAAAGTGAGAGAGAGAACAAAAACATAACAAGATGAGCATTTGCCAGGGTTTCCAAATCCTGGGTTTCAAAATGGGAAGTCAAGTGTATCCCAACTCCATCAATATATCACATGTTGTTACAGGCCTGTTCATGTCACTGCAACATCCTTCCAGAACAGTACAATTTTGATTCATTTTGCACATATCTGAGGGGTAAAAGTAGAAGGAAGAGATCTGGCAAGAAAACACAATGAAGAATTTTTTTCAGTATCTACAGATTTCCAGACTGGCTGCTAAAGACCCCTGTACAGATACACAGAATGCAAAAGAAGTATCCAGCACAAATGTCAGTAGCATAAGTCTCCAGTGTTAGTTGTTTACCTCGTATCCTTGAGAACCCTAATCTCATTTCATTACTCGTTTTAGATGCTATGCCCTATGATCATCTTTGATGCTTTTCTTCTGTATTTTTTCTATTTTTAGTCTTTTAAATGCAGTAAGAAAAATCTTATGTAGTATATG
Organism: Struthio camelus; assembly: GCF_040807025.1. Taxonomy (NCBI): domain Eukaryota; kingdom Metazoa; phylum Chordata; class Aves; order Struthioniformes; family Struthionidae; genus Struthio; species Struthio camelus. Next base: position 40,888,858 of record NC_090982.1, read on the forward strand.
GAAGAAAAATGGATTTAAACAGGAACAGCCTGTCCTCTGTCTGACATAGCACTTTCATATACATATCTACAGTAACTCCAAAATCCACTTGCTACCCAGTAATAGCCAATTTAGATTCAATGAATGTATAGCATTGTGAAGGTTATCTCCCCTCCCACGTGCATTAGTTAACATTTATCGATATTTAATTTCTTTAGTCGTTTTATCCTCCAGTTACTCAGTACTGTGATGTCACTCTGCGGAGGTTTAGTGTTAGCAGCTTTACTCCCCTCAAGTCTTGGATGATCAAGCTTTGTCATATTCATTCCCTTTTCCAAATCATTTCCAGCACAGATCCCTGTAGAACTCCATTGTTAGCTTCCCCATACTGTGAAGGCTAACCATTACTCTTCCTGTTCATTTAGTATGTTAACTGTGTTTCTAAACTAAAAAAAAAAAAATTTAGATCTGTGAAGAGCTTAGGCTTTTTATAGAGGCTTTGGTAAAAGATGGCCAAAAGCTTTTTGGAAATTTACACTGACTCTCAACCAGCAATATACAACATTACGTATTCAGTCCTTCAAAGAATTCCCATCAATTTATGAGGCATGACTTCCAGCTCCCGAAGCTACACTTATTCTGCCCCATCATATTCATCTGCACACTCACTAAATCCATTCTTTAATAAAAGTGACAATGAGTCTGTCCAGCATTGAAGTCACATTTATATTAGTGTTACACTCACTGCAGAGACCTTGCTTACAAAAAGTATATAAGAGGCACCTGTGAGGGGAAATACGATTCTATACACAAGAACTACAAGAGCTGCAGTTACCATTCTAAATTAATTAGTTCCCAAGCGACTATAAGAAGATTTATAGTAGGTCTCCAATTTCTCCCTCTCCTTCTCCCACCCCTTTCCCCCTCCAATTAGAGGAAATAAGAATAAAACCTTTCCTATGTTATTTCCAAAAAAATCTTTTACAGTTTTTAAGAACAAGATAATTTCTGTTGAGAATTTCTTCAGGAGAGAGTCCCAAAAAGGACAGTTGATTAAGGGTATTGAGATAGTTTAGCTTTGAACCACCATAGCAACTAAGTAGATTCATTGTTTTCTACAGATAATCTTCTCAACTTCTCCAAAATAATTTAAACTACAAAGACAGGCTGGTTTACAGTAAGAGAATGACTAAAAAATGTTTCAGAGCTCTCAACAGGACCATCATACTTGGTGACTATTAGGCCACAGCACGAGAAGACCAAAGCACAAGGAAAAAGGAAGCAGTGCTTACAGAAACATACTTTTTAAGGTTCAGATGTATTATGAAGATGGTTAATGAGGAGGTCCAACTTGGTGCACTAAAACTCAAATAGATGCTGGGACAATGGAAGAAACCACCACCACCACCAAAACAGCATACATTTTTAAAACACAGAGGTTTAAAAAAATGACCACAGGAACATGCTGACAGTTCCGTAATTATTTTGAATAACTGTTTTGGATTGCTGTCACTGCTCAGTTTTCAAATAAATTTAGGCATATGGGTTGCATTAATTTGTTTTTTTGTACTACTGTAAAGGTTGCATCTTTTGGAAAAGAAGCAATGCACATAGTTATGCAAGATCCAGAAAGAAGATGGAGTCTCATCTGCAAGCCACATTTTTTAAAAAGTGAAAATAGCTTATTTTGCATCCTTACGAAAAAAATGAGATAGTAAAATTCTTACACAAGGCTCAAGAAGAAAAAGCTTCATCTGTAAGCCATATTTTTTTAAGTGAAGATAGTTGACAACCTTTATTATAGAACCTACTTTAATATTTTCCTTAAGTTGTCTCAAATCCAACAAAGAGCTGCCTTCATGATCTGTTTTCACTTTATTGCTAAGAATCTACTGCGCATAAGAAAAAAACAAACTGTGATTGCTTCTATTTAAGTATCTTGTCAGCGGGGAAGGCTTGAAAATGAAAATAGTAATATTCCTCTATTAATCTACTAATCATTCACTTAATTATTCTACAGCAATATAGTAAACAAATGTTGCCCATAGGCCTTTTATGCAATTGAAAGCAATATTTGGTGTTAAAAAAAAATCACTACTTCTCTTACCATATTGTAAAAAAATAGTTAAAAATAGCTGTCAGTTATTTTCTTATCCCCAAAATTAAAGTTGTAAGGAAATCAGAGAACAATATGTACAACTTATTACTTGAAGTATTCTTTATTAAGTATTCTTATATAAAAGAAATCATATTCCTTAGCTTTCCCCTGCCAAGATTGTTAAGCTTGCTAAGTTAAGGTATTTTGACTCCACGAAAGGAGCAAGCATATTGAAGACTCTGACTTGGGGAAGCAATTGTATTAAATATGCAGTTTCTCATTCTAAGAATAAACATGACTCAAAGCATCGTATCAGTGAAGGTAATACCAAATGCTAAAAAACAACAAGAATAGAACAGAAATCCTCAGTCTGCGAGTCCAGCAACCTGCCTCCTCACTGTTCTAAAGACCATGTCAGGAGGTAGTAGGGAGGAGTATTTACAGCAAGGGGTAGTACTGAGGAGACTCTTAAGTCTTTTCTTTAGAAGGCTTTCTTTCTTCATATCTTCTTATTAGTCAGGAATATCAAGAGCTGTGTCAGGCCTCATTAACTTTGAGAAAGGAATCCTAACAGACAGTCATCCAGCTCATCTGTATACTTTTACTCCATCTCAGCTCTGCAACATCAAAACATTGGTGTTTTATGAAAGAGTTGTGTCATTCACGTCTAAAGAATAAGCATACATATGCATTTGCCAGACAGTGGTAAGTGAAATTTCCCCTAAGCAAAATCCATTAGGAGGCAACAACCTTATTGCCGTGACTTGAAAGCAAATTACACATACTATTATTCGTTCCAGGAGTAATTTGTACTTGTTCAGATTCTGCTACCTCTTTCTGGAAGTGCAACATTGTTTATTTCAATTGTAAAATAATTCATTTTTAATTTCAGAAATGGAAGGAAAGGAGTTCTTTCAAGAAAGAAAGAGTTCAATATGAAGAAGTTGTTACTTCTGACATAAAATACTTGTGAATTATTAAGGAATGATTTCCTTCAAGAACATCACAGAAAAATTCCAGGGAACTCCACGAAGAAAAAGAAAAGGTATCAGTGAACACATCCAACCACATGCAGGCTATTAGGATGTTCTACACTTGGTTTACTGTGTTTAACTTGTGTTCTCGGGGGGAAGAGGGTGCAGAGGCAACAATAAGAAAAGATGAACATCCGTTAAGAGTACGGGTTTATTCCCTTTCCTTGGCTACATGTAATGAAGTAGGAGACAGACAAGCCAGAAAGAAAGCACATAGCAAAAGTAACAGAGACAATCTGACCTTTGAAGTTACAGCAGCCAAAGTTTTCCCTAATTCAATGCCTAAGATGCTTTAATATTCATGTAAGGAAGGTGATAAGTCATGCTATAAAAAGGAGATGAACAAATAGATGATGCTTTCTTCCTCAACTCTAGCCTTGAGGCACTGGTTATCATACAAATACCCTCACTATTTTTGCATGGAAAAAGTACTAAAGGCCACTTGTTTACATCTTCTCTGAAACAGTCTATTGCCAGTAATATCTGTTCAGCAGTATAAACTTACAAACTTTCTATTCTGTGATAATTTATCTATTAAAGCAGCATTAAGCTCCACTGGTCAAATGTGTGCAGGTACAGTACTGTCCACAAAATATATTCCTACTGCACATATATTACTAATGCACATATGGATCTATCCATCTCACTGCAGAGCAGCACATAACAAGACACTTCCCAAAAGCATTAAGACTTGTGAAAGCCTCTTGTGGTCGTGTCCAAAGTTTTAAGATGTCAACACAGACATCTGACCAGAGCTACTGAGTGTAGACATTGTCAGACTAGCTAGGACTGCTAACACTTGGAGTTTCCAAACAAAAAACAAAATCAAAATCTGCTAGGTATGTAGCTTCTGATGGATGGCAAGTGAACGTGGATGAAGCGCTCCCACTGCTCAGCGATGCTTCAGCAGCCACAGTTGCCCGATAGAGCTGGGAGGCTCCAGGCTGTGCCCTCCAGATTGCTGTTAGCACCTGATCTTCAAGGAGAAGCCCTGCTCCATTGCAGCAGGGCTGAGGGATTCACACTCTTCTCCTTCCTTCCTCCCTCCTCACAGTGGTTTGGGGGTGGCATCTGGCCCATACGGCTGACAAAGGGGGACCACGGAGTCTTTCCTTGAGAAGTAGGAAGGACCTTTCTTAAATTGTTTATACACCAGAGTTTAAGAGTTTCCTATTACCCTTTCTAAAAACCTTTGAAGGTTAACGTTCCATAATGGTAGCATGAAAGCACGTTATCTAATATGAAAGAAAATACTAGAGACATTTTTGTTGGAAACGTATGCTTGGAGGTTAAAAAACGCAAAACAGCAAAAAGGTACATCAGGCTTTGCTCTTACCTTATACAAATATTTACAGTGAGATGTTAACTGAAACCTAGGCTACAGAAGATGAAAGCAAAACCAAACTAAGCACCAACCAAAAAAGAAACCACTACTGTAAACCACTACTGTTATAAGAAAATGATAAGGCTTTAAGTCCGATACTTCAGGATATAAAAACTCCATGCCAAAAAGACAATACTACAAGCAGGATTTATCATGCTCCTTACGCTGACCCATCTTAAATGCTCCAGTTATCCAGTCTTGAACAAAAAGGCCTTTCTCACCCCTATCGCTATTACTTTCATGTAATAGGATGACTTTGTTCCAAGGCTAAAGATTGTAAAAACATCCGTAAGACTAAAGCTCTACATTTATGAAACAATTTGGCTTTCATAAGCTTGACGGTGTTACGAGAGTTCATCATGAACCCCACCTTTGTTCATATCTTGCTAAAGTACATAAAGTTAAGATGAGAGAAAATGGGGGAAAACATTTTTCCCCCTTCTCCTCTTGTAATACAGTATTCTGCAATAAATATCCTGTTTTAAGTATATTAAAGGAAAAATATTGTCTTGACTTACCTGTTTCCAGTAATAACTTATAAGATGGAGCATGCACCTTTGCAAGCCGTTTAACAATGCTTGTAACTAACTGCTTGCTCCAAGTGGAAGACATTTTCCTTTTAAGCATTGCAAACACCCTTTCTTCCATATCTCAGTATTGGGCATCCTCCATACAATATTGATATAACATCTGCTTTAATGTCACCTTTTTCATCTTATGAGATATATAAAAGCTAGTTCTAAATCTCCAAAGTAAAACTATGCTACGATGTATTGAACTAAGACCTTATTTTAGTGGAGAAGTTTAAACAATTCAAGATAAGTTAACTATTGCTAGTAATTTGCTAGATAATCAGTTATTTTTGTGTAAACAAACTTGAAGTACTCCACCATGGATAGTTAATTTTGACATTATCATATCTGATAAACAAAACAAAAAAAATCCTCTAGGCACACACAGGTGTGTATTGCAAAGAAGTAGAATCACAGCAGAAAGTCTAGCAAGGATCATCCTGTTCTTCTGCTCCCTCCCCCCATCTTTCATGAATCGCTAAATAAATATTTTATACGGTTTTGGCAAAAGTCAACTCTGAAGAACTCAGAAAACAGTGCTCTAGTCCAATAGCTTTGAGAACTCCTGCAAACAATTAACCCAGTTCCTGCATCCACGTAGCTGGAATTTTTAACTGCTCTCATTTCCCAATGTTTATTTCTGATTGTTGTGCTTGAGACATATTAGCAGCTTTATTTGCCTATTAACTTCTTTTTAAATCTCCTGCTCTAACAACAAAAGCACACAAGAATCAGAAATTAAACGCCATTCCAAACCAAATGGCACAGCTTCCATGACACAGTATTTAACCTGAAAAATGAGCACCTAACATCCTACTTGTATGAAACAGTACATTGGCAGTGAAGCTGTCAGAAGTGTCTGTTCAGGGTCCATGTCAAGACAGGAAAAAAGCACCCCCAAGATTTAATTATGAAACAACTGTTATCGAAATAACAAGCGTTTTCTCCTCCCTAGAATAACGGTCCAAGTTAGAAAGAGCAGTTAATGAAGCAGCAGTAGAGAAAAGACGGAAAAGATCCTACCACAGAGGAAAATTCAGAACTGTTGTAATAGATAAGGAATCACTAACAACAGATGCACCATCAGGCAAAAAAGAAGTTTTGTTTGTTTGGTTTTTTTGTTACACTCAGAATGAAAAATAAACAATGTTCCAAGAAATATCAGCACATAGATTGAAGATGCTTTGTGTTGACCAAACAGACCCCCCAAATAAGCATAAATGAACTAGTAAAAAATGTTTATTAGTTTAACAGCAGCTCAATGCTACCCAACTCAACCCCTCATTATTTTTCCCCCCTGAAAACTTGAGTAAGACAGAAAACTGTCAAAATCTCAGAATTCCAGTCTTTCTTCCCTAAGCTCAAAATAAATCCCTTGTGAAACAGGACCAACCTCTTGTGCCTTCCAAGGGCATTACTAGAAAGTCCTACTGAAAAGCTACTTGTCTGCACTAGTCCTCAAGAGACTTCTTTTTCTTCTTTTCTTTCACATATGTGGTAGGGGAAAGGCAGTCTAGGTCTGATCTTTATTGATGGAAGAAAAATTCACGTGTAGGAAGAGGTGTGCTGTCTTTGCCAACTACGGCGAAAACTCAAAAGAAAAATTGTACTATTTTCCTTCTCCAGGATTTTCACAAAGGCATTAGCACTATTTAATAAAGAAAATTTCTAGAAGCTATAAGCAGCAGTCTCAAGAAAAACTGTTAGATAAAAGAATACACATGCTCCCACTTGTAACGCCCACTTTCTGACTACAAGCCACGTTGGCCAGAGTAATTACTGTTGCGGGGTTTTTTGTTTTGTTTTGTTTTTTCAGCTCCTCTATATTTACAGCTTACTATACTCCTCAAACCTAGTGACAGAGTAAGAGGACCAAAGTCGGTGGTTAAAATACCCTGATTTCACAGGGGAGAAAGTATGCCAAGACCGGGACTTGCAGCTTTATGCTGCATTGGATGGAGAAAATTATGAGGATGGTCCTAAAAGAAAAGTAAATTGACAAACAGAAGTACAGGAAGAAACAAAAAAGAGAGAGCAGCCGAGGAAAACAGAAAAGATTTAGGACAGCATCTGCGCAGTGTCAGGTGTACACATTTATATAGAGTCATAGATTACATATTTCTAGGAGCTGCAAAATATTGAGAAGAATCATTTGTCCAGTCTGCTTTCACTTATCATTGAAAGCAAGCAAATCATTCAGTCATCTGGAGTCTGATTAATTATCATGCGGTTCACAATTTAAAACAACTACACATCTTTAAAGGGTGATACAGGAACAGAAGAAAACAGTTAAGTTCACATATCTGCAGAACATTGACTTCAGTGATTTCCCCACTGCATTAGTGAATGCTACTCCTCTTTTCCCCTCACTGTATTAGTGTAGGCTACTCCTTTTTCTCAAAATTTTCATTTCCTTTGCCCAAATAGGGGAGCTGAAATGGGGCAAATTTCTCCAAGTAGAACACTGAGAAGAGCTTATATGTAACACTGTGCCTAAAACCAAGCAGAGAGGGCCTGCTGGGCAGTGTCAAAGAAACAGCTCATGATCTTATTTTTACTGTTAAGTTAACAACACATGACTGTCACAAGCAGCCTAATACTTATTATCCCACGTCCACAAATAAATTCATCTACTCAACCCATCTCACATTCACACAATCCTTTTCTGTCACTACTAATACAAAAAGTCTGCTCAACCTTTCATCACTTTATCTTGAAGGACACAGTGTGGCAACTGGTTCCTGTTTTCCATAAAGGAATTGTAACTTAAGTAGAACTTACTTTCTCCTTCTTGTGCTGTACAGCTGTCAACACACAGCGATACTAAAGACTTGCAAATTGAAAAGAAAAGTACTATTAGGAAGTTACGGGTACAGGAATTTGCCAAAGACCGTATTCTCCACCTGCTCTTCTCACTCCAGGCTATTTAATTTTTTTAGTACTAAGAAAAACATGAACTGCAAGCATCTCCATCTTGCTAAGAACACTAGATGCATTTGACAGAGCAAAGAGGCCAGTACAAGCATATCAGAATAGCATGTATTATGCTTTAATGATTTTAATTAAGAATCTTTAATTGTCTCAAGTATTTGGAACAAGAGATTAGATTGTCAAATGTACTTAAAGCTCTGTGAAAAACAAGAGATCCACATAAATAAAAGCACCTATGACAAAAAGTGCATTCAGCAACTGAGAAGGCAGACATTTTTCCTTACATAAAGCACATGAGTAGAAGTTGATGGACTACTTCCGCGAGTTCTATGGAAAATGACTAATTCCTGTATTTTACAGATAGACACGCATACACAATCAGTTTTGAAAAGGATTTGCATCTCCACTGAAAAATATCTGGGATACACCCTGAAACTGCTGGAATAGTCTAGATAACACAAGTTTGCTTCAAGTCGCACCTCTGCCGACCACTTATCAACATACCTCATGGATAACTTCTATTCTGTCCATTCTTTCGTAGAATTTCTAAAAAAAATCAATTACATTATGTCAAAAGTTCTTTATGAACTCCTCTGACCAATAACTTAACAGAAATGCAGGTGGGTGTGAGGCTTTCACTGCTAAACAACCTCCTACCACATCAAAGGGTTTCAGGGATTTGTGAAACCTCTTCTGTTACTCCTCCATGCTAAACAAGGAACACTTTGACGCCAACTCTGGAAAGCTCTGTTAGTCCAGAAATGAACCGTGGTGAAAAAAGTATGTAAACTAGTGGCTTTCAGGCTGTGATTCATTAGAAAAAGAACAGAGATTTTTCTTTTGACTAAGAAACAAGTATACTGTAAAGCCAGTAAAGTGCCTATTTCTTCATTTTTAAAGAAAAAAGGAAACCTAACCTTTTTTGCTATAAAAGGTATCATTATTAATATATTAAAGGCACATTTTCACAAAGACAGACCACTTATAGAATGATTTCACAGGCAACTGAGATCATTTCAACAGCTCTTTTCAGGAAAAGACAGCTTTTCCTCTTTCTCAGTTACTCACTTTTAAGACTCCTCTCCTTCTTTAAACTATTTCAAAGCAAAATTTGAGTATGCCTCTAGCTTTCCAAATTAGAAATCTATCCTCCTTTGACAGTGACTCTCAGAGTTAACACTCAAGTGCTGCACTCCTTAAGTTTATGTAGCATCAAGGAGTTGCTACTAGCAACTGAAATTTTCCTTTAATTCTGCATGGCTCATTCTCTACTTGACTAAATGATCTCCTCACAGTAAAATATTTTCTTCCAAAGCAGTCTGACACATTGTTAATACTAGAATCAACCTACTACCTTTCAACACCTCAGTTCAGGCGTCCTCTTACCCTAGCCTGTAATTCATAGAAAAAGGCATTCCAGGAAGGTGAATCAGCCCACTCAACATCTGCAGGTCTCTCTGGAGACACTTCTCTCCCCATTAATTATACAGAAAACCAAAAGGCACTAAGACTTCTTAACTGACATTTTTAAATACCGAGAATCAGACGAGGTAAACTGAATATATAACTACTGCTGTTAACTGCGGATGCAGAGTAGACTGCATTAGAGTAGACTAATGTAGTTTAACAGAAGGCCTACACCAACTGAAAAAACATATATGGGTCATATAATCCAAGGTGCACGCAGACTTCGAGACATCAGTATGAACCAACTCTGGAACTAAGAATACAACATAGATTACATAAACCATTCTGGAAGATGTTCTGGCAGCACTGATCTTGCAGTAAGTCATCTCAGAAGTTCCCACAGACATCCCATATAACATGCGCTTGGGAATTAGTGCTATCTTGGTAATAGCTGCAACATGCCTGGTCACTCAGTGTACACTCTTACAATTCTAGTGACATTTCCAGAGTTCTCATCATTTAGCCTTATATCCTAACAGAAACTAACAGACAGTTAGGTAATGTCCTGACAGAAGGACATTAAACTCTGGTTTAATACTGATAGTCACCCAAAAAAGCAGAATGTCTCTACGTGATTGTCATGTAACTTGAACACTGTTTGAGGGGGGGGGGGAAACCTCCCCAAACCAACCAACCAAAAAAAACTCGCCAAAAAACCCCAAACCCAAACAAACCAACCAACCAACCAAAAAATCCCACAACACTACCAGGCCACATTACAAATCCAGCAAAAAGTGGTTTATAAAAGCAGTTTTTAAAAAGCTGTTTATAAAGCCTTTCCAATTGCCAGCTTATTTGAAGACTAAGGTCTGTGCAATGATCTGGAAAGAAAATACAGGTAAGGGTGATTTAACCATTAAAGTTTTCAATTTAAAAAAAAAAACAGACTCTTGGAGATTTTTTTTGGTGGATTCACTTAATGCAAAAACAGTTCTCACCTTATACAGCAATCTCATGCTCAAACCCTAAGATTGGATTTCGCACTTTATTTCAATAGACAGAATTTTAAGAGGTACCTGTTAAAACTGAGATGATTAATATGAAATGTTATGACGCTAAGAAAATCTCTGAAGCATTTGCTGATATGTCATAATGTATAAGATATGAGAGCTCTATGAATTAACAGCAAGGTTAAAGATTAAAAAAGACCAATTCAGTAAGCATTACCAGTCTCTTGCAGCTCAAATTGGAGGAGCTACTAAAGAAGTTTAAGCCGATTGTAAAATACTAGTAGCATCACACAAATTTAGAGAATTGCCAATAAAGATACCATATTGTCAGACACTCGAAATGCTGTCCACATTCCTGAGCAGCACAAGAATCTTAATTTCTGCACTTTAATTGTTACAATAAGAACTTGAAGCACCAAGCATTTCTAAACAAATGCAAGTTTGGTCTGGCAAGGTTAAGACTCAGATTAGCCTAACACCTTGATAGGTGCAGCAAATGAATGTGTACATATGCAAATATTCATAATATTCCAGCTGCATTACAATAATGGCCAAGTTGATCTTGGGAAGAGTTCAGGTAACCTTCAATAACTTAGTGCCAGAAAACAGACAAAGAATTTTGTTTCTAAAATAAGTTAGATTTAATATCTAAGTATCTACATATGATATTACCTTCATGGCATGGATTTCTTCTATCAATCTCTCAGCTCTTTTTTGGTTCTTTAACACCAAGTCTTCTGAACCCCTGTAAACGAAGTCTGCGTTTACTTAAAAAAGCCTCTTTTTGTTCACTTAAGCCTCCCATGTGGTGGTACCAAGTAGTTAAAAAAAAAAACCAACCAAACAAAAAAAACCCACCAACACCCCACCCCACAAACAAAACCAAAAAACCCCAAACACAAGGCTGAATAAAAATGCATCACCTTGTTGTTACATGTAACATTTTAAGAGTCCAACAAAATATTTATGCTTCTCCTGTTCTGAACAGAGGATAAACAAGGATAAAAAAAATCAGAAAGACAGATGTTACTTTACTAAAACTAAAAATCCTACCGATAAGCACAAAACACTAATCTCAAATATTAGAGTTTAAGATCTGTAATTTTTAAAACATAGAAGGCCATTGGACCTGCTTCTTATTCTGTGCAGTTCACTAATTATGGGAGGGAAGTACGCTCATTTACACTTTGAAAACAGTAACAAGATTTTGCTTCTGTCGTCTCCAGCGAAAAGTGTCACAAACCACTTTCAGCCAGTTAGCTTTAAAAATAGAGTCTACAAAAATCTTCTTTAAATAAGCACTTATTGAAAAAAATATTAAGTATAAACTGTATCTAGGCAAACTAAAGAATGTTTTTTGTTATAGAATCCTGCAGACTACTGCAGTGAGAAAGAAGTTGCATCACTTCTTTTCAACAGCATAATGACCTAAAAGATTAAGTTGGACATTTTTAAAAGTGCTGTGAAAAGGTTCTGTAAGTGATTGGGATCAACTCCCAAGACATTAAATAGCTTACAAACAGTTATCAATTCTGCTTTACAAAATCCCTTTTAGCTTTATTGCCTCTAAAATATCATAAAACAAGACAGTTTATGCAGCATAGTACCTAAAACACAGGGAGAGGACCAAATGTGCTTCAAAATAATTCCACACAAACATATTTTAGGTTTATGTAGAACTGTTGCTTTTATCGTCTGTGTATCACATGATGCGCCTATATCATATTTTTTATAAGGTGGCAGGCTAGAGCTTTGAAAATCTTCATCCATTTCATAGTTAGGTTTTTAATGCAATATACACACAAACAAATTTGCCCTTCACTGGAAGGGTGGACAGTCTCCCATTTCTCTGTTGTTTTCAGAGGACAATTAACATACTGTCTCATTTATAAAAACACAAACAAGAAAGCCAATATTAAAAACTGACTTTTTCAACTTTAATTTCCCAATGTGCCTGGTTAGTCTGCGAATAGCCAGGACCCTGGCCTTCTTCACATCTTTTCTCATCTTCACAACCTGTCAGAAAGAGGGAAAACATCATGAAGCTTGTTTTCTTTGATTAGTTTCCATATACAATACATTCGAGATGTTTTTTAAACTAATTTCCAAAATTTAAAGTCAGTGTAACAAAAACGGAGTGCATTCCCCTGCTAACAAAAATCTCAGTTCAAGAGAATTCACATCTTATTTAAAATCCAACTGCTTCCATAAACACCAGAGGAAGAACAACCAACAGTCTAAAAATGTGTCTGAGGTCTAAACAGAAGACAAGACATTCCTAACGAGTCATGCTTTAATATTATTCTCAGAGCTAGACTGAGCTAAAGATTTGAAAAGACTCACCTTTTACCTTGACTTCATTTTTGCCCCAGTAAAACAGCACCAGTACTTTTCCATTAGTACATATTACAGACTCCATTGAAAGCATTTTTGTTATGAAACATTTAAGACATACGGGAAAACCCCCAAACTAAATATTATTTATTTACATAAACAGATTTGCACCTTATCAAATTCTGTTCTACGTATCTGAAGTACTTTTGTTGAAAACGAAAACAAAAGTGATTTCCTACTTGCTGCATTAATTTTCCTGTCAGGTTCCGGTCCCCTGCTCCTCCCAAAAATATATTTCAAAATACACAGCATTAAAGGAAATTTGACAGTGATATTTTGGTTTCATTTCTCTCCCCACAACAAGAGGAACAGAATTCTAACTATCTGTAAACAAATGGAACAATTGGAAAAATCTGTAGAATCTTTTGCCATGAAATTCCATCAGAGGCAACCTTAGGGCTAGACACGGTCTTCGTCACAACACACAGTCGGGAGAGACGGACTCAGTTTTGACTTGTGACCCTGGTTACTTATAATTCAGGAAAATTTAAAGGTATTTATTCAGATATATCTTACTATTACTGTTAAAATTTCATATTTAGAAATTAAACCCATTAAAATAGGAAACGTTAGAACATCAGCCACAAAAAACCCTAACCAAAAAAGATCTTCCTTACAAAAGTCAAATTTTTCTTAATTTCACCCAGCATGAATAACGTTCCAAAGAACCTGTGACATCCTTTGCAAGGAAGTCCTTTACTATACCTCAGATTTCCATCATATCCTCTAACTCGTCAGAGACAACATCAAAATGACTGCTTGCTGCCCAGACATGTAACACTGCTTGTTAACCCAGTTCCAGCAGGAATATTAGCATTCCCACCTTCAACAAGCTTGACAGAAGAAACGGGTGTTTTTTTTGTTCTTCCTCCTCTTCTTTCAAAACTCATGGAGGGACACTTCCTTTTTTTGTGAAGCCTCAAATTTTCATCTCAAGGTTACACTACGAAGCAGGTAGCCTGGCTAGTATTTATCCCCCGCAGAGACACCACCATAAAGGTAAGAAGATAACACTTATTTAAAAAAAAAAAAAAGTTGCCCACCTATCTAGAGCTAGCTTATTGCTTGGTTACCTCCACAACCAACAATTTAAGCTTGAGAAGTGCTCAGCAGTGGCTCTGCTGAAAACTGGATCAGTTAGAGCAAAACAATTTCTAAAGATAGGTACCTGTCAATTAAGGTCTCAGCTCTGCCATGCCTTCTGGGATGGCCAAGCACAAGAAAGGAGCAGGTCTAGCAGTGCTGCTAAAAGTAGGGAAGGGGAATGGTATGGGGCTGGAGCTATTGGCATCTGCATAGAGAGAGAAAAGAAAAAAAGAGGAAGGGTTCTGGGCCAAGCATGTCTGATACTTAAAACTGGTGTCTTGTTTTAGTCTAAACAGGAAAGGTCAGTACTTACCTCAACCAAATTATTGTGGGGGGGGAAGGTGGTGGCATAAAAAAAAAAAAAAAAGAAACTGTGCAGACAGGTGGACCTGCAAGCATTTCCACTTCAGTTAGCAGTAGTAACCACATGCAGAAAGGATCTGTGCTTAATGCCATGTCTACACTAGAAAGCAGCACTGTTTACATCTCACTAATTCATTACAATTGACATGCTATTTCCGGAGCACACACAAAAATCTGACAGCACATGTTGGACTTGCACACATCCAACCATGCCAGCACTGCCAGTTACAGTATTGCAGACATGAAAACTATTTAAATGCATATTTTTGGAAAGGAGAGCTGGAGGTGGGGGGAAAATAGACCTAAAAGTATACTAACCATTGAAGCAACGAGAAACAGGAAAGGAAAAAAAAAACAACACTGCATGAACATATCAAAAGTTGTAGAAAAAATGCGCTAAGGAATAAACCCTTTTCATGTAAAAGGTTTACATACTCAAAGATGCTCCAGTGGAATTACTACAAGTTGTTTTCTAATCCATTTTTAAGGAAAAAATGGCATCTTATTTCACATCATTTTTTAAAGGGAAGGAAGAACATAACACACCTTCTGTTGAATACATCTTAGAAAACATATACATTCAATTAGTTTGGCACTTAAGATGCAAAACGGGTATGCCTTCTCATAAGGAGTTTTAGTGCCTTTTTTAAAATAGCTATTAAAAACATCCATGAGCTACGAACACACTTGAAATCAAATAATTCATGCAAAACCAAACAAAATATACTTAACTTGCCCTTCAAAATATTTTGTAATGTATTTTTTTTTTTAGAAATATTAATGCAGACGCAGCATGTTTCTGGGGCCCAAGCGAGCCAAAACCCAGCCTCTAGAGCTGCCCGCCAATGAAAGCTCTGTAGACATATGACAACAGGAATGAGGGAAGGTATTCGCTCTTTGGCAGACTAGGCATATCAATTTATGCAATCCACAGTCACTTCTTTCACACGGGACAATATGCATCAACTGTGTTCTTGGAAGTACTCATAAAGTTCTCAAGAAAGCAGTCAGTTCTCTGGGATAGAAATCAAAAAAAAAAGTTTTGCTCTGGATTTATAGCATGCCTGAAACAACGGGTATTCGACCACCAGTGTGGCTCCTAGGACTCATTAAGCTTTCGGTCTCTGATGTTAAAAAGCAAGACATGCAACTTCTTCTTGAGTAAAAAAAAAATTGTGGACTCCTTAAAATAAGTAAATATGTACTCATAGTATTAGGCAATATATATTTCTGTTATAAAAATACCTAAGAAAATAAAAAAGGAAGAGTCTTCACAGTAAAACTTAAAATGCTTGCACTATAAGACAGGGTCAGACTTAACCTTGCTTTAACACTTAGTGACAAGGATTTTTTATCTACTTACAGGTGGCAGTAAACCCAAAAGAATAATTATAGCCACTATACATAGTAAGTAAGAACTGGTCACAGGTATCAGGACAAAATAACTTTCCATGCAACTTCTTTTACAGCTTATATATAAATTATTAAATCTAAAGATGTCTTCGGGAAAATGAATCCACTTTTAGAAATAAGCCTAGGTAATAACATATAGCAGCCTAGAAACACATTAGCATCTTTCAAAAGCTGTCCTTAGAGATCACACCAAAATCACCTGTATGCTCCCCCTATGCTTCCCACTGGTACCATAAGTAAAAATAGGTATTTCTACAGATCCCAAACAAACACAAACAGAAGAAAATTTCATGGCTATAAGTATTTCACACAGAGAGGCTTCCATTGCCCCAGTAGCTTACAAGCCACAGGAAGCACTCCCGAAAATATTTTGTCACTTCAAAGTCACATGAAAGTGACATGAAAACAGCATCTGCTGCTATTTCCACAAGGAGGACAGATAAAGAGCAGAGCATAGGATCAGCAGGAGAATAACAGCCCGACACGAACTACAGGAGCCCTCTCCTGCATTTTGCCTCTTTGCCCATGGAGTGCAAGCTACTACGGGGGGATTAAAACAGGAATTCCTTAACTCCAGCACAAGCTATGCTGAAGTGATAGCTTGGCACATAGCCAGGAGTTCCCATGGCTGCTGCTCACTGCTAATAAGGGCAGTATCTGGCAATAAAAAAAAAGCTCCAGTCTAGATGGCTGGGCATACTTGACATAGGCACAAAAAACACAATGGTGCCTGTCAAATCCAAAGAAGGTGATCTTCAGTAAACAAGGAGTCTGACTTGTCTATTTTCAAAGGCATCCCAAGAAGTTTATTGAATCCAGAAAATTTACAGGTGAGGAAGGGAGACTAACAGCTTCAGTCACTTCAGCTTCTTATTCCAGGTCGCTGCTGCCTCTGGAGGGGGTCATTAAGCATTCCCAAAGTATCTGACATGGCCCCATTTAAGCTACAGAGGCCCCCCCCCCTCCCCCAAATGTTTCCCTGAGTTGGAGAACTACTGGAACACCCCTGCAGTAGACAGCTTGCTGGCCAGGCCCTGTCCTGATGTCTTGCTTGTCTACAACCTGGAAAGTTGCCTTCAGAGGACATCCTTGATCTTATGGTCACCTCCTCCAACTTAGATTTCTCCCTCATCTAGAGCCAAACTTTTTGTTGGCTTCTTAATGTTGCTGCAGAAACTTTAATCATAATAAAAGGATTTAAAAAACAAATATCTCATCTAATATTCAGAGCAAAAATTCTACATATGCCAAACTCGGATGCATGTACTCTTGCATGGTAACCCAATGAAACTTCATCCATCCTCAGCAGTTTCACTGTGATCTTAGTATTCAGGGAATGGGGAAGTGACAGTGGTACAAGAGAGACTGACACAGGACTGTTCAGTCATAACTTTGGATCTCTAAGTTTCCTTCTCATATTTTTTGCAAGAAAATTTGAATACTGATACTTCAGCCACAAGTAAAATTTACTTGATTTTATCTAATAAATTTAAAAAAAGTTTGGAAAGCCAGAATCAGTGATGGACTTGCTGGAAAGGGCTTTTGATCACATATATTATCTCTTAAATTAATGGGACATGTTCTTTGTATACAATAAAAGAATAAAACAAACGTGTAACAGAACAGAAAGTTATTTTAAGAGTCTCCCACTCAATTAAACTGTTGCAAGAAAACTAAGAAAATTTCCAGGTTTCTTGAAGAGAAATCTATGGAATTCGTAAATGAAAGGACCAGAAAACAAGAACAAGAGAGGAGAAAACCTGTTGCTGGGTCCAAAAACCTAAATCATTTTGGAAAGGGCCTCAGATCTGTGATGGTAACAAATCCACACCAAGTAATACAGAAGAAAAAAATGGTATCGGCATACATTACATTGAAATTCATATGAACAGTCAAAAGTTATTTGCCTTCACATTTTAAAGACTACAACAGTAAAGTTCTCAAAGGAACATTACATTAGAATAAAATGTTATACTTGGCTACTTGCGAAACTTGTTTTGAGGTTTGTACAAGGGAACATGTCTCCAAACTAAGCTAGCGTTCAGCCAATTAGAAAAAATATAGGAAAGTGTGACTAAAGACTTGTAGATGTATCAAGAAAGGTACGTGTCTACTCTGAACTATAGCATCAACTGCACTTCAAAAAAAACATTCTTCAAAAATTAATAATCCAATGGGTTAAGAGAAAAAATAAGCAAAAACATTTTTCCACCCAGGACTGGTTTAATATCTTCCGTTCAAAACACTGAAATATTAGATGATCTGTGTAAGTTTACAGCATGAAATCTAAAATATTTTTCTCATGTTACCACATACAATAGCTAGTATTGTACATGAAAATATCTGCA
Source organism: Struthio camelus (assembly GCF_040807025.1). Taxonomy (NCBI): domain Eukaryota; kingdom Metazoa; phylum Chordata; class Aves; order Struthioniformes; family Struthionidae; genus Struthio; species Struthio camelus. The sequence continues at coordinate 40,906,877 of NC_090982.1, forward strand.
AGACCCAGCACGTCTTAAATTCTCAAACTAAAAACGAGTTTACTTATGCAGCTGGCCCTGCTTCCAAAAGGCACGAAAGCCAATAAATTGATGGCCATGTCTTTTTCTTCTGAGCAGTCTGAAGCACATACAACTGTTCTCCTTGGGCTTCAGTCCATGAGGTCCTGAACATCTTGGTCCTGACCCAATAATGCACTTAAACAGAGTATTAAACCTTTAAACAACCAGCACTGGACAACAGATTGGAGTTCCTTCATCTGCTTCTGCTTTATGCCAGCTCACAGTCTAGCCCTACTTCCTATACAAGTAACCAGAATAGATAAATCATTCTCTTCTCTTCAATGAAGGGCTCTGCATCTAACCTCATCAAGTAAAAAGAGCTCATCAATTTAAGAGTGTACTGTTCTGAAATATCCATAATGTTACATGAACACACACACACTGAAGAGAGGTCCCCCTGCTCTGCCCCAACACAATGAAGACATCCCTAAAACACAGGGGTCTTCAAGGTCAGGACATAACTGCAATAAATTTTTCATTTACAGTTTGAAGATATCATTCCTAAATAACGTTCTATAGTTTTACATGGAAATGTCTGAATCTACTTTGGAATATAATGTCTTATGTGTCTCCCCCTAATAACTGTTCTAGCAAGAGCAGATAAACAGTTCATACATGAGTTAAAAATGCTCTCCTCATAGCGACCAGAACTCCTGATATCACTTGATGCATGAAAGAAAAGAGGGTAGTTCGAGTTTGCCTCTCACTTTAGTTTTTTCCTTTGCTTTCAAGGCTAACAGGTCTTATCTGACATGAAGGTAATACCTGACATGAGTGGGATGACAAATGACAAAAATTCAAGAACGCATTATGTAAATTCTGCCTCAGAAGACAACCCATTTTAATATACCTAATCATATCACTGTCAGACTACCAGGTACCTGCTCACATTGGGCCTAGTAAAAGAATCGTTAAAGGAAATTATAGGTAGCAGCTATACCTCAATCTTATGGGAGACCTTTCACGCCGAGCGAAGCCTAGCAGACTGAAATGAAATTCTGCTCTGTTTACATCAGAATGGCACAACGTGAAAGGAGCAAATTGTTTAGATGTTCCCAAAGGTATACAACAGCCTCTTGATTTTGCTGCAATAGAAAGTTTGTTCAAGAATTCCCAGTTTAAGGAGCACTGCTGCAACAGAAAGGGAAAAGTTATTAAAACACACCGAAAGCATTTGTGTATGTTGCTTAAATTATGCATTAACAAGTGCTACAGTAAGAAGTCCAACTCTAAAAGAAAGAAAAAGTGAAAAGTATTTAAACGAGTAGTCAATGTCCCTCCAATACCTAGAAGGAAAACGTGGAACTAAGTCTAATGTTTTAGCTCTCACTGAGCTTCTCTCTCCTTTCCTAGTTTTAGGGCACACCAAAAACATTGGTTTCATTTTAGTTACTTGGAAGTCTTTTTCTAACCAAGACGTTACCATGGCAACATAGTATTCTAAACGTTAATTTTTGGTGCTATTTGGCAACAGATAGTTTTCAAATTCAAAACACCTGCACTTAGATCACATATTAGCCAGAACTAACAATAGTTCAGAATCTTTTGAGTGAATAATCCAAGTGAAAAAATGTTTCTGGAACTTCATTACAAATCTCTCTCTCTTATCTGGAATGTCAGCCTGAAAGATCTAATGATTTTTAGATTCTTAGGAAAAGTTGGAAATTGCCAAGTTTACCTTTAAAAAAAGGATCACTGTATTACAGTACATATTTTATAAGTGTAAATATATCTGGAAATAACCAGCCTTAGATTTACGGTAGCTATTTGCATTAATAACATATACGTGTGTGTGTGTGCGCGTATGTGCGTGTGCAAGTAGGGAGGTAAAGGCAGGAAGAACAATGTAAGCGTAGCTACGTGGAGAGTTGAGGTTCAGTTCCAGGACAGTTTTAAAAAAACATAAATAAGTAGTTTTATATTATATTTAAGTAGAAGTGATTGTATACAAATACAAAGCCAGAGCCCAAAACAGAAAAAACAGACTTACAAAAAACTTCGTTTTCAGCTAGATCAAGTTTCTGAACTGGCTCCCCTCGCGGTCACATGTATGATAGTTCCAGGGCAGTAGAACAAGGTGAGCATGTACAGATGGAGAAGTAGAGCTGGGCTACTACAAACCCGACTAAGATCAATAAACTATTCCCTTATTTAATATTAAGATCAAAACCCAACAAAATAAGGGCTAAGGAACATGCTGCTTCTTTAGCAAGTTTCTGTGCAATAAGCAACATTAATCATGCCCTTCCCACCATCAGCTACAAGTAAACAGGTTCAAACCAAGTGGAATGAATTATAACATAACACATTTAACTGAATGAATCAAAACTTACATAGCCAGCTGCAGATCTCCCAGTGCTGCCCAAGATAGGTGGGAGCAGCGCTACTAGCAGCAGGGCTAGATGCAAAGCACCCGCTGCCTCTTGGGCCCCTGGGATTCCCACTCCGCCAGGTTCTTGGCTCAAGGGGGACAGGAAGAGCACACTAGCCATCTGGTCACATTGCTGTCACCACGCTCATGGCAAAATAACATATGCACTCCTGGTGAATTATGGAGCAACTCTCCCTCCACAGTCCATCTGTGCTGCTTTCTCAGTCCCTACTCAACAGAAGCACAAAAATAAGAGTATTTCTTCAATATAGCACCATGTTTCCTTAAGTATGGAGAACTCTTGCCATTTCTAACATAATTTATCCAAGTGGAAACCGCAGTGAGTACTCAGACCGCTAGCAAAGATCATTTTCAGCTAAAGGCTTTTGAGAAGTGATTCAAAACATCTCAGACAGTTGGGAGGGAGTAAGGCTGGTCTAGAATTACTTGCTCATAGCCAGCAACCAAAATTTAATGGATTTACTGCTTCAAAGTCAGTGTCTCATTGTAAAGAATCAGGCTCCATGCAGTACTTCAGAGAATATTTTAGCCTCTCAAGTCCAAACCAGGATCTTGAGCTGGCTAGACACTTACCTCTAAGCCCTAAATAAACAGTGGTAGCTGTAAACTTCCTGATAAGAAATAACTGTGATAAACTTGCTCAAAGATGCCAGATTACACAAACCAGAGCATAGCTCACCATACTGGTGGTGGTGGGGCAAGGGGTGAAATAAAAATACACAGGTCTGCCAAAATGAGAACCACCTGAAGGGGATTTCTACCCCTATATTTAATTCATCAGCTGGGCTTGAGTTCGAAAACCCACATCTAACACTCCTAGTATTTCCATGGAATGCTGCAGGAGGGGTAAGATCAAGGCAGCCAACACAACCAAGCTCAAGGCAATAGATTTCTATACTTAGGATTTCTTAATTACAACAGAAGTCTAGCTAGAAGCCACATGTGCATTTCGTGTCCCCTTATTCTTTGATTTCTTACAAAGACAGTAACAAAAACAACTACTATACCACCCTAAAAATTATCAGGATAAATATGCATTAATAAGTCAGGAGAGTACTAAGTTTTGTTTTTGCCTTTGATCTGTTAATTTTTAGAATCAGATAAGAAAGCACTCCACACATGACATGATTAATAATCTTTACATTACTTGCATATTTGGGAGCGTAACACCATACCCCAATTATACGGCTAACAAACAGTTTGTACAAATTTTGCATTAATTATAAAAGTTATAAACATCTGTCCAAGCCTGCAGAATTGAACTGGTGCCATGAGAAGAAAATTGTGGCAGAAGCAGGTATGATACAACACAAAATCAGAGATGCAACAACAGTGCAAAAAACAAAACCAATGCTATTGCATTGATTTTAAGGAGGGATTTGGTGTTTTTTCTTTAAACACTCACTATCATGTTCCAACTTTTCTCTACAAACTGCACAAGCTGCTTACAAAATAGAAAAAGTCAGTCAAACTAGACTGACAAACTTACATCCCTGTTCTGAGGATGTTTCTCACTGAACTAAGTTGCATTATGTTTTAAGAAGATATTTGAGTTATGCTAGTTTTTAAAAAAAAATCAAAAAATTAACCTCCTTTTATCTAAAAAGGATCCAGAGCAACACCGTTGAGCACTTTCTGCCTTGGTCGATATTGGGGGAAGCTCCCTCCTGCCTACATAGCAGCTTTAAAAGGTCTAGAAGCAGCCTGTTTCTACCGTGTAAGAAGCAAAGTTTTGTATAGCAGCTCTCCTTTGTTAAGGCTCTGACAGGTGCAGATCCTGTCTCACAGGTTCTTTCTGTAGGAGGAGAAAGAGAAGGGAATATATGTTATCCCCTCAGTTACCACAAATCACAGTATTAGCTTCATCTATCGTGAGAAGCTAGAACGCTCACTTCTGACTGCGTGCTCTATGAGCAGTAACAGCTTTAAATGTAAATTAAAGTGTGCCTGTCAGAGCCCCAAGACATCAACAAAAGGGTTTTTCTGACAGAGCTGAAAGACTCAGACTCATTACTGCTTAAGTCCATATGAGATCTAGTAAGTACCAACTCCAAAACTGATATACAAGTACAGAATCTAACATCAAACAAATTGACTAGCATTTCATCCCATCCTCCAAGAACAGCAGGAGAAACACTACTTGGTAGCTCAGGTGGAAGGACAAACAAGTGCATCAGAGCATTTTCCCTTATTCTACATCAGGTCTCACTGTCTCAGTCTGGGGCTAGCACTCACTTGCGTCAGAGATGTTTACAAGAGCACACTGGTAGGACAGTGATTAAGTATTGGCATAGAGTAAATGCTACACTTCTTCCCTGCTTTCCCTCATTTAGGTGCTCCTTTACTTCCACATAGCAGCTGAATATTGAATAGAGAATACTTAATATTAAATTGTTGAATTTCTGTTGAATGTTTAAAATAGTTGAATGTTTAAAACAACTGACTAGTAAACGACACTTGATTAAGAACGCTTTTCAGGAATCCTCAAAGCATTTTTTGGCCAACCAGTTGCTCTTTGCATGCTCCAGTTCATTTTATAAGAACTACAAGGGCATTCACGCATCATCCATTTCTCACACAACAGGCCTCCAATATCCTACGGCCAAGCAGTCAGCGTACTACAAGAGCAATTGCAGGTCAACTGTCATACCATCTTACTCAGATTAACATAAAATGTTTTGGCACTAGATTTTTGAACCACAACAGGGCTGCTCAACTCCAGCTGGTAGAGGATCAGTTTGCTGCACTACAGGACTAACGTGGGGGGCGGGGGGGGGCGCGGGCAGGGAGAATAAGAGGAGGACAGCAACAGTCATGTGTTAGCCCTAGAAGAGTAGACGCTGCCCCCTTCTTTTGCACTGGTAGAACTGACTTCAAGGTAATTCGTGCAATCATTTATTTTGGAAGTATTTTGGACAATACCAACAGAAGGCAAATTCACATCCAGAAAGGTGGCACGGCTTATGGCAGGCTTATACAGCAAGAACAGAATCAGTAGTGTCCCATACTAATCATCAGATTACAGCACACAAAAGCCTATTTTACTTCCAATAATGTTGCCTTCTTAGTAGACCTGGACAGTCTATGGAGGTATATCTCTCAGCTGAAGGTGGTGTGCTATGAGAGTCTAAGCCTTAAGCACACATGACTCTCTCAAAAAGCTATTTAGTACTCAATAAAAATTCAAACATTTACATTTACCAATGGTTTATTCAGACTCAGCTTTTCAACTCAACTTTAAAAGCTCTGGGAAACAGACAGATTCTACATATACTTTTTAAAAAAAAAAAAAACAGGATCCAAACAAAAATGGAGATGTCTTTATATTTTCTTCATTGGGTTAAGAACTGAGCAGTCATCACTACTCAACGCTTACAGCAGAAACTGAGAAGTATAGAGAAGAATCCATGAATCAAGAAGCTAAGAGAGAAGACTGGCTAAGAGTAAAGAATCTAGCAAAGCCTACTGATAAGGATGGAATAGCATAGAAGTGCTTTACAGACATCATCACCTCTTAAAATGGTACTAGGATTCCTCTCAGAATACTGGTGATTTCATATGCCTGCACTGCAAATTTTTTTTAATGTACTTAGCACTTTTTTCCTAAGATAACGCTAAAAAGCTGCATACTAGATGGGTATATTTGATCAACAGACTCAAAGACTTCACTCTGTGGATGAAGTTTTATTTAATCTAAGGTCCTGAAGCACGGCATTCTCCAATGAGAAAGTCAGCAGAAAACACAGACCACAGCACTGACATGCTTCAGGCAGTTTTGTACTCCATTTTGAAGACTAAGAGTTTGGTCCTTTCTGCCCTCCCATATCGCTCTTTTCATGCTTTACACTCCCATTTACACTGATGTTTTCCTCACAAAGCTTAATCCTCCTCAGATTATGGATTCAACATGACTCACAAGGTAGACTTTATTCATAATATTACCCTTTTATCCTTTGCTTCCTCTGTCCCTCAATTTCTTTTCATAATTCAAATATTCCTCTAAAAATTTCTATCTGCTCAACATTTTCCATTAAGTTTGACTAATGACCATTTTTAGTTGCCAATGCTAAAATTGCAACTAGGAAGAATCCAATGCGTTCTCCCAGATAATTCCCAAAACTATATGTTTGTTAATCAAAAACAGGTCCAATAAACAGAATATTATCTTTAATAATGTCATTTGCCTTTGAAGCATCACTGGCCTGTCTGATCAGCGATAGGTAAACCAGAGTTTTGGAAAGACAGCTGTCCTTTGTGCATCTATTCCTCTGTTGTATCTATTCCGTTGTTTATACAACAAAGGAAGGTAACATTTGCATTTATCTCTGAACTACAGTACGCTCCAATGTCTTGGTTTAAATACTCCAGAGAAACTAGGTTGGACCAGATTCGCCATTCTGCCTCATGGGCTGCAGCTGCAATTACTGCTTAGAGCTCAAAGAGAGCAACTCCAAGGATAACATAGCAGAAAGCTGTGGAGACAGAAGACGACCTGAGGATACTAGTGTGAAGATTTAAGGAACGCTGGACACAGCTGTAAGACACCAGGCTTCCTTGCTTCCATAGCTTAAACATACAATATATTCTAGTCTTACCACGTTCTTTTGATTGGTATTTTTAATCTGGTGATTAAGGTTTTAAGGGAAGTTAGAACAATGATAGCTTGCTGAATAGTATATAAGGAAGAGAGGTTCTTTTGTGCAACATACTTCATGTAAAAAGAGACATTTTAATAGTTACTTGAATTACCTTCAACTTCAGACTAGTCCCATCTGCTGAGAAGCCAGGGAATGAGTGGGATGCACATGAAACACTATAGCAGCACAATGTTTGGCCAATATCCATATTTGCATACTACCAGAAAAGGCAGTAATTATTTTTCTGAAGCTATCATTCAGAAATGCTCATCTTGTAACAAGACTCAGCCGTTTTACAATTTCTATTTCAATGTCATCATACAGGTGTTGTTATGGAAACACACGTAGTCATTGACTGAACTAAGAAATTAAGCTATAAGAATAAAAGCATAAAGGGAAAAGTTTCAAGTTTATGATATGAATAAAATAAAACTTTACTATTGTTTAATTACTCTCCAGCTGAAGTTTGTGTTCCAGTGTGATAAATTCCTATTAAACTATTTCCCCATTTCATTATAAGTCTGAAAGACAGAAGTGGTCCTGCTACCACAGTTTAGATTATCAATCTATGCAGTGCGCGCATAACCTGTTTTGTGAAAACTGAGGATAACAATAACTGATCTTACTATGAGCAAAACCCAAACATTTTCTGATCTGAACGACTCTTATAAAAAAAAAAAACCTCCTGCTCAGTAAAGTTCTTCCCTGTCCATACATGTAAGAAGGAAAATAAAAGCTAGGAATCCAGAAGGCAGGAAGGTTTAAGTATGTGAAAATTCTGGCCCAAAAAGAGAAGTCTCAACTATTAAATACTATTGGACAAAGTGAAACTCAGAATCTATTAGTTAACTTTCGGATAGAAGTCTCAAGGTAAACCTTGCAGTGTGTAAACTTCATTTTCATAGTATGGGTTAAGTATCACCAGTACTTCTGCATTTAGGAGACAGTGCAACGAGTGCTGCTCATTCCTCTACACAGTTCTTGCAAGCTGTAGGAATTCCTTTCATGCAAGTGTATTTTAAACCAACTACTGCATTTTCTCCTTCTCTAATCAGTAACCACCAAGTGTCTATCTTCTTGACTGATGCTCAAAGGTAAAATTTCCCAAGTTTAGAGAGGGGTCAGGGAGCATGGAACTATTTACCCTGCATCACAGTTTCGTAACAAAAAAATTACACATCACACAATGTAAGCGTAGAGGTAACCAGTGAACAATGGAGTATAAGTAAAGCATGGATGAGTATCTCATCTGATAAAACAAATCAAAGCTACAAAGAGTGAAGCTGTAGCAAAAAAGAAAAACATATTTTGATTCTATATCTGGAAAAAAAAGCTTTGGAGATAAACATGCAAATAAGAACTTAAAATTCATGTTTTCAAAGGAAGAAAAATATCTAAAAAAGACAACCAGGAAAGAGAAAGAACAGAAAGAAATTAGAGGAGCACATATATTTTGCTTTCTAAGTACTCAGTACTTTTGCATACCTTCTTCCAAAAAAAAATCTTTTTTTCATTCAAAAAACAACTAAAAAGTAGATTTTAAACTTCTTTGACCAATGGACTATCATCAGGCTGCAAAATGTCACATAGACCATAATGACTAGCATAAGATTTGTTGTTGGGTACCAGCACCAGCTCAGGCCCAGCTCTAGCAACTTGACAACTGGTGTGGCTCCAGGGACCACGTGCTGATAGCTGCTGATATAACAGCAGTTCAGACTTGGATGAAGGACTTTTCTAATTTGTTCAGAGAGGATGAATACTCTGCCTGTGTCAAGGACTACTAAAAATTACCAAAAGGTGAGGTACGCTTCTACTGCTTTCATATATACATCAATACTATTGGCGTACCAGATCATGAAACAGTGTATTATCTCCCCCTCGAAAATGGCTCTTCCATTAAGATTTTTGCTATCATGTCTCTCCTTAGTTTATCTTTTTGGCAGGAACTCTGCCCCATACAGACTAGGCCAAAAGAAATCTTAAAATGGAAAATGAGGCCACAGGTATTTTTAACAGGGGTGCTGTAAAACTTTTCAGTATTTTTGGAAGGACAAGAAGAATTCCCTCTAGTGGGAACACAGGATTACCTTTCTATTCCAATTATAGTATTCTTCATTCCTTGGAGACCAGATATAATAAAATTGATTTTGTGATCGGACCTTTTTGTAAACACACAGGTGTGGGAAAGTCAGGCCACAGAAATACTTAACTTCATTTGAAAAAGTACAGAGAAATCTGATAATCAGCATTCTTCCTGGAAGTTTTTCTACACCATAAAACCAAAATTGAGGAAAAGGATGTATATAAAAAGTAGAAGGAATAAAGAGCTAGATATCTGGCTGACACTGCTCTTCTGTCTAACAACTATACCTTCACGCAATTAATTCTCTATCAGGCAGTTGCCAAGATCCTAAATCTAAAAGAGGTACTATAGCCATCCCAGTATTAGTAATGATTTGTAACTGTGCTGGAAGGTCTGTGCAAAACCTTCTTTGTTCTAACATGACAGCTGCTCTCACATTAGTAATCTAAGGATAGTACGCTCATTGTTAGCCTTTTAGAACCTCTCTCCCACGTCCAGCGCTGGTTCTCTTGGGGCATTCCCTTTCCTGAAGCTTACTGCTTTCTTCTTCTGCAGTCTCCCTCTTCTCCACATCAACCACATGCACCTCCTCTCCGTAAGCTCTATTCATCCGTCATTGTAATTTCTCCTCTCCAACACACCTCATTAGCCTCCCTGCAATATTTGAAGCATTACCAGCTACATCCCTCTTCCCTTCCTTCCACCATCCTTCCCATTTCCAAACTGGACCAACAGCAAGCAATCACCTTAACTGCCCTCTTCCTTTATATTCTCTGGAATTCCTATTTTATCATGCAACTAAGTGTGAGTTATGCTCTCCTGCTCCTATGCTACTCATTTCCTTTACAGCAGTCCCCCAGTGATTTTTGCCTCTGGATGAAATCCCTCATTCATTCCTTTGAACCAGTAGCTATACAAAAACAGTTTTTACCAACCTCTCATGCAACTCTATTCACTTATTTCTCCCTATACTAGCACGTCTGTGTCAGATCTCAGACTTTTTCTAGCATGCTCTCATAAAACAGTGGAGAAGCATAACTGATTCTGAAAAAAATCACTGTGGCCTGCTGCCACAGTAAAAATTGTGAGAACTTAACTACTTGATATATCATAATGGGCATAAATTTAATAGAACGTGTTCCCCTAACTGCTTAGAGATTCAAATATCCATACTTGGCATTTACTGGTAGCTCTATCCAATGATGCATGACACGTACTGCTTACATAAAATTTCATTTCTCTGTACTACTCCACCATTAGCTTCCAACAATTTATTTTTAAAATGGGGGTGGGTTTTCTTGAGAACACTTTCATTCAAGGAAAAATAAGTGCTATTTCAATTTTTTTATTTTTAAGTTTGAAAAGTATCAAGAGTTATTCCTCATGGGGTAAGTTTTGTTTTCCATTGGCCAATTTCATTTTGCTGGCTAGCTGTCATTTTCCATTCAGAGCATCAAGGCCAGAATCTAGGGAAATGACTGAAGAACTCCTGAACTATAGAAGAAAAACAGAAATAATGAAGGCATAAATACAATTTTACAGCAAGTTTAGAGATTTTTTTTCTTATTTGAAATTGGCTTATTCTCATTATTTTAGCATTTGGAAATGGACTAAGCCAAATCAGAAGATGGTACTCCCTGCTATGGACTAGTTTCCAAATAAACAGCTATTCCAGATTCACTGCTTATATTGTGTGTCAAGATAAGGTGCAAATGTCTTTTAGGAAAGAGACAAATGCTAAGCCATTGAAGTAAATCTTTAGCTCCCAAAACAAAAACCAGAAAGAAATGGTAGTCATTAAAAAAGGCAATCAAAAAGCCCCTAAACTTGTACTCCTGAATCACAGCTCCTGCTCCTCCTCAGGACCTTTTCTAGATCATATTGTTTCACACTGTATCAACCAATTTTAAAGACCTTTCAATCTAACTCACCCCACCAAGTTGTTAAACAATAATATTTTAAATTGATAATTGTCCAGTTCAACTGTTGAGAGCTACTCCATATCCAATGTTCGCTTGGCCATAGATAAAAAGAATTTAAACAAGTCTACTAACATGCAATAAACTAGCTTCAGACATAACTGAGTGAATCCAACCAATCTCTAGACATTATACTGAAACTTATAATCTAGGAACTCTGATTCACAAATATTTTTGGTATCCTGGACATCTTGGTATCAAACTTACTGCTGATTTTAATGGAAATTCTCTAAGAGCCATTACACAAATTGATGCAAAAATGATGCAATTTTGGCCCATTAACTCAATGTAAGAATTATGGAAGGGAAAGACACGAGTGCTCCAAAAGCCAGGCAACTACAAAACAGAAAATACACCAGAATAAAAGTGACCCAGAACCAAATATTTGCATTTTAAAAACATGACAATTGATTTACATTCTAAATACTTAATTATAAATACACACACACACTTGCTATTAATCCTAGCATGAATAAACATGTGCCATTGCATATTCCATCTTTGAATGCAAAATACAGTAATCAAATACTTTCCTCAAATAAAATCAGTACAAGAATACTTGCTCTCTAATATGATTTAAGTCATGAGCCAGAGTCTAGTAGCTAGCCACTTCTGTGTTGAAAACTTAATTTTTTGCCTTAATTGATCTCCATTACTGACCTCATTTATTTGAAAAGACAAATAAAGTAGAATTTTATCAATGCTGTATCATTTAGCAAGTCACAATTAATTGCTATGCCTCTTTTTGGAAAGGGATCCCAAATCTATCATGAAAAAAAACCTAATACAAAGACATTTTTCCCCTTCTCTCCCATTTCATCCTTGCTGCTTTCTTTATTTGGTTGCAAGCTTCAAGCCCAGCAATGCAAACATTGCAGAAAGATGTATGCAATCATACCATTAAGAAATTAAGCATATTTACTGTATTAGAAAACTTTTTTCTTTTTAGTCCTATAGGTTTGCATATATACCAATAAATTACATTTGGTTTAAAAAAAAAAATAAGTGTGCTGCAAGTATCTTACCACTCCTTTAAAATACGAGTTGCAGAGTTTCCCATGACTGTGTTTGCATGCTTTTTTCATTATTGTACACTACCACACCAAGGAACCACAGATGTTTTGTTTTATGAGAGCATCTTACTAGTCTACGTGGCCTACCACACACACACACTTCATATAAACCACTTGAGCTAAGGAGAAGTTTTCGTTTCTGTCCTGAAATGCAGTAGTTTGATAACGGCTGTATACAGTATTGCCAGCAGCAAATAACTGAATAGTTTTCCACGTTTAATTGCTTCAGCAATCTGCTGAAAGTAAATCTGTGTGAACGGCTGCTCAGAATTTGCTGTTAATATAGTATAACTGATGATGTGGCAACTCTAGAAACTTTAGAAACAGCTGCTGGAAGAGTTCCTAGAAAAAAAAACCCACAATTCCTCAGAATTCTATCTCACCGAGTATAAGCTTGGAAATTTCATAAGCTTTCAAAAAACCTTTTCCTTAGGACATTTACATGGTCTCTAAAAGAATGTCAGTAATTTAACACTTGAACAGTTTTAAGCAGAATTCAAGCCCAATCTAGCACAATTTTTTTCCCCTTCAAGAAACTGTTGTGCTCAGTATTATTTATTAGTAACACAAGTAATGCAAGAAGTTTTTTAAACATGTATTTCCATAGAGCTAAAATATGAATGTTGCCAAGTAATCCCGAGTTTAAAGGGAAAGTCCCACTTGCTTTCTAACTTTGTACAGGCTTAAGATTTGCAGCAAAAAGTTGTAACTTTCCAATACACTGAGAAAAAAAAAGTGATAGAATAAACAAGCTATTAGGTTAGCAAGTTTTGAACTGTGTAGAAGTTTGGTTTTTTATTAATTCTTATAACTTGTTTATACTTTTTTTTTTTAAATAAAGCCATTGGATTGATTTCAGCTGCATGTAAGAGATTGTGTGACTAGCTTCAAGAGAGTATTTAAGACCATATGTAAGCTGGAGTTTTATGCAGATCTTGTCAGTGCCAGAATTCTCCCAGAGCTATTACTTTGACCACAGAATCTCTCAGGCACCTGTACTTTTTCAAAATATTTGTGCTAACCATTTGGTCTTAACAGTAATTTGGAAATGGTTACTGATACACCTGAAGTCAGCTTAAGTCCCCCAAGACATTTAATTTATCTGATACAGCTTAACTATAGTGACAGGTGGCTAAGAACACAGAGATATCAGAGCTATCCGAAGAGCAGTCTAGATGTTGGAGCGCTTACCAGAAATGAAAAGCCTAAAATTACAGATCATCTTCAATGTGAGGAAGTCTAAAATAACTGCTTCTACTTCCAAGAGAGTGGTCTGGCCAGCATGCTGGATAGGGGCTAGAGCAGGATGGTGCTACTTTCCGGCTTTAATATGCAAGGAAAAAAACCCAAAACATACTAGATTCATAAGCCAGAGATAAAGTAGTAAGGGAACTCAAAAAGGGAACTCAACCGTAGGCCAGCAAGAAGGAGAACTTCCTCAGGGGTACAGAGTCCAGAGATCCAGTATTTCCTCTGAGGCTCTTCATGCATTTTATGTTAATTGCTGGATAAGCAGCCTTTGGAGCACAGCCAAGGACCTTTCCTAAGGAAAGGCATCCACAGGTGAACTACAGAACCAGGCTCCCCCTCACCCCATAAAGTCTACTCTCTTTCCTGGACAGTGGCCCAGAGCTTGCATTTGTTAGTATTTGTGATTAGTGCACTCTGCTGGTGATCGAGATCATAGGATTCAACCCATCTCAGACGGAGAAGACCTATAAACCAGATTTCTCAACTTCTGAGCCACCTTCCAACAACTCAGCTGTTACATAGAGTAACATTTCCTTCATCACACAGAGGCATGCCTTAAAGGGCATGATATTTTGAATTATGAGAGATAAGCCATCTCACAATCCAAATAGATACCAGATAACTGGTCAGATATGTTACCCCGTAACCCACTCTCCCTTTAGGCTTGCTTTTTGGCAGTTATAAAGTTAGTACAGAAGACTATTAAATTGCCCTGAGGGAGTCCTAGAATCCCACATAGTCAATGAAGAGAGAACAGGAACACTAAACAGTTCTTTAGCAACTGCTACTTTATTTTAAAGAGAAGCCTGGCTCACCACGCTGAGCTAGCTACCTACTAACCTGCTATTTCAGACTATGTTAAACACCCTCAACAGCTGTAGAACTCAGCCATTGTCATTTTTAAAATTTCAGTCGAGGGCTCTCCTTTTTAATCATTGGTAAAGAAAGTCTAGAAATCTATTTTAAGAAATTCCCTTAAGTAACAATAGTTACTTGGGTATAACATACTAAAAATTTGAGTAAATCTCTTTAAAATTTCACCTGAGAACCCAATGAGACAAAAAGACTATGTTTTTTTCACTATTATACAGAAACCTGTATCATCAAAAGTGATTTACAGTTAAAGAGTGTATTTGGCCTTTCAGTTACAGGTTGACACAGCAATCTGGGAGCAAGGGCATGCATAATAGAAGTTAATCAGCAACAACTGATTTTCCATTCGCTTTTATCATCTTAGCTGGATCTAGCCAGCTAATGGCAAACATAACATTTATCTGTGTTACATCAGGCAATCTAGGCCTTTATACAAGCATTTCCAAATTTATATTTCATTCTGTTTCACTGTGATCAAAGATGTAAGCTTCACAGAATAGCAGATATAACACAGACTGTAGCTTTAGACCTTCAGAGACTGTCAGTCACTATTGGTGACTTCCTTCTTAAATTAAGACTATTTCTGCTGGCTTTCTATCTCTTCCCCCCAACCACAATCAGTCATGCTATCCACCTTTGACTCTACTGTACACCAGTGAAAAATCCTAAGCACATGTTCAGACTGCTTTCTGAACATCTTGTTCGTCTGAGTTGTGGCTTAGATAATTCAGAGGTCAGGATGTCAATTCTAAAACTAAAAATATAAGAGGGCCTGAACATTGCCATGTTGACACATCACAACACACAATTTTGGGATCTGATAACTTACTAAATGCAATCCACAGCTTAAGCTGGGTTACCCAGCTCCCTATATATATAATTTTTTAAACCTGTACTTTGTTCAGAAGGAGACTGAAAACCCATGTGCATATGGCAAATACTCTGAAGATCTTTTATCTTGACTCTACCTATTAGAAAAAAGAATACTTCAAATAATGGATGATTAGCATTATTTGCACATAATTTTCGTTACCTAAAAAATATAGTTTTATAAGTAAAGCTCAACTTTTTTACTAAAAGCACTATGGATATCTTACAGGTTTATAGAGAAAGAAATGATTTTACAGCATGCAGCTGATTATTAAAGACAAATTTCAGAGAAATTCACCTAAAACCAAAGTTTCCAAACCCAAACAAGTTATTCATTTGAGGGGACAAGTTTTTCTACCATTAGGCAAACTAGATTTTTTCCACCAACTTCAACAAAACACTCTCCTGCAGTGCAGAAATTAACATGGAGCTAATTTTTAGTTAACATAAAAAGCACATGGAATTTTTTCTTAAATACAGAAGCTGGATAAACAGGTATTTAAAGACAAATGATATGCATATGCCTGGGATCTTTGATTCAGCCTATGAAAATCTTATCACATTGGTTTCGTAATACTTCATACGTTCCAGGAACAGAAACAACTGTCAACTCTAAGGAGATCTCAACTTGCTTTACAAAATATGACACCTTACCAATGTTCAACTTTGGCCATTACTTTTATTATGGCCATTACCGTATCTCCAGCTGTGTAGATACACTTTAGAAGAATATATTTGTACAACTAGGCATATAGAGTTCATCTGCACTAGTTTCATGAGCTTTCTGCAGTTTAACTCATTTAGCTAGTTACACCCAGAACTGACCTCCAAAAAATGGGAGAGGAAGGGGAAACAAACTCTACAATTGTATATGAGCAGAAGAGTATGAGAATAAACATACGACAACACCATTTAAGAAATATGAGTTCTGAATAAATGCAAGTCTGACTTGGTTTTCATTCACAACCTTCAGTTTCATTCTGTTGTGAAAACATAACTGCATGTTATGTACTGCTGGTCAACAATAATCATTCTTTCATACCAAACATGAGAGGTATCTCCCTTTAAACATGCCGTTGTCAATGGCAGTTGATGATTATGTGCTGCCATCTAGCAAATGTTTCCAGAAGAGTTTAATCTACATGCACTTTCAAATATTAAACCTACGATAAGACTTCTGAAAGATTCTTAGAAAGGTTTTTAAAGTAGGAAACATACATAGCACAGAAAATACTTTAAGATTCCTTCATCCTGTGCGCCTATACAATTAAACATGAGATGAGACTAACTACAGCTTAATGCAGACAAACTCTGCAAAAGCATACTCATATGCAGCTGATGCAGAAAGAAAGAATTATAACACAAAACTTTGCCATTCCACACTTTTCCCCCCTCATACGAGAGAACCCAGCATTTTCCTCAAGAATTGCTCAAAAATTCTATTATTCATTTTGTTCTAACTTTTTGAAATTTCTAAGTCTTTCCCCTCCTCTTTTGTGTGCAGAAATCAAAATGTGATAGGCATACAGCAATGAGATGTTTAAATTATTAATTTTTCTATTTTTTTTAAATCTTCTCCAAGTCTCTGTTTTTCAGCAATGCAGTCACACTGAAATTGTACCATTTATGTGCCAGCAGCAAGCTGACTGCTTCTTAAAAATATCTGACCTTGCTAATTGCGGGTTCTGACACTATTTTGTTATCTCCTATAATTAGCTAGGTATATATTTAATTAGAAAACAGAACATTTATGCGCTTTTGGCAGAATATTGATTTGTTACCACTGAAATAACATGACAGTTTCTGGAGCTGTTACATCAATTTTTACAACTTTACATGAAAAGAAATAAAAGCTATTCTGTTTTATCTAAACTAATTAGTCTGTGAATAACTAACTATTAATGTCCGATTCCCTATATCTTTCTGTCCTATTTCGTCTCATCACAATAATTGCAATTCCCTTCACATTCACCTGGGATCCTCACCACTGTACAGGAGCTTCAGATCCTAAACAGTATCACACTTTCATTCTGTGCTCCCTACTAGATCAGAACTGCTGAGAGGATGCTACTTCACAGGGATACTATTCTTTATCCAATTGATAATTTTAAAAAAATCCCAACTTCGAGATCTCTTTTCTTTTTCATATTTCACTGAAATTAGCCAAAAATTTCAAAAATTATCAGAAGGATGGTCTCTATTTGTCTTGTTTAGAGGACTACGTTTTCATAACAACAATCTATTTTCAACTTTCAAGCCTCTTCGGTGATAAGTAGTAAAAGAATCACCTAAATAAGTGCCTGCATTTCTTTCATTCCAAAACACTTCTACAGTTTACTTCTAAGACAGTACTAGCACCAAAGGCCTGATTTTTATACTGCATCGATAAAATTTTGTTAAGAACATTAGGGTTTTGTTGTTGTTGTTGTTTTCAGCAGGACAGTAATACCAGGAAAAAAAAAAAAAAAACCCCCCACACACACTCTTGCCATACATTTACACTGAACTGAAGCAACCTATACAAGCAGGAACTTACTACCCTTCTTATACAGGAATACCAGACAAGTATATCTTATTCATACAAAGCAGGTGCTGTAAAGCTTTTACCTATGCCAATACAGTTCATGAAAATACATAAGATGCCCTGGAACAAAAGGAGCGGTGTCAGTTTATGTTATCAAGAAACATTATTCTTACACTATTAGTTTTTTCTTCATGCAAAAGATGAATAGGTGAAAATTTTTTTGAAATCTATCACCTAAAATTTCTAAATGATGGAATCTTAAACAGGCATTATAGTTTATTAATAACTAGTTTCAGCAAAGACAACTTCTGCTAAAAATTCAAATATGTAACTGTAACTAAACTTACCCAACATGCAAAGCCTGACGTGAAACTACTTTAAGTACAGCCAAGATGAACAAAGTATCAGCTATTTAAGCACTATTTAAAGTTCTTTGCAACAGCTACCATCATGATTATTTCATATATCCTAACTGGGGAAAAAAAACCAAACATATGATTTCTAACTTTTTTGGATTGTGGAAGGCCAAAGGTGGATATTATATAGCTGGTTTTTAATTACAGTAAGTCCTTTCCTTACCAAACAGGAAAAATAAAGAATAAAAATCTAGAAGCTGGTTTAAATCATTAGGCTTTCTGACATCATTGCTTTATTCATGCTCAAATTCTACCATGCCACCTTTATTAAAGAAGAACAGAGATTTCTCAGATGCAAAATATATTCTTGTAAGAGCCTCTCAGTAAGTTTAATAAATACAGAGAGAATATCAAGGTGTTGACAAAGAAAAATTATTTACCTCATATGTCATGAATAGTCACTGCAGTTGTTAATGAAGTACATTTTGAAAAAGCATAGCTGAAGGATTAAAAAAACAACAACAAAATCACACACACACACTGTTTCATCTACTCACACTAGGGGGCTCTACAAAGAAGAAGTATCTTATGCTTAGCCACCTTGACCTGCTGTCTCCCTGATGACTGGCAGTCAGGATTTCTGCCTTTGCAATACCTTATTCCTCAGGATGCACCTATTATTAGAAAGTGCCTATTTGTTGTCTGTTAGGAGCTCCCATGAAGGCTCCCGCCTTCAAGGATCTTTCTCCGAACTAACTCGCAGTTTCCTCTTAGGATAGGGTGGTATTTGGCCTACAAGAAGTAAAAGCGTCACCAGTGTCCTTACTGGAATCTTTCAGGGGTTTCAATCTTTCATGCAGACACTTATTCTATTCTGCTTTTCCTGAAGAACAGTTTGGCCATTTTTGCTTAAAATAGTGTTTGATATACAAACGTCTTTCCAGTAACAGAAGAATCATTCCCTGAATATGATCAACTAACAAATTCCTTGTTTCAATGCAAAGTGAAAGGCTCTCTTTCTTTGATGATTCACTAGAACATTTCAATACAAAGTCACTTATGTTTGACCTCACAGGACTAAAAGCATGTAATAACCTAGTAAACAGATATCTGTATTTATATTCTGTGATTCTGTGATTTTATGTAATATCAGACTACAATTTTCTTCTAATGAAGAAGTCACTTCTTGCTAAATTTCTAACTCACAACTCATCCTCTCTCACAGCTACTATCCGCCTAGAACATAAGACCTACTTAAAATGCATTTTTATTCCCAGAACATTGACATAACCTGTCATTTTGGTTGTCCTGCAGATATTAAAACACAACTTGTAACCAGACTGTGAATTTTCTAGGAATCTTGGAAATGCCAGTTTGATATCCACAGAAATTGGTCCAATGCACCTTCAGTAAGATTACCAACAACTCTTTAGATATAGCACCCATAGTTTAAATATGCATAAAAGGCTTGTTCAGATAGGTCAGAGTTGTGTGAACACTCTGAGTCAGAGTTGTGTGAACAATCAATCCAGCATAAACAACTGACATACACCAAATTCATGTCCGTCATGCTACAGAGTGCAGGAGAGAAAAAAATACTGTTAGAAATACAAGAGGCCAAGTTTTTAACAGAACAGGAAAAAGCGCTGCTTCTAACACCTTAATTTCTGATTCTCAGCCCCTATACCTCCAAGAAAATAGCACAGCATCCCATCTCTGCTACCCAGGAGACAGGGAGGCAGCTGAGGACTCAGGAAAGCCCACCAGAACCCGTGAAACTTCAACGCAAGCACAGAGTCGTACACAACATGCAGGTGGCACGGGACGCGCTAAGGTAGCCAGGTGAAGCGGGACACACGTGCCAGCAGTCACGCAACACCCCTAGACGCAGTTCATCTTCTCAGAGAAGCTGGCGAGACCGTCGCAGAGGGAGCGCACGACCTCTCGGTGGGACGAAGGGCCCGGCCCGGCCCGGCGCCCAACGGCCGCTGCCTCCACCTGCCCCCCCAGCCCTGAGCCCCGGCTCAGCCGCCCCGGCGGGCCCCACTCCTCCGCCCCGCAGGACGCGGGGGACTCACCTCGTTATTGAGGTTCAGCACGGGCGCCATAGTGCCGGTACCGGCCCGGCGGAGGGGGAGAGGGGCGGGAGAAGAAGAAGAAGCTGCTGCTGCCGGTGGCGGCGGCGGTCGCCCAGCTTCACCCACGCCGTTTCAAAGGCGGCGCGAAGCGAAAGTGCGCGCAGGCGCTGCCGGCCGCGGGGCAGGACCACTTTAGGCCGGAGCTCTATGGTTAAAAGCCGCTCTAGGCCGGAACTCGATGGTTAAAAGCCGCTCTAGACTAGCTCTCGAAGGCTGTGGTCCTCCGGCGTTGCCCTGTTTCATCCCAGCTGTGTGTTTGACGGACGGCGCGTGCGCGCCTGGCCCCGCCGCGGGCGGGTAACGGTCGCGCTCGCGCCCCGCTCCCCTCGCTACTCCCCCACCCTCCCTCCCTCCCTCCCTTCCTCCCGTTACGGGGCGCGCGCGGCCGCCTCCCCTCAGCTCCTGCCCGCGCGAGGCTGCCGGGCTCGGCCCTGTGGAGGCGCTGCCCTCGCTCTGGGCGGAGGTGACCGTTGGAGAAGCCTCGGCAGCCCACGCGCGCACTTGCCGCGGGAGTCCCGTTTCCTTAAGAAATCGGGTAAAGACGACTTTTTTTCCCTCCTCATTTATAAGGGGTTATAAACTACGCTCATAAAAAAACGATTCCAAGCCTCAAGTTCACTGTCTGAAGCTCACTCTGCACGGTTCTTTGAAAGCAGCTTGCCAAACCTGGGATTAAAAGTTAAGCTTAACACTATTGTATTTATGCCCTTACATTGAGCCGTCAACCTAAGACCTAAGAAGTTAAAGAGGTACTCCTCTAAATACTTGAAGAGCCATCTTTTCCTTTGAATAATTTGTAATCCTACAAATAATCTAGCATTACTGTTTTCCCCACCTTGTTAGTCTCATGAAGCTATCATAAAAAAGGTTACATGTGTGAACAGTGGTATGTTTCTAGATTTTGCCTTATTCCACCCCTTTCTCCTTATGAAACAAAACCAGCTCCTGGTTTCACACTAATGTAAAGTCTTCAAATTAATTTTTGCCTTTGTGCAGAAGATAGAGTATGGATTGTACAGAAACTAAGTCACGTGCAGCTGTCGTTCTGTAAAAATTAACAGACAAAATGTTAGGCACTGTAAGTAGCTATACTGAAGTGAAGCTAAGCATGTGTTTTAGATTTTGTAAGAGCTCAGTCTAAAGAGTCTGGCAAAGCTTCACTGAACTTTTTTCACATTATTGCCAATTTATTGTGCTAGAAGGAATTGCTATTGTCTTTGGTTATTATAGATATTTTTCTCTTTTATTCAAATGGAACTTTTACAGGGTTCATGCCTAAAAATTAAGCATTCTTAGCACACATAGAAAATGATTCTGCTACTGCTTCACATTCTGTTTGTCTGTTGCAGTATTCAAAATATTTGAGATGATATTTGAAATATTTGAAGAAGTTGTTTTAAAATGTAATGATTACAAACATTTTTCTTTATACAAACAAAATCAGTTTCAGAGAGTTCTTTTGAATATTCACAGCAGTTAGCTGGCCCCTGGATGGCACTGTTGAGCCTAGGATTCTTTTACTTTGAAGTCTGAATGTTTAAAAAACAAAATCTAAACTGGTACCAGCTGTCTCTGATACATAGGCTGCAGGATCCAGTATTTATATCTAGTTATATTTTGATGTTTAGTTTCTAACTGGTGGTCAGGCATCCCCTCTAAGTGAACTGCAGCTACATCACCTTTGGCTGTAATTTTTATCGACTCTTCCAAGCGAGTAGGTTCAGGCCAGGCTAATCCTTCAAAGTAAAACTTTCAAGTTGCATTCAGAATGCTTCAGAAAGTGGTACGGGTTGTTCAGTTGCAATCTATGTCTTATTTAGATCAGTAAAGAGTCAACAGAAATTGCTTTGAACACATCCCTTTGTAATGTGGTAAGGATACTTTATTCCAACAGCAGCTGAATTTCAGATTAAACATAGAACTGAGGCTAATAAGCATACTTTGCCTGTTACTGCAGATGAGAGGTATTTATCACAACTGTTGTTTTGGATAACTTCTGATTTGAACAATTATATCCTGCCTACCTAAAGTCAGCCAACTGTCTTGTAATAGACAGTTGTGCTTGCCTTTTAGTAGCATCTATGGCAAGTAGTGTATGGTGCTCCACATCAGAAGTAGCTGCGTTTAATTATGACTGCATGTAAAGCATCTTTGGATGAGATGTACTCTATACAATCCAAATCTATATATCTTTAAAAATTAAAGAATATAATCTTCTACCTAGGTTGGATTTGTAGGCACTGAGTTTAAAACTGAAATCGGGAACTCTATAAGGAAAGGTCTGCCAAGGAAAATAAAGAGGGGCTCCCGTTTGTCTTGATTTTTCATCCAAAATGAATTCCTAAATATACCAGTCTAAGTTTCCTTCACACACCTTAGCACAGAGGAAGACAAAAGGGTGCCAGGGAGCCAGCTACGATTTCCTGACTCCAACCAGCACCAGCCTGACTTTACACGAATTAGAATTGTTCCCTAACTCTCCAGCGTGTTGGATCATAACTTCCATTTCCTCTGGACAGTGAAATAATTTGCTTTGGCGGTTTCACATAAATCCTGAAGACATAATTCTGGCCCTTCATCCAAGAAGTTTGTTTTCTTGTTATTCACTTAATGTCTGATGAAAATTATATATTTTACTTGCTTTTACTTTTCTCTCTTTAAACTTCAGCAGCCTTCCAGAGTTTAGAATCAGTGTAACCCACAGCTGGTTCATTGGCTCCTTGCCTTACTATTTTTTGACTTTTAAATTCAGTCTACCTCAAGATTTTCTTGTCAGCTTGTCACAGTCAGGGTGCTTTGAGGCATTACCCCATATAACACTTTCATACTTTGATGCTTTTTCTGACCTTTTTACCTATCACGTCAGTATTTCAGTCAGTTTGGCATGCTTTCTCAGAGCTTGAACACATTCCTCTGGACTATTGTCTTCTCTACTTTGAAAAGCACTGAATGTGTGCGGGTGATAAGGCAGCATATATGTGTAGGACAACTTAGGGGAGTAGGAGTGGTAAACTATTAAAGGATAAAGGGCGTTATGCCTGGGTTATGTTTCCATTGCTTTACCTTAGCACTACCCAATACAGCACACGCTCCCCTGGCTTATGTGATGTAGCGGCTGTGCAGACCATCTCACAGGTACATCTGGCCTTAATCTCAGGAGTCATGCACATAAATCATATTGTTCGGATACAGATTAAGATTTGCAATTAATACAGACAGTTGTGGTTGTATCCCCAGTATAGACACAATGAGATATGTATTGAGTGCATTTTATATCGAAGGTGACAATAAATAAATCGTTAACTATTTCAATTAATTTTCTGTTAATTTTTTGTGAACCAAATTTGAGATGTCAACATGTTTCAGAGAATGAAAGAATAGAATCAGCCAGTCACTGAGGACCAGGAAACTGGAAGGTTTTGCACAACTGCAACTTGCAGCTTTCTGTATTGCAGCTTGCATTCTGATTTTTCCCAGAGGAATTTCTTTTTAATGATTAAAAAAAAAAGTGTTCTGGGCTTGCACCTTTTTATTTTATTGGAAATTATAGTGAAACTGAAAGGATCTGTCTGAAATTGGGATCCCTTATGTGCTCAGCGCTCTACATATGTGTAGTACGAGACCGTGTCCTCATCACACTAGCGACTGAATAAAGCCAGATGGGCTAGTGAAGCTACTGCTTATAAAAGGGAAATGTAGCATATAGAAATGATTAAGTGATTTTTCATAGGTTGCAGAAGAAAACTATGAGCGTTAAGCATTTAAACTTAGCGTCCCAGATCTGATTTCACCACAAGATCATATTTCCAAGCTCTGTTTTTCAATTACATTAAGATATTCTTTGTACTCAAAAATATTTTTGAAATTTAGGTGCTCAGTGGTACTGTGGCTGAATATTTAATGGATTGTAAGTGAGAAAGAGTCTCAAAATTAATTCTACTCCTTTAATAATGGAGAGATGTGAACATTTTGGATGGGAATATAGTGAAATGAAAAATAATTTTACTCAAGAGCGTGTAGTAGTATATACATAACAAGGAAATTAGCTGCTAAACACTCTATAGTTGACAGGTCTGAATATGATGATACAAAAATGTTTAGAAGTGAAGAAGGTAGTAAGCAAAATAAGTCTGCATAACAAGTGCCAACAGATATTTTTGTATTCTGTCCTAAAAAAGTCAAGAGAACTCATTTAATAAAAACTTTTCATAGAATGCCAAGAACACTTTAAAAATATATTTTTCTCACATAAATGGGAGTTCACATTTCAATACTATTATTAAATTATGAACCAACTTCACTATATATTTGTTATGTGACTTCTTAATGTGTTAAAAATTGCACTTTTTAACTGCTACCTTTCTGAAAAGTATATTCAGTGGATTTTTGGTGTCAATTGACTTCATTAAATTAACCATGTTATACCAATTACATGGGGGCAGTGAAACACACAGTTAACTGGAAATAGTGATCCTGGGATTTTGCAGCATGTTAGCTGGACTGGAATAAGATCCAGCTGTAACTAGGCTCATATTTATACTTATGACATACTAAATCCTGTGTGCTGAGAACATAATAAAACAGACTTGAACTAAAAGCATTTTACGTGTTGAATATCCTGTTATTTTTGATCTGGCAGGCCCGAGACTTTGTAAAGTTTAAAATTAAAATATTAAATATGGAAAAAGCTAGAAAGATTCCAAGAAAGGAGTAGCATTGTCTGGTATAGCAAATTTTTCAGCAGTTTGTTCTGCCAACATATCCAACTGAAATTTCTGTTAAACAGTATTGCAAAGAAGTGGCAGTAACAGCAAAAGCACAGAATAAAGCTTTTCCTTCAGAGGAGGGTGTCAGCATTTTAATATGTTTCTAAGGCAGTAAAAAGCATATTTGGAAATATATTAAATATGCTCTTTCAAATACTTCTAAGAAATTGAAATTCTTTAAAGTACAAAAGTTGTTTGGCAACTGTTAAGGGCACTGACAGAGAAGAAAGAGCATCTAATTGTCATTTCTGTGCGAAGGATTATTGTGTTTTGTAATTCCTAATTTCCTTTTTTGTATTTCCTCATTTAATTCCACTTTAATATAGTTTTGTCCCCCTTTTCATACTACCTTCTGCGCTTGTTAGGAATGCTGAGCTAGCACAGTAGAGCCTTTTTCTTTTATCTTTGCCAGAATAGCTAACTATGTTCTAATTGCAGGTTTTTGCTAGATTTATGAATGCCATCTCCTTTAAAAGTAAACCTGACATTAATTGAATCAGTGGGACTAGGATGCCAAGTCATGGAGCAGGATCTGACAATATTAAACGTAGTGGAAGCGCAGAACAAAAAGGTGCTTCCTATGTCAAAAAAATCTAAAATTCAGAGATAAAACAGGGGACAACAGACAGCATAGCTCAAGTTAACAGTGAAACAGATGCTCTGGGCATTTGCAAAGAAGATGATTGCCTAGGGAGAACTAGTCCTGGGAGCACTAAAACCACTGTAACTATAATGCTTTTTTTTTGGCATATGCCAGAGTCCTGATGCTTCTGCCAGCATAGGACTCAAGGCATATCATTTAATATTTACTCCTATGGAGAAGGGGTCTCCTTTCAGCAGCAGCAATCGCTGTCCCATCTCCTGTGCTCTGTCAGTAATGACAGAAGAAGCATGACAGAAGAAGAATGACAGAAGATGGGTCTCCCCCTGCTTCTCCATGCTTCTCTGCTGTTTCTGCTGACCTGGTACCTTTCTCAGGCAAGAACAGCATAGTCTAAGCTCCTCATTCTCAGGGAGACAAATATTCTCCGTATTTCTGAGAAGCTTAGAGCAGCCTATGGAAACAGTATGGGTGAGCGTAAGGAGCAGTGATCAGAGCACTATGGCAGCCTAACTGTATGAAGTATACCTCTACATAGTATATTGCAAACAGACATGAGCATGCCTTCTCCCATTTCAAGTAATGTTTGCCTGTTTTGCTCTGGGCTGACCAGAAGCTATGTTAGTGTGATCTTCATGACAGTGTTATTTGCTTGGATTAATGAGCAATACTGAGAAATAGATCTCATGTTTGCCACTACTCACTCACCTTACCATGACAACTGTATTCTCACAGCTTTCTGTCAACACCAGTAATGACTGGGAAAGAATGTTAGAATCTTTAAAGTGAAGACAAGAAGCTTGTATTTAACGTATGAGGAAGGCTGCAAAGAGAAGGATAGCAGGGTGTAGAGTACTATCTAGGACAGTGATCTTAGCGTACAGTGCCAAGGGGCGAAATTGTGTTTGTCGAGGCCAGGAATAAGGATGTGGCAGTAATTGTAATACAGAAGTTATAACAGCAACCTGGCTGAGAGTGTTAGGTCCATGAATGGATGGGAAAGGTCATATGTTAGCTATAAAATCATAAAGATGTAGACAACAAAGTTCGCTGACTGTTTATAGAGAAGGTGAAGTCAAAGCTGATGTCCAGTGTATGTCTATCAAAGCTGTGTTGCTTTTATTGCTGATTCAGGAAAAACATGGGAGAAATGGCCAGAGGGTAAAATTAGGACTGTTGATGATTAGGACTAGTTGATGATTAGAGCTGACAGGATAGCAGAAAGATGAAAGCTGAAACTGAGTTTGACTGAGGGACAGATTTGGAATAGAAAGCTGCATCTGTAAGTTTTCAGCTCAGAGATGAATGTTGAATTTGTGATTGCAGAAAAGATTTCTCAAAGGCAAGCTTCAGGTGGAAAAAAGAACAGAGTTCTCTCCAATCCCTTGCAGGAGAATCATTTGAAAAGTAAGCTGCAGAAGCATTTAAAGAGATAAGATGAGCAGAAGCTACGTGAGAATACAATATCAAGATTAAGAGTGTGGCGGTTTGTCACAGTACATGGAAGACTGTCCGGTTGGAAAAGATGAGAGTGGAGAAACGTGTCTGACTTTTGTTCAGAGAGAGATTGTTGCAATTAGAAGTAAAAGATGCATCAGGGTAGTGTATGTATATGCCACCTTGGATGACAGCTAGACAGGATAAGTCCTAATCTGGAGTCACTGGAAATGAATTCCGTGTGGAAGTGGGCGAGGGAGCACTCAAGCTTTGAGATGGAGGGAAAAGGGATTATGGGTCAGTAGCTGGAGTAACTGATGGGATTAGTGTGGCTATCTACAGAATGTTTGTACCGTAAAGGAAAAGACCTGAAGGGAGTGAGCGGGCAAGCAAACGGATAGACAATGGGATGAAATTGGAAGCAAGCTTGGGGTCATAAGGGCAAAAAGGTTAGAAAGAGGTTAGTAGACAAGAAACTTCTTTGCCAAAACAGAAAGGAATTTATCATGTGTGGAATGATGCTAGTTACTTATGAGAAAATACAAAATAAAGCATCATAATTTAATTACTCTGCAATTCAGAAGTTATTTTATTGCACAATTTCAATTTTGTAAACATAAATTTTCTGTGTAAGAAAGGCTGAAGGCCAAAGTTCATCCCTTCTAAAACTAGGCATTTAAACAAGATGCTTAATTACAAGTCGAATCAGCATTAGCTGTCCCCTGTACGGCAGTAGTTAAACTCAGCCAAGCGCTCTCTACTGAGAATAAAAGGAGTCAGGTGTGAGTAGATTCTTAACTTAAATGCCTTGATTAAAAGCTTAGTTTGGCAGGATGATCCTTTAGATAGGTACCTAGTTATTGTAGGTGGGAAGAAAAGCTCAGAACTGTGAAGGGTGTAGTTGATATTGAGTGTCTGCCTCAGTCTGAAATAAACAGATGTGGTTTACGTCAGATAGCACAGGAAGGTTCTTGAGTGGACCCAGGGGTATTAAAAACCAGTATTTTCAACCGTCTCATCCTCCTTCAAATTAATCTACAGAGGAAGTCAGGGGATTGGGATCTGCATAGTCTGTTCCAAGGGGCATCTAACTAATGAACCTCTCTCTCTTTCTTTTCTTTGCCCCTTTAAACTGATCTAGGAGTTAAGTCTGTGGAACTAAGCAGAAATCAGCCAAGCTTCCTCCTTAGGAGGAGCCAAGTCCAAGGAACTCATCAAACTCCGAAGACCAGGAGCTGACTTAAAGTTGTTTCCTGGAGTCTACATGCTTTGTAAGTGAAGCCTTAGTATGGTAATGCAAATGGTCAGCTATTTCATATATATGGAGGAGTACTGCTTCGGAACTGGATAACAACGTTATTAGTTGATGATTAATGAGAATCCCATTTTAGAGTTGATACTTATGATAGTTTTGATCTATCAAGAAAGATTACAGACATAGAAAAAAGCATTTGTAAAGGTGTAAGTTTCCTGAATTTCTTTCAGTCTACTAATTAACAACTGATTTTACCAGAACGTTCAAAAGATTGTAGTGTTTTAACCTAAGTTTCTTAAAGGGATTGTTTCATCATATTCTGTTCTCCATGTTCTCTACAAACTGAATTTGTAGTAGGAAAAAAATCCAGTTATGTTTTCAAAGAAAATCGGCAAAGTGGAAACTAAGGTCTAGAATGCAATATGTTTTTCTAAAATAATTGTTCACAGTAGTTTCCTGAAATGATAACTTTTTCTATTACTGACCTTCTGGCTTGAAACAAACAGCTGCTGGAGCTTATGTTATGTTGTGAGCATAATGAGCATAACCACTTAAAAAACTAAGGTTAGATTTTGAAATGTTTGCATGGGTAACTAAGAGCATGAGTAAAAGCTGCAATATTAGGTGCATACTGTGTCTTAAATTCTCATTACATGTATTTCATAAGCTATCTTTATGTGCATTCACCTGGCCATCTATTATAGCCCTGAATATGAAAATACATATCTGGACAATTTGAAAATAGGTATTATATAACAGAGCAGCCTGAGAGCAGCAAGCTCTGCTTTAAATATGGGAAGAAATTCCCATATTTTGGGATATATGTGGGAAGAGTATCCCATATGAAATCCATATAAGGCTAAAATAGGTGTACTCTCCTATTCTGAGTATTCTCTGCTCTCCTCTTTTGTGTACAAAAGTGTACTTTCTCATTTGTAGTAACCAATTTTCAAATATGTATGCATCATTTTTTAATTAAAAAGAATAAAAGATTAAAACTACATTTTGGATAACCTCTGCAAAATGTGAGTTATAAAACAAGCTGTTCTTTGTTTTATACAACTTACAGGAAAACAAAAAGTGGGACATTTTATGCTTAAAAATATTTTATAAGGTATGATCTTAAAAATAATTTACAATTAATCTAAAAATGCAATTTGAAGCTAAGTTCATCCTCAAAACAAACTTGTGTTGTAGCTTTGAGAGTGAGAGTCTGTAGTGGAAATTCTGACTGATGAATCTGTAACTTCAGCAGTGTTAGCAGAACTGTGTTTTGGGTCTTTTATAAATGGAGTTGAAAAATACAGATGAAAAATTAATGTCTTCTTACTTTACAAGGTTGTATCTGCTGCATCACCAGCAAAAGGGTTTCAATTAAAAGTGCTCTGCTTCATATTTAAAGCGCACATTATGTGATATACCATAAGTTTATATAACACATGATCTCTTGGCAAAGATTAAACTTAGACAGTTTCCAAGCCACAAAATGATGGAAAAAATCTGATGTCTTTCCAATGCCAAAGCAATTGCTAAATGTGTGTTGTGAAACCAGTAAAAACTGGACATAATTTCCTGAATACTAAAGACTTAACATATATTATTTTTAACTTCAGATATAGCTTTTTTCTGTGTTACAGCAGTGTTTCAAAGAAACATCAGTGGTTACACAGTAGTTTGTGCGTATTCAATTTGAAGAGAAGTGTTTATAGCCCAAAGTGCTGATAAAGGAATCACACTGTAATATTTATGCTATAGACACAGATACTCCTTATTTTTCAGCTTACAGCAAGTTTATGTTACTGACTTTATCTTAAGTTTCAATTCTCTTTTGTTTTCATTGAGAAACAATTTTTTTTAAGAATTTATATATGAAATTTCCAGCAAAAAACAACACGTATTTCTTAATGTGTTTGATTGATTACTTCTAGTGTGTGAGATTAATTAATGTTTTCATTATATATTTCACATTTCTTTGGGGCCTGGCTGTTCTGGAAAATCTAGCAAAATCACATGTTAACAAACAAAACTCACTCTAACTCACCTTCAGTATTACCAGAAGAAGCGTGTATTACAGAGCTTTCTTAAAAATGATCTTTCAGAAATTTCTAACTAGGAAAAAAATAAAGAGCTTAGCTTTTCACTGTCACAAAGAGAGAACCGGAATGGGATTCATGAACAATGGAGCATGGATTTTGAATGCAGCTAAGCAACCCCTGCGGAAGGCAGTAGGTATTGCTTTCTCTGTTTGGTGCTCTGTTCTCCAGGTATTTCCCACTGTTTGCAAGGCTGCTCAGCTTTTCCCTGCTGCTTCCTCTTAGAAAACAGTCACTGGACATTCTTGGCGGTTTCATAGATTTTTCCAATCAGTCATGATGTAACACTTTGCCCACTTGCAAAAAATTCACATTAAAAATCTTTTTTGAAAAGAATAAATAATTGAGTAAACATTACTATGTTCTTCATTTCTGATGTTTACACTACAGTACTTCTAGAACCCATATGTGAATGTAAAATTATCCATCTTAATGATTGATTGTGTAAGTGGAGTAGGAAGGCTCATCAGGATAAAAGAAATTCAAACTTTAGAATTGTAGAAAAAAGGAAGGGACGTTCTGCTAATTCAAGATACCTTATCCTGATGGAAGGTTAGATAACTACGGTCAATAAAGTCTTATATCTTCTATCTTGGAATAGGAGAAACAAATAAGAAGTAAGAAAAGTTCAGGCGGGCAGGCACACAGACTGAGGTTTCTAACTTGTTAATCTGATAATAATAACAAATCCCAAGGTTTAAGTAAGGTTTTGGTGTTTATTTTTCAGTTTTTAGAAAGTAAGTAAGTAATGGAAAGGATGGTCTATGCAGTTCCTAACCAATCAGTGTTTATAATGCAAGTATCGTTTCTCTGTTTTTTTGAGCAACTTAATGCATATTTTAGGGGATCATCTGTGGTAGAATCTAGTATTTTCAGTGCCTGGCTTTCAGCTAGAATGGTAAAGAGTAAGTAGTCAGCAGAGGTGAACGGTTTGGACCACAGAGGATTCATTCCTGCTTCTGGTTTTTATTGTTCTGTCATGTAATTTCCTAGGAAGGTGAACTCTCTTGTCTGTAGCAGGTGACAAGACAATTATGCTAGGACATATAAGACTCGTGGACGGCATTACTGCATAAACAGTTTGGGCACCTGCCACGATTTGCTTCATATTCTCCAAATTAGGCCTGACTTTTCAGTCTACTGAAGAGGAGACTGGGTAAAGGCTCCATCTGGTGATTGTCAGCGGTTTCCTGGTTTTTCTTCCTGTCTTTCTTCAAGTCTCCTAAATGATATCCATCTGGTCTTGGCTCTAACTTGGTTATACATTACATAAGCTTCATTTATGTAATATATAACCCTGCCATTGATGCAAGTCTGTTTTTTTCATTTTGTCTTGCAAATACATTAAGTTTTCATTTGCACTCCAGCAATTTTATGATGCCTATATAGTAATTTTATCGTAATTGTAGGAAGAATATTCTAGCATTTCTAATTTGCTTTTTCTCTTAATTTTGTAGTATTAGAAAATCTGTTTGACCTGCTGATAAGTAAGTTATGATACCTCAGTGTTTCTCTTTTGTCATCGTTTGATGTGTGTGCATGTGTGTACATGTATGCATGCCAGGGACCTGTGGCTTTATTTTAATACTATGTGAGAGAATAAGTAGAAAAGTCGTGTGTACTATTGAGAAAATCTTGCAGGCATTACTTCAAAAGGCCTTCATAAGGTAGCTGCAGTAGCATCTGTGCAGCTGAGGTAGTGCAGACATAACTCTGCACACATTTTCTTTCTTTTGAAGCAAATAAAATAGGAAGGGAGCTAAGTGAATTTTTTGGCCTCTTCTGTTGCTTCTATTGCACTTCATTTAAACTTGAAAACTCCCCAAAGCTTTGACAGCAGCGGCAGGCAATTGTTCAGTCACAATATTTTGGATCTAATTGACGCCTGCAGCCTCTTGTTTTTTATTAGTATTGGAAAGTAATGACTGGCTTGATACAGTAAGTAAATATGCATATGAATTCTCCTGAAAATGATCACCATAAGTGAATAGCCGTAAATGGACTGCAGTTACGGCGATAGAATGTGTAGCTGGCAGTCTCTGAATGAATAACAGTTATTTTATAAAGGAATGAATGCACATAGTGATTTTGTCTGGTTCTTTGCCAGTGAAGGTACGATCGCTACTGCCTGTATCTTGATCAATACCTGGTTACAATTCCTCCATTTATGCCAGTCATGGCTGGAAAATGAACAAGTATATTCAATTTGCTCCAATCAAAAAGAAGTATATATCTGGAGCAATTTTCAAATGAATATGTGAATGAAAAAACCTGCTAAATGTTTTGGCATCCTCTGATTTCTTGCTACCCAATGATGCATACCCACTTCTGGGATAATTTTAGTGAGAAGGACAGCCTTAACAGACATTTTCAGACTGCTCAGGGTTTATAAATTGAATATGTTAAGACCCTAATTGGCGTGCTCAGTGTTCTTACCCAAATGTGTGGCTAAGCCAAGGAAGTAAATTCAGTCTCTGTCTTTCAGTTTCATGGCCTAACTACTGTATTTACAAAGTTTAATCTATGCAAAAGCGCTGTTTTCCAAAGGAATGTCATGTCACTTCTTCCTCTGATTCCTCATTAATTTGTTTATAGGCCTGACTCTGCATGACTGTTGTGCAGCCGGTAGTTTTGGAAAGTAGATAGAAATTTGATAGCTCAGCCTCTGTATGACTTCTCTGCATAACTTTTGAAGGGGTAAAGAATACTGCAGGATACCAATCCAACTCCTCATCTTGACATAGAAGGTCCTAGGGAAAAGGAAACATGGTCAGAATAATCCATAGCCACTGAATTGTTCTCTGCGGTTACTGGCAGCAGGCTATCAGGATGGTTTAATTTATGTGACGGTCAAATAAGCAAATTGCAGGACTGTTGGAAGTGCAAAACTGGCAAAAGCTCGTTGCTGAGCATAGCTCACCTGAGGACTGTCAAATCTAGGGTGAAATCAGTGTATCTAAAATCTGCAGTGCATAATAAGCACCCCTGTGCATAGACTTTACACAAAAAGAATTTGGTTTTAGCTCGTGCAAGCAACTCATCCATTTAGCCATACCTTTTTTGTACAAGTTAATTTCAGGTCTTCTGTAACTAGAATGTTAACATTACTCTATATACCTTTTTTTTTTTTTTAAGTCTAGTTTTAATGATTTGAACAGTGGGTATGTTCCACTTTCTCTAGGAGATATTTCTTTTCACTATCCACTATTTTTCTTTTCACGATTCACTATTTCTCTATTTCTTTTCTCTTTCTTTGAGTTTGTTTATGATATCACTAGTATTAGAAAACAATGAAATGGACCAGAAAACAATAAGCAGACTATTTTTTGAATGATTATGTGGTCGTTAAAATAATATCTGAGCCTCCATTGCATCTATGCAAGTATAGCAAAAGGAATGAGAAGGTTATTGAAAAAGGCTGTGTTAATAATAGTTAATAATAGTTAATAATGTTAAAATAGTGGTCACTTACACCAATTTGCCACTTCCCATTTAAACCAAGTAATTCCTATTATGTGAAATAGCCTTTGGAAAAGCAAATTTTTGCTTTCTACACCTTTCATTGTGTAATTGACTATCAAATTATTGAAAAGTTATAAATAAAGTTCTATGAATATTTTCAAAGAAGTTGCTGTACAATCTCTGTCTTGCCATATTGTTTTCCCAGAGGATGTCTGAATACTTAGAAATCCCTTGTTACTGCCAAGTGTGATGTTATGAATGACTATTGCTGGCTCATGAAAGACCCAATCCACCTGAGGTCCCTAATTTGGTGATTTGTAATAGATAGCTCTTGTGATATTATGTCTGCTGAATGATAAATTATCATTTTCTGATTTTGTCACAATTTATATGTTTTCAGCAGGTTTCCTTCTGCATCCTGAACATTAGAAAAAGTGTTTATGTTCTTGATAGGCAAGAAGAGAACTCCTCACCTCCTTCATATTAATAATATTAATATTCCAGTCAATTGACTATTTTCTTCAACTCTGTTATAGCAGCTTAATTTTAATTTCAATCATGCATTAAGAACTGCATTTTCTCCTGTTGTATTCTCATATATCTTGTATACGAGCTTCTAAGCTATTCCATTAATTCATCCCATATCTGTCTTCTGAAGTTATATCAATTTATTATTCATTAGAGAAAGGTCTAGAGTCAAGCTGCTGCTATTCTCTGTGTTGTATTCCTTAAACACTGAGTAGTAGAGTCTCTCACTCTATCTCTCCAGCCCAATAAATATTTTCATGGAGCAGCTTCAAAAAGAAAAAGATCCGCCTTGCAATATACTATAACGTGTTGTTTAGGATACTATCATGAGAAATTGTTGCTCTGGTACCTGTGGTGGAGGATGAAATAAAAATAGGCCCAATCATTGGACCTTGAGGAAAGGATCATCACAGTCGCTTCCCTTTTGGTTTTCTGCATCCTAGTTTCTAGTCCTCCATTTTTGTCTATCTTAGTGTACTCAGTAAATTTAACCTGAATTTATTGATAATTTTGAGTTCTAAGTACAGCTGGATTTTTCAGCAAGTAGTTTATTAAAATTTGCCTGACCCTGCAGCATATCATTTAAAGCAGATGGAACTGAACCTCTTTCATCTTTATGGGGTCTATTCAATGTTAAACTCATTTTAAATGTTTGGTAAATTGATAATTGATTGTAGTGACAACAGAAGTCATTATTAGTGACAACAGAAGTCATTAGTGTCACATTAGTGACAACAGAAGTCATTATTACCCCAATGGAAGCTTAACAACATCAAGAATCTTGTAAAAAATTATTTTGTGTGACACTCAGAAAGCAGGTTTATGATTAGTATAATGTGGCAAAATGCAGAAATCCCATAAGGTTTGGTTTTGGCTATCACCAGTAGGAGGTCAGGAAATGCCAACATTCATTACAGTGTATGTTGTAATGCATTTTTAACATATTTATGGTGATGTAGTATGTTGATCAAATGGATTTTCTGCTTGACTCGGCAGAAAGAAAATAGTTTAAAATAATTTTGAAGTAATACTTGCCAAATTATGTTTGCTTTATGAATACAAGTCCATGAAAAGGCTTGTTGAGTATGGTCAGCTGGTTTTAGACCGTGTCTCTGGTATGTGGTGAATCTACATGATAGCAATAGTAGCCTGTGAAAATAGTTAGCCGCATGATACAGGCTCCCAGGAGTACACTACATGTATGGGAACATTATATGTATTCTTTCTTTTTGAAAAAATGTACTTCTGTTTACAAGGAGGAGTAAAAATTTTAAAGCTGATCATTGCACATTTATGTTATGCAACTACCAATTAAGGTGGATATGGATAGAGAAATTCTCCAGCTTTTAATATCACTGAGCAATCCCTTCAGACATCACTCAACAGTCAAATCTAATCACATATTACAACTGGTCTTACAGATTTTGCCCTAGTTGTTGCCCACTAACATATAAATATCTTTTCTTCTGCTACCAACACCTGGAAGCACAATTGGGAAGGAGTTAGTTGCTGATTTAAGGAGAACTGTAGGGGTTTTATAAGCATGTGTCCCCCATGTTTTGGTGTATTCAGTACTGAAATCTATTTATTCTTTGTTTATGAGAAAGAAAATAAAGAATTTTGTGGAGATATTCAAAGACTCAGCATTGCCAGAAGGGACAGCTTTCTAGAAGCTCACACTATATTGCTGAAAATTCACACTGTTGAAGAGAGTTATTTCTCTTTAAATCTTCAAGGAGAATTTTGACAGTGGAGGAGAGATGCAAAGATGCTCAGGTTACAAGAGTTCCCCTTTGAAGATAACAAAATTCTAACACGTGTGTATAGTTGGCTGATTTTACTTCCTTGAATTTTTCTTCGTTTAACCATCTTTAATATCTGAGGCCTGGAATTTGAGTTTTTAAAAATCTATTAATCATTGTTTGAAAGTTGATTCAAATCACAGGATCTTTGTTGTTATTTGAAATTATGAGAAACTGGTCAGGAGTATTTTTACTTTGTTTTGAAAATTAATCTTTTAATGTTCTCTAGTATGAGAAGTTTAACATCAGTTCTTCCAAAATTTAAGTCCTTGGTTAATTTAGAAAAGCATCCAACATAAAATGTAATGCTTAGATCTGTTCTTAATTTTAAGGATGCAGTTTCCAGTTATGACTAGAGAAGGGGTTATATGTAAAACTGCTTTCTCGTATCAAGTCCTTATAGCCTTAAATGCTGCTAGCAATCAGCTCTGTGCACGCCTCCTTAAGTCTTGTGCTTTGTGGGATTTCAAAATTTTTTTAAATCAATGTTTGTCTAAAAAATGCTTTAATATTCACCTGTTCTATAAGTACAAATGCATCACAGTAAGAACTTTGGGATTTCCTGAAATATGCAAAATCGATCCTTCTCTCTACAGGACATAGCATTCCTTTTAGTCACTGTTATTCAGGTTTAGATGTAAAGACCAGCAGTTACTAGTTCTCAGCAGAACAAGAAATGTGAGGAACAGAATTATATAACAATAATATTACTGTTGAATCAACCCAAATTGCTTGATACAGGGACGATTATTGCGGCAACCTGGAGAGCGGTCATTACAAATGGT
The DNA here is from genome assembly GCF_040807025.1 of Struthio camelus. Classification (NCBI taxonomy): domain Eukaryota; kingdom Metazoa; phylum Chordata; class Aves; order Struthioniformes; family Struthionidae; genus Struthio; species Struthio camelus. Next base: position 40,943,845 of record NC_090982.1, read on the forward strand.
TGTTGCCAGTATGGTTTGTGGCTAAGAATATGATGGGCAGTAGCTGAAAGCAGAATTGCAGCATCAAATCACAGGAGCTGAGGTTGGTTAGCGGTGTTTCAGAATTCTTCAAATGTTTCAACTCATTTAAAAAAAATCCTCTTCACTGCTGTAGAAGAGTGGCAAAATTCAAGATAAGAAATCTGTGGTTACGTATTTTAGCAAATACAGGTCAACCAATGTAATAAATATGCTTCTGCAGTTGTTTGACTTCTTTACAAAGTATGATAGCAAACCATAATGGAATTCAGGAGGCATGCCCTTCAGAAAAAATATAACTGGACAAAGTGCTCCCCAAAACCCATTCGACAGCCTAACCAACCACTTAAAATCGCTTGGATACAACATAACATGACATAGACTGCTTGAAGGGGAGGAAAATGAGAGAACGCATTTTCCATGGGACATGTTGTTTTCCTGAGCTCATGTATCTTATGTCAGCAGGACGTAACTGGGTAGCAGAAGAACTTGCAATATAGTGCTCTGAAATGCTCACTAGAGTCGTCACTGTGTTCATCTAACTGAAAAAGGCTGTCAGGGAGTTAGCTGACCTATAGAAATAAAAATGGTCCTTGAAAATCCTCTGTTGGGCCTATCTACATTGCAGCTTTTGAAATAAAATAGGACTGTTAGTTCAAAAAAGTCGATCTTGTTAGTGATTTAATACTGTGGCACTTTGGTTTACTCTGTCGTTACTAAAACCTGGCTGGCCCTGGAAGCTCGTGCTAGTGAAGCTGCACTGCTCTAATTGTGGCATCCCACCACTTTTCTTGTTAACTTCTGTTTCAGTTATGGTTTTCCCCAAGAGTTTAGTTTCAAAATAATTTACTATCTAATAACTTGCAAAATTGTATTACCAAGCCCTTTAATATGTTAGTTTAGAATTTAATTATGGAAATTATAAATAATTAGCTACATATGTAAAATTGTTTTCAGTATTTTTTATTTTATAAGGTTACTTTAAAAAGCTGACTTGTTGCTTAATTTCCATCATCATCCTGATGTATGCTTTGTTATTAGTATGTACTCATGGCATTCTCTCAGTATTCAGGGTGCTGAAACAAATACCTGAAGGGACACTGAATATTGTTTCAATACTTTTTTCCAACATCTGTTTCTTATTTCAGCTGTCTGTACTCCCTTGTTTCCCTGCCCAGTCTGGGCCTCACTGTGAAACGGAGCTCCCAAGTAAAATGGAGTGAAAAAGAAGTTTTCTGCTCCCCTGAAACTTTGTGGTCAGAGTACTTGTCAGTCCTGCATTGTTTTCTTTTTACACAACCTGGCATGCAAATGTGATGTCACCTTTATTCTACATTTTTGCACTCAGAAAAAACCCTAGTCAACCGTATGATTGAAAAAGGCAGCAAAAAGGCTGATAGATGACTCTCAGCTTTGAAAAGATGTTTTAGAGACTGTGGTCTGCAAATAGATCCATGAGTCTACGGATCTTGAGTAAGTTGTCATTCACAGGAAATTCACGGGGACTCTGGGCAACAAGCTTCCTTTTGAGGCTCTCTTACTCAGCTCAGAAGAGTTGTGAGATGGCTAAGCCTATGGAGGAGTGGTCATCAGGATGTGGCACCCTGCTAGAGTTGGTCCAACTTTCACTGAAAAAAACTCGAGGTACCACCCATCTCGCACCGCATCAAGTTTCCAGTCAAAGCAATTTTAGCAACATGTTGTTCCTTAAGGAGATTTATTGCAAGTAACATATCTCTGGATTTTCTTTAAAAAAAAAGAAAGAAAAAAAAGAGCAGACAAATATCATCAGAAAATATCGTCACAAAATTTATCTAGAGCACATTGGCAGGTCTCTCATCAGCTGCTAGGAAAAGGTTCTCTTGGCACTAAGAATCTGTAAACTTAGAAACGAATCATACAGATATATCTCGCCGGAAAGTTGGTGTGTTTGCAATATGGGTTCAATGCAGAAAGTGAAATCTGTGCAAGAGATTAAAGGAGTGTACTACCCATAAAATACAGTAAGGAAGATTAATAGAGGTTAGGGTCTCTTTTGTCCAGACAGAAGTTCAGATAGGCAGTACTTTCAGAGACAGCAGTGGCTCTCTGCTCAGCCTTTTTTTGGCTAATGTATAATGGCATTTCAGTGTTTCAGCAGTCAGTGAGGGAAGAAGAGATTAATTTGCACATATTATGCAATGTCTTTGCATCCAAGCTCATTTACAGCTCCCTAGTTCATTGAGTGATGAACTCAGATTTTTCTTTCATGTGGCACCTCCTAGTTTGATCAGAGAGAGATTCCTATTGCATTGTGGAAAACATTACTTGGAAAACCGTGGCCATAGAACAATGGAAACCTAATCTACAATTTCTATAATGTAGTACTGTGCCTGGGAAATGCTATTTAATACTTTGTTGAATTACTACAAAACTAAAAATGTCCTTTTAAGACAGAAAAAAATATAGAAGTCAAGGAGACCTACAATGAAATATTTGATTTTGATTTTACAACCAGAAATTCAATTTTTTAGGTAAAAGCATTCTTGGGAAAAATTCACAACCAGCTCAAGTATTAATGTTAACTAAAGAACTATTTCTTCACCAAACACATGTGGAGCTGTGGTAGCTCTACTGAATTTTTTATTCCAGCCCAACATCCTTCAGGAAGACCTTCATTTCAATAGAAATTGGTAATTCAACAGCACTCATGTTATTTCTAGTCAAAATTAATAAGGAACTTATTTCTAAAGATAGCATACAATATCTGTCTTAGGAAAGACACTTTTGTACTATGAGCACTATGAATGCTTACACTGAAAGGAAAAGAGTAAAGGTTTAAATTTGTCAACCACAATCATGCAAAAAGAATAAATTTCTGCATCTCCTTTCCCCACATCTCTCAGCCCCTAAACACTGGATTCAGCTCTTCTGAACTTTGATCTTGGAGTATTTATAGATATCATTTGCTCTGCCAAGTTTAAAAGTATTTTTGAATAGAGGCTAATATTTTCAGGCAACAACCTGATTCTGAGCTTCTGCCAGAAATTTTCATGGATGGCTCCTGCCTAGTTTCTTGCTCATATGCAGAACAACGTGTACATCTTCAAACTCTGCAACTTTCTTTTTGCAATACTGCCTTATAATTGCCTTTGCTTACGGATGTGCTAACAACTGTATGTTAAAAGTCATCTCTGTGCAGTTTGGAAAGAATAGCAGATAAGGTTAAATGATTTGCCAGTAGTCAGCAATCCTACAATACAACTACAAAATACAGAAAATCCTATGGAAAGCAAGTAGAATCTTCTCATTTTCTACTTAGGGAAGCAGAGAACTGAAGTGATACTTCAAAAATCATTAAAATTGGTGGAAGTCCAGGAGTCAGAGCTTTAAACACATCTAGGCACCAAGCCAAAAGAAACTGTAGTCATTCTGCCAGATATGATTCTTACAATCCAGTTAAAGTGCCAGATCAATCAGAATATATTGTGTGTTCTTTCGTTGTCTTCTGACAAACATTTTATCCCACTTAACAGCACCAAAAAATAAAGGCTCACAAACACTCTTTGAGATTGTTAGGTAGGTGTTATTGCCCTCGTTTTCAGATGTGGAAAGCATCCCTAAAGGTATCAAGGATCTGTGATAGAGCTAGGGAAAATACTGAAATCTCTTTGCTTCCAGGCCTTTGCTTTAACCACAAGACTACCTTTTCAAGACATTGAGAGAATAGAAGTGTATATCCTGTGTACGGAAGTAAACAGTATTTTGTAAAGAGGCTCCTACAGACAGTTAACTCAGTGGTATAGAAATACTCAGAGTAATGAACTACAAAAGATGATACTCACAGTTACAAAAATATAAAAAGACAGGAAACTTGAACATCCTTTTGAGGCTATGAGGCTAATTTATTCTAATATGTTGAAGTGCTAAAGTGGAGATGTGATACAAATTCTTCCCTGTCATAAGATGTCACAATGAGTACATTGTCAATTTTAGCTAATTACCATTGCCAGTAGCCCCTATGAGACAGTACTTTAAAAATAGCTGATGATCTCATGGTTACCGGGAAATTAAACTCTCTTGCTGCCATATCTATTTATCTATCTAAATGCAATTTGTAAGAAAAGCATAAATTCCTGCAATTTTTGGAACATAACCGTACTATCTTGGTGATTACACTTTTCAGTTCTTGCTGAGGAATTTGAATATGAAACTATTTAGGCTCCTCTGGGATAATAAGCTCTGAACATGCTACAGAGGAAACAAACTGAAGCTGGGCTGGGGGGGGAAGTATTGCCTTTACCTTTTTATTATATTTTGCTTTTTATTTTGAAATTGTATTTGATTAATTGTAGAGATTTCTTGACACTCTTTGCTGCAAGGTTAATTCAGCCCTTGTTTTATTTTTATTGTTCTGTTATATATGATGTAATGAGTGTGTGGCTTCTTTAAATACACACCTTTCTATGAAAGGTAAATCCACTAAAAATTGTTCACTATATGTTTTATTCATTTGGAATCTTTTTTTACTACAAAGACTATTGCAGAGGACATACATATCAACAAAAACATTACCAAGCATTATTTTACTTTAAAAATGGAGCTTTTTCTCTTTACTAGGAAGTGAAAAAAAAGGGGAAAAGGGTGTGTGGGAAAGGCTGTTTTCTAGCTAAGGGGAAAAAGAAGACAGATTCTGGAAGATCAGCTTTCTGTATGTCCATTGAACCTGAGTCAAAAATTCAGTTGCCAGCTAAACAGATCCTTGAATAATAGTTCTAAACAGTTTCAAAGTAAGAGAATAAAACAAATGGAGTAGAGTAAAACTAAAGAACAAAAGCAGAAGTCAAGAAATGGCATCATATTACTAATCAACTTTCTGCCTTTATTTAAGTTCAAATGAGTAAAAGAAAGAAATTAGTAACAATTCAAGGTGAAATATGAAATTAAATTGAAGGGAATAGTAAAAATGAAATGGTTGAAGTATTAAATATAATTTTTCCCTGAGGGAAGACATGACTAAACCATACTGACTTCATGGATAATAAAGCTGAGGTGATAAAGGAGGTGTAATGAAGCAGAGTAACATAAATGACAGCAAATGCATATACATTTTTTAATTGGGGTATTTTTAAAAATGTTTGTAAATATTTATGGGGGTAAAAGAATAATATTTTAGTCTTGCTTAGTTGGATTTAATTGCAGAAGATAAAAAAGATAGAATCATGACAAGAATATCAACTAGTAAAGAGCAAGGGGAATAAGTTGCCTAATGTTTCTAATAAGCATCCTGAGTGAAAGATTATGTAAAGCATTAAGGGTCAAATTTGTATTTTGTGTAACTTCACTGATTTATAGTAGGAGCCATTTTTTTTAGTAGTTGTTAAAGGAGTTCAAATAGAAAAGGTAGAAAACAATTTAATCTTTGGATATCCGGAGCCTGGACTAGAATAGAATGCTGAGTAAAGCCAGGTAAGGAACTTCCAGTGATTTTGAAATTTTGAGTTACAGCTAACTTTAAATGAAATAAGCTTGAGAATCTCACCTAAGACCTTAATATTAATCATAATCGGCATATCTGTTTAGAACCGCTATTAAAAGATACTGCAGTTTATCAACATAGGTGAAGTGTGTGTTTCTTGTTCCAAAGAATTTGCCATATAAATAAGACATGGGAAGTAAATACTTAACCCAGAACAGCAGTGAATAACATAAGGTTGTGGAGTCAGCTTCCAAGATACAGGAGAACAGGCCGACTCTTTTAGGTGTTTGGAGCGCTGATTTGCTATCTGACAGATTTCAGACATTCAGAATGGCTTTAGTTGCCTGTTGGCAGTTACTGACAATTTATATATTATCTATGTATTGGAGAATCTATTGGTCTCATGGCATTTTTGGTATGTTAGGACCAGTATTGGAACCATATGCTGGAAGGTGTAAAGCTGTAAGCGGAAAAAGAGGAAACACTGGGGAAGTGGTAAGATAGATAGGGAGTTTACTGAGGAAGAACAAACCAGAGAAGAGAAATTAAGGAAGATGATATAGGCTTCTGAGAAGTCAGAAGCCAATATCAGAAGAGGTAAGAAGCCAAGAAACAGGTACAAAGGAAAATGTTCTGTGATCTGTCAGAGTGAAAAATGATTCTGACAGTGACTTTCTAAACTGAAAAGGGACAAACAAAGGTACTAATAAACTAGGTAAGTGTAGGTACAGTTATAACAGAAGACCAATTAGTAGTGGGAGAGTTTTAGTCATAGAGACACCAAAAAAAACCCTTGAATTTTGAGCAAGTTAAAAGCAGACAATGGCAGGACTTTACACAGACTGGATGTGGGAGAGCAGATTGTGTGTATGGAGTTCTGCAGAAGATACTGAAGCATATTAAAACTTTCTGTTTGAATTAGGCGTAGCAATGCAAACTGTTACTATGTACTAGTGGTAGGTACTGTAATAGCATTTGATATTTTGTATAGGTAGGACCATAATAATTGGCATGGGATGTTCAAGGAAACTGATTAAAGTAAAATTGGTAACAGGGTGTATAAACAGCAATGTAATAAGAACATCTAATCATGTAAGCAAATGTTTCCTGGGGATAGCTGTCAAAACTGATAAAGCTGAACAGTCACTTTACTACTTATATAGGTTATCATAACGCTTTAATACTTGATGACAGGAGATAAAAATGAGCTTCTTTTCCAATCAGTTACAGGAACTTTATTGAGTGACAGTATAGTGACATTTCTTGCAGCAACAGTCGGTGAAATCTTCTTTGTGAAGCTATGATTGATATTCATCTCATTTGCATTATTTGACCTTTATTACATTGGGGGAGGATTTCCTACAAAGTTACTGGTTTTGATTACTTCTTCTACCAAGATTCTGGACCTTGACATGGTTGTGACACATTTAACCACATGGGGAAGCTGAGAGCTACAAGGGAAAATGTGTACTAAATGAGAATACATGAAATATATGCATTAACTCTGGGTCATTATCATTTGCCAATTTGGTGAATTTAGAGTTCTAGAATAGATTATCTGAGAAAGAGAAAACATTTCTTGAATGAAAAGGATAATTAGGTTTGAGGGTACCCTGGAAGAGTCCCACAGTTTGCCTAAGAAGGTCATGTCCTTCCCTTGGGTTTGAAATGAAGCCATTTTGAATTCTCACTCAGAGTTCATTTAGCAGCAGAGAGCCAGAGTCAAGTTTGCTAGCTGAAAAGTAGAGTGAAAATTATCAAATCTAGTCATCCATCAAATGTTAACAGTGCTTTTGTGAACCATGTACATTGGTACATGCTCCATTTTCAAACTGAAGATAGAAAACTGAACGTCCTGTAGTGATCCTCAGAGACCTATACACAGCAGAATGGATGAGATTTGCACAAATCTATTCATAATATTTTGGTTTCTATTTCTTGAATTCTTCTCTGTTCTCCTTTCTTACTCTTTTCCTTTTCTATTATGAAAGTAGTACTGATGTAGTTTTATATGATAGAAAGCTTGTTTGCTTTACATTGTTTTGTAGATTATGCATAACAAGCCATAAAGGTAACTGAAGAACTTTAACAGCCAACTCCAGGGAAGCTGAAAAGCTTGTATCTCACAGTGTATTTGTACTCTTTATATAGGAGTTTTGTTGGCAACGCTTTTGTTGGGAAAATACTTTGAGATTTTTTGACTTTGACAAAGACAACAACGTTAGTAGTGGTATTTTCTGACTTCTTCTCAGATGGAAAAACTTTAGCATTATAGCCTTTACAAGAATAGTTAGAATCTCAAGGTCTAATTCTCTATTTCCTTGGGCCTTGCAAAGTTGTTTACATCAGAGTATACTTTTTTGTTAAGTATGATTTTAGCACTCACTTTGCACTTGTCTAAGTAGTTGCACAAGAGGCAAAGCAGCAGAAAACCTGAGCAAGAAGTTCTTATGAAGTAAATTTGTTTGTATAACTTGCACCACATTTGCTCTCCGATAGAAGCTACCTAAGTACGTTAGGTAAAAAAAAAAATATAGCTAATTTTGTGTGTTCTTATGTTGGCTACATTTACCTTGAATAAGAATGTGTGCAGAAGGGAATTAACATAGAACAGCTGACTAATGAGAAGTTCATACCCTGTTTTTCTGTATGAAATCTTCCTCATGTGCCAATATGCAGTTTAAAAAACTTTCAGGTTACTGAACTTAATTTTTGAGTCAGTCAACCATATTTCTTGTGGGCTGATACAGTATGCCAAAGTTCCTAACTTGTCCTCTGTTTGGCCAAGTGCAGGTATCATTAGTAGGCATTTTCTTGTAATTGCTATTAAAAGACATGCTCAGCACATTGTATTTTTTCTGAGTCATTATAATGGTAGCCAAAACAAAATTAGGCAAACATACTGAATTTCTAATAGCTGCCCAATGTCCTTTTGATTCTTATTATTGTAGATACTGAAAGTGTGGGCCAGTTCAAATCATATAGAATTTTTCTGTTGACTACAGGCCTGTTTTTAATGTCTACGCACAGGAGATCAAGGTAAATCCAAACTGCTGTACTTCTAAAATGTGATTTTTGGACTTGAATCCTAATTTTTCATATCTTTAACAGTCATAATCAAAAATTTCACACCTAACTGCTTTTGAGCATAGAAGCCCATATCTAAATTTGAATCCAAGTCAGGGAGCAGGAGAGTGGGCTACTCCAGAAGGGAAGGCGGGCCGGGAGCCGAGGATGACAGCGGGGCAGGCAGGGTGCAGGCCTGCAGCCCCTGTATGAGGAAAGCAGAGTGGGGCCGGGGCTGGTGACTATGGGCAGCTGAGGGGCCTGTAGCCGCCATGCCAGCTCCGGTGCTGAGGCGGGTCTGACGTCAGGCCAGGGAGTCGAGTCAGTAGGTCTAAGTCAGCAAAGTATGTGGCTAGGAAAAAGCGTGCCTGCAGCGCAGGTCAAGCAGGGGGTGAGGGCCTGGGATTAAACATGTTTTCTGAGCGAGCACAAGGAGTCTCCAGGGAGGCTTTTTGCAGCTCTTCCCCCAGCTCTTTCCTGACAGGCTGCTCCAAGGACACGGGGCTACGCTGCAGCTGAACTGCTTCTGAACACAAGTCCCTGGAAAAGGGTGGTGGCTGCAGAGCCTCTGTGCCTCGCTCCAGCCTCTGACGGCATAAGTTCTGGAATACAGATAGGATTTTAGGTTTTTGTTCACTGTACTGATTTAAAGTGTGAGTTTAAACATATATCCCAAAGTGAAGTGGAGATTACAAGCTGTTTCAACTAAAATAGGGAATGATGCGTTAAGTTCGCATTATTCCTGTTTTTGTGTGGTGCTCCAGTTTCTGTTTACGGATATCAAGTGTTCACGTTTGATACTTTACCACCAGGCCTTCTTTTCCTCTAGCAGTTATGGTTACTGTTAGTCTTTGGAGAGGACCATGAACCCTCTTTTGAACAACCCTGACTCAAATAACAAGTTGCATTTGTGTAACTGAATGAGACTCTACATACGAACTAGTCATTAATAACTCAATTTTGAACAGACTTAAGTATAGTTCTATTCAAAAAAGTCACAGTAAAACAGTGTTTTATATTCTCTGCATACATCGTAAGCCATGTCTCTATAATGACAGAAATATATATATTTTTTTCTTAAAGTTTAATAAAAATGCATAGTTAATCTACAGAAAACTGGTGTGGAGCTTTATGGATCTGCAAATTAGTTTGTATCTCATCTCAGCTATTGACTAAGTTTCAGTTGCAGGATGGTAATCTTCCAGCATCTGTTCATTTGAACCTGTTTTACCCTAAAATACATCTCAGTTAGGTTATTTTTTTACTGTTGATTAGAAAGAATAAAGGAATAATGTGCAGTTAGAGAAGGTTGTGAAACAATAATTACATGTTTCCTTTTGAGAACAGAACTGCTTTTAACTTTACCTTTAGAAAATAACAGTAATAAATTAGAATGAGAAAACAAAGGCATAACCAGGCCCAAGCTTTCTTCTTTCTTGTAACTACATTCAAATTCCTGTAGAAATGAGTCATTCTTGTCTTACTCATTTTATCGTTTGCAATTTACAATGAAATTTCATTTACACTTGAAAATGGTGTACACTTCTAGACCTTGAGATAATGCATAGTTTTTACATTGATGTATTTAAATCATGGGGTGTAATATTTTAGTCAAATAGTCAAGTCTGCAATCTTTAGAAGGAAGGCCGTGCTTTATCCTGGTTTATTCTAAGAATACACGTCCCCTCAGAAAGCCTTTCATACCATAAAACTGCATTTAGTTTTTGGCACGTTGTCCTGTTCAGACTATGATGCTACGGGTACCTTGGTGCAACTTAGATGTTTTGCAAGTGGTATATGTCAATTAAAGTCATGATGGTCAATTAAAGTCATGATGACTGTTTTATGTAAACATTCAAAGTATTCGTGGTAGATGAACTCCGGCTGTTATTGTGCTCACTGGGAAGGTATATGCAGAGTCAGTTATTTTGGATAGACAATATCAGCTCTCTTAAACTACCTGACTACCAGGACATCTGCATGTGTCTGTTTATGAAGAGTAATGTCTTTTCATTAATTTGTCTAACAAATTTTTATGGTTGAAAAGATTTGAGCTGTTCGGGAATCTACTTATGAGCTCCATTTGTGCCAAGCGAGTGAAATCACCAGATTTGCATAGAGACTGTGACTTCAGGAATAATCAGATCTCTAGAAGTGAGATGTTAGGAGAAAATATCTAAGATTGATAATGGCAGTTTTGTAAAGCCTGAAGAGAGAAACCTTGTCATATTTTGTTCAAGCCCTTTGCTATTTGACGTACAAAAACCCTCCACAAAGGCAGCATAAGTAATTTCTGTTATATCCTCAATTCATCTCTTGCTGATGGTATAATTGTCCTAGTTATCTGCTGAAGCTCATTTATACATCCTTGTAATCTCTTGTGCTCTTTAATTATGTATTTACACAAACAGTATTATGTCAAGCCACCTTAATCTACTGTTTCTGATAGCTGTTGAAGAATGTTAACAATGATTCTCATCAGCAGTCTCCATGACAGAATATTGAGTAATACATAAATGTTGTATACAAATTTGTTAACTACATTTTTTTAAAACGAGGATGTCGCTAGTAAAGTATATGTCAGCCTATTTTGTTCTTTTGTTCATACACACATAAAGAAATCCCTCTCAGCCTTACAACAAGGAAATTCCAATGTAATTTATTCTTATGTATCATGAACAAGGAGGCATGAATAACCTCTTGCAGAAGGATACCCCAAAATATATATTCCTGAATGGGCCTCTCAAATTCTTGGCAAACTATTTTTTCTGCATGAAATCTGTGAACTTGGTGGTGACTAAAGTCAGAGCAAAAGTGGCATGTACTTAACCCTCCATACTTTGTGTATACTGTTCCAACGACAGGCTTACTGGGTGTACTAAAAGAACTAGCAAGGTTTTTGCCAGGTCTCAGCTGAAAAATCCAAGTGCTGTTTGGATAACAGAGATGACAGAAAACTACCAAAGTGTAATTCCATGAGATGCCTGTAACAACCTGAGAGGGTGTTCCTTTTTCCCTGCTGTCATCTTCCTTCTAACACAATTTGTGTCTTCCCATCCACTTATTCAGTAAATCAGCCATAAACTAATCTGACAGAAGAGTCAACATTTTCCTGCTGGATTAGCTAGTTGAATCAGTTCACCATGTAGCTAGCTCAGCTCCAAAGCTGGTATGAAGCAGATGGCCAGGAACAAGAGAGGAAGGAGATAGGAGAAGGGATGGGACTGCCAGAAAGTGTTTGAGCCCTTCTGGGGACTAGCAGCTGGCTGCAAAAAACCTGAGCGTATGGAGGCCTGGAAGGAGCAAGGCCAGCATCACCTGCACGGTGAGCTGGCACCAGGCTAGGTACAGGAGGACAACCCTTGCTAAGTCATGGCTGAGCTGCTGCATGGGAAGCGCAGCCAGCATGGGAATGACTATTCTGGAAGTGACCTTCAACCTGAATTGTGGGGAAGACTGGCAGTTATCGCACAAGGCTGTGCACTAGGGAGTCCACTGCAGGCCTGTCTCTTGAATTGTGGGCCTGGGTGGAGCCCAATCCCCAGCTGCCGTCTCACTGAAAGCCCTGCTGTCTCTCAGTGTCACGTGCAGACAGGCAGCTGGCAGGGACTCATTATCCTGGTTGAGGATGGCTGCAGAGAAGGGTTTCTCTCCTCCAGGAACTCCTGACCTTTCTGCAAGGGTTGTGGAGCATGCTCCATGTCCCAGCCCACTGGGTCTTGTTTTACTTAGGTTTGGGCTTCTGCTCTTAGCAGTTTCTGGGGGAATCTGCATGTAATGGCTTATGTTAGTTGTTTACTGATTGTCTGGTTCTTGATTAAGAATAGCCTCCATCTTTAGACTTTAATTTGTGATTTGAGTGTATCAGGTTCCAGTTGTATGCAGGAGCATCTGTTAGCTGGTAAGCAGAAATCCAGGAAACAAGAGCAGCTAATAGAGACTTTGGCAGTTAGTGTACTGAAGGGTGCAAAGGGGGCCTACTAACTCTTCTCTAGACGGTGTGGGACTGCTTTAGACTGCAATGATGGAGTGGTGGTGTGCATTCTATGTATTATGAATTGATCTTTTTTCTTTCTTTTTTCTGGAATTAGAGCTTATTTGTAAATATAGGTGCTGAGCTGAGAGTTGAAATACCAGTAAATTTCTACATATTTCTCAAAAAGCAACGTTTACTGTAATGTTCAGAACCTACCGGATTTCAGAGATACTGTAGTCAACAATTATAATGTTTTATTTTAGGTTGAATTATTTGTCAAGGAAATTGTTAGTATGTAAAAAATTTGTATCTTATTTAGGGAAGCACCTACGCATACCTTTCACTTTGAAAATGTGACTAACTTCCACTGAAAATAAGCTCATGCTGAATGTTTGACTGCATAGGAGTGGGAATACTCATAAGCATAAAGTTAAGAATGTATTTTATTCTTTTGCTGAATCAGGGCCATATGGCATGTGTCTTAACCAATCCAATTTGATCTACAAATACATCACTTTGAAGGTTATTCAATACATCTACTTATAGGAATGATAAGGATTTTAAGAAACCGCATATATTTAACATTAATTTGATAAAAAATGTCAAAAGAAAAACCTGTCTCTGTGCAGTTATATCCACTTGATTGAATTGCAGACTGCTATTTGGCTGGGTTCCATATCTCTTTTCATTACAATTTCTGCACTGCAGCTAAGGAATAGAGGAGAAGCAGCTCTTGTTTAAAGTAATGTAGCTTATATTGCTGCTTAGCCAAGGAATTAATAGCTGGCCTCTAGGGAACATGGCTGGCATCTGGTTCATGGTACGATTGAGAGTGCTACTACAGAACCTTGAATTCTAGCTGTTATCTTATTAATAAGATGCTCTCATATGCATATTTATTACATGCTGCTTCTTGTGTCAGAACTATGGTTCCTTTGCAGAAGCTTTATTTATGGTTCTAATTCCTTTTACATTATTTATCTACAATGACTGAAGATGAACACTAGAAAGTAGATGTACTATATCAAATAATGCCTGCCTGACTGACTGAATCAATATTCATATTGATACTGTATTCATATTCATACTGTATACAGCACCCAAGGTCTCCTCAGGGCTTTCCTGTAATTGCAAGAAGTAACAAAATACTGCCTTAAAGTGCCAAGGTAAATGCTAAACCCTGAATTTATTAGTTTGATAACTTTGTATCAGCACTCTCCAATCTTAAAAGTGCTGAAGCAAAAAAAACTTTTCACACATCACACAGTTTAGAAATAGCAATCAATGATTTTTAACAATCTGGTGGAAAGACAGGATGCAAAAGTTAGATGGATAGAGAGAAAATGGTAGTATTACTCTACTACGGGTTTATATTTGTTGCCAAGAGAAGTGTTTTTTATGGCTTCATTTTTATCACAATTCCCACCCCCGCCCATACAGTAATGGCAAGTCGTTGGATATTATTGACACAGTGACGGCAAATGGGAAAAAATTGTGATTTTTACAAAATGAGACTAGAACTGACAATGGGCACATCAAAACCATTAGTTTAACTTGGTTATAACTCCACCACTGTAAATCAAATTTAGTTTCACTGAAGCTAGTGAAGTTTTTCTTGTCGAAGCTTGGTCAAAGTAAGATCCGATCATATCAAAAAATGGTAAGATTAGAAGGAGTAAAAGTAGACCCAGAAAGAGCATTTGAAGTGGAAGAGCTTTTATAGTTACAATGGATCCAAGAGGACATCTTGAATTAGAAGTTTAGATCCAGATCCAAATTTTGCAGCTAGTCTTATTTTCTCTAATTTCTCTAAATTTCCTGATGGAAATTCTGGATGTAAACACTGACAATCTTATCGCTTAGCTCCATGTGTAGAACAACTGCAGTCCTGAGAGCTCCCCCAGGGAATCTGCACTGTTATCTCAAATGCCGACTTGTTTAGAGGAAAGGGTAAGAAATAGCCAAATACTGAAAAACTGACAAGCTATTCAGGCCTAAGATTTACCAATAAAGCTTAAAACAGCCTATTTCAAAAAGATAGGCATGACTAACAAGTTAGTTCAGTGGCTGGATGGCTGGGGAGGCGTTAAATTATCGACAAATGATTTGGTTGGCGTTCTACTGGTTACATTGTAACTGCAGATTTTTCAGTGTAGTTGCCACCTTCTTTTTCGACTCAAAATCTTAGTGTCTACTTTACATTAAATTTTACCATACTTCTCCCTCCCCCACCTTTAGCCACCTGATATTGAGTTCATACTGTTTATTCTGCCTCTTCATATGGCTTTGAATGATGAATACAGCTGTCAGCCGCATTGCTTGATGTTGAGGATGCAGTAACAGACGTGTCTGAATGGAGTGAACTCTCCAGAAGTGGGAATGTGCTACAGGGTGGCTCTCAAAAACATTCTTTTCTTTACACATGCATACAGTCCTTAACATCTAGTCATGCTCAATATGAAGAGCCCCCAGGCTACGTCCAGCATCCCCATTGGGGCTTATGTAGCCCAATGGCATGGTATGCCTACATGACAGGTCACTGGGTCTCTGATCAAACTGTGAAGTTGTAAACACCTAATTTCAGTGAAGAAGGAAGCAATTAGCTCAAACAGAATCTCAGACAGCTCAAATGTTGGCAGTAAAAGTGAAAAATTTATTTTGCAAATTGAAGAATTAAGACAATAGGCTAACATGACCGTTCCATACTGAGTATATAAGCTATTTAGTGATCCCAGTTTTGCTCTGGGATTGGGCACTTTGCAAGAATTCTCACCTTTAGTGACAGCTTAGTGGTGGGGAATGTATTTTGTTAGGTATTCTGTCCTCAACTTCATTTCTTATTCTCAGGGAAGAAGAGGATGTAATACTATTCATTTTTCTTAAAAGCAGTTAATTCCACTTAACTGTTAGCTACTTCCATTCATGAAATTACACATAACGGTGGATTTTAAACTTCCATGTAGTCTATTACGGAAAGTATCTTCCTCTAATGTATGTTGTACTAATAAATAATGATATATTCAAAAGGATATAAGCAGTAGATTGCCACGCAGATTTCTGTTGAGTTCATTATAAACACAGTGGAGAATATCAAAGTTTTACCAATGACCTAGGACAAACTTAACAATAGCAAAAAAATCATATTTATGAGAATATTATAATCAGTGAGCTATAAAATGCAAGAAGACTAACATGGAAGACTTTCAAACTATTGTTTTCTGCCATCAGAACTTCAAGAAAGATCTTATGGGACATACACACTGTGGCAGAGAAGAATGGTACCAATGAGGAAGAGAATGACAGTGAAACTTCAAGTGCTTTCATGCATGTAATATAATAAATGAATAATCATTTGCTGACCATAGAAATGTCACTGTTATCATGCTTTCTTGGCCAGCAAATGACTAGTAGGAACATTAGTTTACCGTGACAGTATTTCATGTAACATCTGTAATTTCTTCAAAGGCCATTTTTATTCCTTAAAGAATTGTTTACAGACTTGCATTAAATATGAATTATTTTAATATCCATTTCTCTTGGATAGTTTAAAAAAATACCATAAAGACTTGCTCCTACTTGAGGTGCTGTAAAGACTTGCTCCCACTAAAGTAATTGGAATTTTTGCCATTTTTTTCACTCTAGCCGGAATCATGCCAGAATAAGTCTTCTTGCCATAGACACAAGCCTGCCTATAAGCTGCTCTAAAACAAGTTATCCTTGTTTTCCTGATCAGTAACCTCCTCCTTGTTATTGTTGTTATTAATGTTCGCTGGGTTTTTAAAATCCAGGAATGAAACCAACAATCAAACATTCAAGTAATGAATAAGTGAAGAACGATAGCAGTAAAATATCTCACAACAAAATATCAGAAGGGGTTATTCATGTTTGGAGAAAAGAGAGAAAATATAATCATGATTTATGATTTTCTTCCTTCCATAGCAAGTGACCTTGTTTTAAAAATCAAGGCAGTTTTCTTGCTACTATACTACAGCTTCAGATTGTTTTCCCAGTTATTGATTTATAGCACCAAAAAAAGGAAAGTAAACTGGTTTTCTGTGGTACTTTAATGTTTAGTATTCATATGCTATTTTGACAGGCATAAGAAATGCTTAAAATTAAAATGAGAAGAAAGAAAACAGTTTTCAGAAGTGTTAAAGCTTTCTTAACATCAGTTATGAGAAACTCTTTGGTAAAAAGACTCCAGGACAGCTTATCTAACATAAAATTATGTTATTATTGGAAAATAATAACAATTATTTTTATAATAATAACAAATTATTAATTTTATAATAATAACAATGACATGTTTAATACGGGCACGCAGTTATTTTGCATTTTTAGTTGTAGAGCTTGAGCACTTTTTGAAAATCTCTTTCTTTATGTTTACGTGAATTTTCCTAATACTTCACTGAAGTCAGCTGGAATTTTGCCATTAACTTCAGTGGACAAAGGAAGCCAAGAGAACCAAAGAGCCAAGGGAACCACAGTTTCTAAATATTTCATGTGAACATTGTAAATAAAGTAAACTTCACCCATATATGAGACTTGAAAAGAAAATTGGCTCAATAGCTTCTTTCTAGAGTTGCACTTGAGTGCTTAAAAGTATATACTTTTTTTTTTCATGCTTAGACCATAAAGACTAGCCTTCAAGATAAAATCTTGATTGCATTGGCCTTTAAAGTGAAAACATAAATGAGTAAAAAAAGGCAAGAGAAATGCTAATGAGTCATGTTTTTATGACCTTATCCTTTAGGAGAAATGCACTTGAATTTAAATGGAAATGGATGCACGTGCATTCTTGTAAATGTGTATTTTCCTTTGTTTTAAAATCTGCTATGTTAACTTTCTCTGTCGTCATTCACAACTACAGCTCAGTGTTTATAAATCTGCCTACCACATGAACCAGTAATAGTTTTTTCAGGAACAAATAGGCAGTACATATTGTGAGGGAATATAAATAGCACAAAACCAACAGTATAACATAAACATAGCTAGTTGCAGTGTAGATCTATAGTGTAGATTTTGTCTGACCGTGTTATTTTAGAATAAGTATTGACTTTGGACTGGGTACTGATTTACTTGAAATTGCACCAAAAGTCCAAAGAGAAGCAGACCTTCTGAGAACTAAAAGGAGTTAAATTAAATCGGGGTTGAAATTTATATTACAATATGCAGTTGATATATAGAATTTGTTCATGCAAAACTTCAAAAGAAGCTGAATATTATAATGTATAAAAATTTAACTTACAATTTTAAGCAAAATAAATGAAAGAAATGTAGGTATAAGTTCAAATATAGAATACTGTCATGGTATTCCTTTGACTAAAATATGCAGACGTGTTTTTTCCTTCTTAGCACTCAGAATATTTTTGCAGAGGAATGTGCATGTCAGCGTCTTTTAAAACTTTAAACTGCTACTTTCAGGAAGATTTTCAAACAATTACTATATATTGTATTTACTTCCTCATCCCAGACAATTATTATATGACAAAAATACTGTTAATACGCTATTACTGATAAAAGGGATATATGATTATGCTGTGCCTCATTGCTTGGCCACTATGATATGTGCACCATTTTGATGAATCTTGCCCTTGTCATGTCTCAACATACTACATTCAAAACAGAGGTTAATCCCAGTTCTGAACTTCATGGCCCTATTCACCATGTATTACTCCAGTAAATGTCAGAATTATGGAAAATCTTGCCTTGTATTAAGGTAGATTTCAGATGAGGTTGCAGTTAATTACTTATTACCTATGTCCTGCTGGGCATCTCTGCATGGACCTATTTGGCATGTGAGAGAGAAGCATTTGTCAGGGTAGTTCTTATTAATGATAATAGCCAGAACTTTCCACATTAAAACTTCTGCAGTTCATTGCCCTGAGCATCAGCTAGTTCATGTTTCTGAATCACAGAATTATACAGAATAATTTCGCATCGATTGCTTCTAGTCTTGCCTATTTGACTCTAATTCTTGTCTTCTTTAATCAAATGCAAAAATTTCCATGAGTGTCACTTCTGTCTTTGAATGACCTTGACCTTATTGTTTTATTAACAGGTTTGCCATAGTCACACAGAGTTCATTGCAAAGCATTCTACTCACATTTAGAGCGACAGCACCAAAGGGGCATCTGAGCTGCCAGTTACACAGCAACATTTCTCTCTGACACATGAAGTGATAGAAGCTGGAAAATCATTTGGCGATGTCCTCTGCTCTGTAAATTGGCTTAGTCCATAAAAGTCAACTAAATTAGACTGAATCAATGTTGGCAGAGGAAGTTTCTTAACAAAATGAACGTAACATTTCTAAAATGAAGTGAAAAGCCCTAATAAAAGCTGTTATATATGTAACCTCCCTTCTCTCTTGTGTACATGCTCTTTCTGTCTTTCTGTAAGAATCTAGCTACCAGCTAATGAGAGGATATCTGACCCTCTAGACTGTGATGGGAAACAAATGAAGAAGCAGTTAATGTATGATTTTCCACATGATAGTGTAACAGAACTGCTGGTTATTAGAGACAGAAAAAAGAAATCTTTCTTCAAAGTCTTGTTTTGTTTCTTGTCCCCCTTTACTGCTCCCTGTCCTCCCAGGAGCAGAGAATTCTAAAGAGGGAGACTCTGGATTGCGGGTACTTTCATGTTTGCAGGTGAGCATGAAACAGGATGGGCTAATCAACTTTCTGCAGTAGAAGACAAAAAACCCCAAACCTTGCCACATTCCTTTGTGCCCCATTCCCAGTGAAAAAAATGGTTGGAGAGTTGTGCCCTTCTCCCCCTTACAAGTGTTGACTGTTATTTTTTTCCATGGGCATGGCCTGCGCTTTTGCTGAGAGGGGAAGTAGCAGAACTAAGCAGAAGTCTGAAAGGCAGCAAGAATGCCATAGCTCCATGTATGTAACATTACAGAAAGGTATGGTGAAGGAATTGACATGAGCAGGGATAACACTTATCAGCACACCAGTGACAGGCTGGATTCATTTTACTATAAAAGCCTGGCAGACCCTTGTGGTGCAAGATACTAATTATTGAGCACCATGGGAACGGTGCACTGTAAACTTTCCCCTGCAATCTGCAACCATGTACATTTTTTTTTATTAATTTTTCCCATGTGTGTGGAGGGGAATCAAAAGAAGATAATTCATCCAAAAGAAAAAATCTTAAACTTTTCAGCTCTAATCCAGTGTGCAGCAAAGTATGATATGTCACACTGAAGTCATTTGTCACGCATCTCAATAGCTTAAGGAAAACAGACAGATTTGCAGGTTGATAAACATGCCTCATTGCCTACAGTGAGCATGGATCTGGCTGTGTATGAACATGATGTTCTAATTTTGTAAATGTCTCTCTGAAAAAAGTGAACCAGCTCCTACAGAAGAGTAGCAGTAATATAATTGCACATGTAAAATGGGCCTAATCATGCCTTTACACTCCATTACCCAGCGCAAAAACATTTCTCTTGTGTCCTTCTCTAGCCTCTCGGCCTGATTTAAATAAAGTAACCTAGAGTAGCTTCTCTTCATAGTAACATCTTTATTTAACAATTAATCTGAGAAATGTTTTAAAAGCTCTCACTCTTCATGTACTCTAATTGCTACTAGCTGACAGACTGCACTGTCAGTGGCAGAGCCGGACTTGTTATATTTTTATATCCTTGAAAATCCGTTAGCAGACCTTAACAATTCTCTATCCCTCCTCCAGCAAATCATCACTATGCTGGACTCTTAATGCTGTTTGGAGCAGTAGTGGATCGCTCCATCTGTTTTATCAGTGTTCAGTGATGCTCGGTTTGAAGATACTGTTTTGCTTTCACTGTCAGCATCTTCAAGGTGGCGTTCACCTTGCTCTTCTAATTTGGACAACAAATGTAACATTTGTATCTGCTGGTTTCTACTCTCTCTTTGCATGATAATGTAACTGGTTATACTGCATGATTGCTACTGCTCTTCAGTCTCACTGGCCCCAACTTTCCAAAATCTCATCTTTAGTAGATCTTATATTGCTTTTACTTTCTTTTCCCTTCTCCTTATGCATCACATAAAAAAGGACTGATCATGCTTGGCATTTTATGTAGTCTGTAGTCAGTAAGCTCATCTCAGCTGAACATTATATATATACAAAATTTAAAGTGTTCCTCAGCGCTCTGCTGCGTGGCCAGTTCCATGACAATTCATACATGTAGTTCAGGATCTCATTAGTTACATAATTCTTGTTCAGTTGTAAGATTGACAGCTATCAATATCAAAGGCTGCGAAGGTGAATACATTTTATTTTGGTTTTAGCATACAATATTCTCATGCGAGCTCAGTATCAACTGCTCCTTTTGCATAACTCATAGAATCACAGAATCACAGAATTGTTTAGGTTGGAAGGGACCTCTGGAGATCATCTAGTCCAACCTCTCTGCTCAAGCAGGGTCACCTAGAGCATATTTCCCAGAATCACATCCAGACGGGTTTTGAGTATCTCCAGGGAAGGAGACTCCACCACCTCTCTGGGCAACCTGTTCCAATGCTCTGTCACCCTCACAGTGAAGAAGTTTTTCCTCAGGTTCAGATGGACCTTCCTGTGGTTCAGTTTGTGGCCATTGCCTCTTGTCCTGTTGCTGGGCACCACGGAGAAGAGGCTGGCCTCATCCTCTCGACACTCCCCCTTCAGATACTTGTACACATTGATGAGATCGCCTCTCAATCTTCTCTTCTCCAGGCTGAACAGGCCCAGCTCTTGCAGCCTTTCCTCATAGGAGAGATGCCCTCCAGTCCCCTGATCATCTTGGTAGCCCTCTGCTGGACTCTCTCCAGGAGTGCCATGTCTCTCTTGTCCTGGGGAGCCCAGAACTGGACACAGTACTCCAGGGGAGGCCTCCCCAGGGCTGAGGAGAGGGGCAGGATCACCTCCCTCGACCTGCTGGCAACACTCTGCCTAAGGCAGCCCAGGAGACCATTGGCCTTCTTGGCCACAAGGGCACACTGCTGGCTCATGCTTAACTTGTTGTCCACCAGCACTCCCAGGTCCTTCTCGGCAGAGCTGCTTTCCAGCAGGTCAACCCCCAGCCTGTGCTGGTGCATGGGATTATTCCTGCCTAGGTGCAGGACCTTGCACTTGCCTTGGTTGAACTTCATGAGGTTCCTCTCCGCCCACCTCTCCAGCCTGTCCAGGTCCCTCTGAATGGCAGCACAGTCTTCTGGTGTGTTAGCCTCTCCCCCCAGTTTAGTATCATCAGCAAACTTGCTGAGGGTGCACTCTGTCCCTTCCTCCAGGTCATTGAGGAATATATGGAACAAGACTGGACCCAGGACTGACCCCTGGGGAACACCCCTAGCTACAGGCCTCCAACTTGACTCTGCGCCATTCACCACAACCCTCTGAGCTTGGCCATCCAGCCAGTTCAGTTCATGACTGAGTCATGACTTTATGACGCTGATCGTGATACTGAGGAATCTGTAAAGGCCCCTCACTTGCAGCATTGATGGATCTGTTCCGTTCTAGACAATGCAGAGACTCTGATCCAGTGTGGGCAGTACACCAGCCACGTACGGCCAAGTTAGCGCGCTCCTCTGCCTTGATGAATTGGTACACCTAAGAATCATGTGGCAGATTATGTTAAATGATTTAATGTATGTCCCTACAATGTGCTGTATTACTCTCCTGTGCCATTTTTACACCAATGTCATTCTGCTGACTTTGCAGGTATTCTTGATTTATACACGTCTAAATGAGAGTAAAATGGGTCTCAGTGTTGCTGTAAGATATCTTTCTTTTATTTGTGGTACATTCAGTTTATATTTGTAAACATTTCAAGTACTGGAAAATGGTTAATATAAGCTGTGTAAGACTGGTAGTACTGTATTCTATTACTGTTATTATTTAAGGAATACTACAGTGCCAACTCCTGTTGACTTGTAACAGGGACGTATTCATCCTATTTTCTGTATGGATGAGAAACACTGGATAGTGTTTTTTGCTCTTTTGCTTTACTTGAAGAATGTAGGGTGCTAGAAAGAGTACCTGGTCTTCCATTTAACACTGGCAAAATCTCTGCCTGGCCCAGAATAAGACTTTCCAATTTCCGTCTTGGCTTCTGGTCACGGGAAGCAGAAAAAGGTGCAGAGGGCAGTTTCTGGAGGAACTTAGAGGTGTTTTGGTTGAATAATGGTACCTATTATAACCTGATAGAATTCTAGGTCATCTTTGAAGGAGACATCATTTTGTTCAGCCAGAAATGTTGGGGAGCACAAAGGTATCAAAACACTCTCTGATGTCTGTTGTTGTTTTGGCAGCACTGAAGATGTATATTGCATTAATACAATGTACACACAAAATTTGTAGTGCAAGTAAGCATGATTAGTGTTAAAATACTTTCAGGCTAATGTGAAAGAATGCAGTTATCTTTCCTTCTAGGTTTTTTGTTTAGGTGTGTATACTGAGACAAAAGGGTTTCTCTAAGTTTTCTAGAAAAGTTAACTATCTATCTCATTAATTTCACTTAAATAACTATATAAGAATTTCACTTGAACACTAAATCAGCTGTAGGTTAATCCTAATTGAGAAGGACCAAGCTTTCTGTCTTATCAGGGTACAGAAAATGTTATCTGGCTTGCCTTCAGTGCAGTTAAACAGCTTCTGTTTAAACTCTGTATAAACAGCCTCATAGGGAGTATTGAAAAATGACAGACACATCTGAAAGATCCAATTTTAATATATTCCCATCACTCCATGTATCCTCTGGTGTATGACAAAAAGTCCAGTGTTGGCAGTACTTCCAGTTACTTAGTCTGAGATACTTGGAAATGTTTCCTAGTAACTGAATTTGAACTTTTCAAACTTTCTTCCATTAATGGAAAATTGTAGCTTTCAGCTTCGTTTCACTTTATCTGGTATTGTTTATGCACTAGTCATTTTAAACATGGTGGGGAGTGACTTTAATATTTCTTACTATGAGGTAGTAGTATCTCACAGCCAGACAGAAAAAACAACATGGTAACAGTGAATTCATTATCTTTTGGAATTCAGCATAATGAAATAATGCAGATATGAAATTTAATGATTTCCCTTTGCATAAGGCTAATACTTTGGTCTCATAGTTCCATGATGGATAGCCTGTTAGAAACCTGGTATTTGGTACCACTGACTTTTCTCATGCTTATCTGAAAAATTAGTTTCTTAAAGATCAGAGAATCAGAGATCAGGGCATTTTTTGTGAAGCTTAGTGGCATCTCAACTTTTTCAGAAAGAAAAATTTCTGGAATCTATTTGTTCTCCGTTGGTATGTTTAGCATTTTGCTTACGTCATTCTACTTTTACACAGTGCTCTGAAGTAAATATTCCTACTCTTTGTTGCTTATAGTTAGCCTCACCTTGAAATTACGGTGGAAGTCTCTTAGAAGTAGTCAACTAGATTCCACAGAAACAAGATTTTCCATATTAGGGGAAAGATACAGAGAAGAAGTTCCCCTCAAGCCCACCTTCCCCCCCCCCCCCCCCGCCAAATTATGCTGATTGTCATTTATGCAGAAATGCAAGAAGAGAAAAAGTTAAATATGTAAAACTTGCACACTGCAACTGTGAACTTTTTGCATATGGCCTCTCCAATGGAATAGGAAGCACAGTTAGGTGCCCGCTCTGCTGGTGTAACCCAGAGGCCTCACAACAAGGTCTGGAGCTCATAGCCTGCTGAACAAATGAACAATAAGGAAACGCTACGAGTGTGTTAATCTTAAATCTTTTCCTTTGGATGTCTCTCACAAAACAGCAACCACAGCCCTGAACCATCTTCTGAAGCTATAACCTTTCTTTCTAAGAACTGGAAGAGGAGTTATGAGCCTTTTATAATGTCTGTGTTCCTTTAAAACATGGCAGATATCACCAGTAATGTCAGTGCCCTATTATATAGTACCTCAGCGTTTTCTTGGGCAAATAAACTGCCATCCTGGGCCACGGGAGACTGAAATCCACATTTCATATTTCCAGGCTAGTGTTCAAATCGACTACCTCCCTAGCTATTCTGACTGGTAATCTTTCCTTTCTTTCATCAATAATTAATTATCTGTGGAATTTAATTGACAGATGAGGTAACTAAAGTTTGGGGTTTTGGTTCCTAAATTTTGTCTGTATCCCATTTTGGACATCTAGGGTTTTTTAGCTCTGGATCTAGAAGTTTATTTTGTTCCCTGCACTGCAGAAGAGGAGCATATGTGGATGCTCTTTGTAGTTATCTGCCATTTTTTAAGCAGGCTCTGTGATCTTTCTGATAAGCTGTTTCTCAAGCACTTTTTCTTAAACTTTCCTAAGTTAGACTGGTCTTCAGCAGCTTTGCAGCTTCTGTAATCAAGAAAGAAGATTAAGTGATATTTTTCATTAAATATCATTACTTCTTCAGCTGCCCGAGCAATTAATGTATTCTTTATATGTTCAGCTAGCTTCATCTCCTTCTCTTATCTGCAATAAAATCTATTTTGCATTATTTATATGACTGTGTTCTTTGATCCATATGTCTTTAATATAGAGACAATGATAAAAAAACCTTCCATTTCATCTGAACTGCATGTTTTCCAAATTTGAATGGCTGAATTTTTTTTTCAGATGCTTTCCTTCCGATCAAGAGTCTTTGAAGTTATTGATTTTGTTCTTCTTTAGCCATCTGGCCATTCGCTCCATATGGTGTATGATCTAATGATCCATAATTTCTACTACATTTATTTTCATTTTCTTTTCTTTTAGTTTTGCAAGAACAGAGTACCAGGAGACTGTAATTTTACCATACTTCTGAGAGGTGTAAACAAGACCATGCTCATAAGAACAACATTTGTGTTTTGGTATGGTAGCACATTTTTTTTATGCGTAAGTAAAAATAGGCATATATAGTCTATTATCTTTTCCACCTTTTTAATTAGTTGATACATTCGTGGACATTGTGAATCTCATATTCAATCTGTCAGGGAGTATCAAGGGACAGGAGGCAGGGCACGATAACGTGGCTGGCAGGGCAGGGGCCTCGCAAGCCAGGGCCTGTCCCGCTGCCCTTAGTGAGGCAGCAGGACAGGCGTGGGGGGCAGCCAAGGGCAGCCCCAGCATGGGGTGAGACAGTGGAGACAGGCTTCTGTTACACGAAACTATGAAATTGTCATGTGGAAAAACAATGAAACACATGGAGACTGTGAAACACAAAAAGTCTCCAATTCAACATGTGAGAGTGATACATGGAAGTGTTTTCTGTCTTCTGGCAAACAGCCTTAATGCTTTGATTTCAAACACATACCAGAAAGATTATTAACCAATCATAACAGGAAGGCAGGTGTGCCCTTGTATGGATTATGCAAATCACTGCTCAGAGTAGCAATGCATATCCTGTAAAATTAATGAAAAGTAACCAGAAAGTGATTATGCAAATCAGGTTCTCAAAATCAGTAGTTTACAGAGCAACAACTGAGGGAGGAATAAGCTGAGTTTGCTTCTACAACTGCAAAACATTTCTACTTATTTCTGAGATAATACCATTCCAGTGTAAAATAAAATAGCTTTATTTTAAAACTTCTGGTTATATGGGAGAATTTGGGATGAAAAAGCAATTAAACATGAATTACTTTCTGAAATGTTAATCACTGCAGTAATACAAAACCAGACTGAACAATAAAACACTGCACAAATATTAGTTGAATATAGTCTCTAAGATGCTGAGAAAATACTGGTTTGGGGTTTTTTTGTTGATGTTGTTTTGAAATACTCTTTTATTAAAAACCAGGAGCATTCCAGAATAAGCTTGCATAATATTTGAATGTACCAGTTAAGTATATTTGTAAAGTAAATCCAGTGTTTTATTAGAGATTTTTATTTCCTTTGTGCTATTGGTAGAACAGCTGTTCTACATCTGTCTTTGGAATGGGTGCAGGGATAGGGACTTTCATTCAGCTTATTTTGCAATTAGGATACCTATATGTTGGCAGATGATTGTAAAAAAACACCTAAGGTCTGAATAAGGTATAGTCGCACATGCTCTCCCCTATCTACATGCGAGAGAATTAATTCACCTTCCTGTGACATCACTGCTTCCTTTCCCAAAGCTCTGAGATCTCCATTGTAGTTGCAGCTGCTACAGTTCCCAATTACTTTCTGCTCTTATCTGGTGCCAAAGCGTTTACCTCAGGGCGCTTACCTTATTAAATTTAATGCAGCTTTGTTTTTCACGCTGAAGGGCTACATGCAATTATTAAATATTAATGATGCTAGAGATGGAGAGGAGTCTCTGGATAGCCTAGTAGGTAGCCAGCCTTCCTCAGCCATGAACTACCTGACAATATTTTTATGTGGCTGAAAGCCACATGAAATAGTCTGCAGAAAGCTGAAGGAATGTGGAAGTCCAGCATCACTTTACCAACTAAGGAGAGGGCTAGGTGTGCATTTAACAAGGTATAGAGTTGTTTTTATAACAGTTTATGACCACACAAATATTGACATTGCTGGAGAAAACATATAGTCTACTTCATCTTGTCATTTGAAGCTAGTGTAAATCTTTTTTTCTTTTGTATTTTGTTTAAATTTCCTGATGCCAAATGAGTTCCTTTCTCAGTTTCCTGAAACTAATGGAGCGGTGGCATCCACAATTTTCTGACAAAAATGCAGAAAGATAAACATTTCTGTGATAGTAATATAGGAAATGAATATAGAATTTATTTTTAAGGCAGATACATATTTAAATATAGTATTAGCTTCATCTGCTTCATTCAAAATCACTGCTGTAGGATTATCATAATCAAAGACAAATCTTTCAAAGGAGAATTTAGCAATGACTGAGTATTTTGTGTTTTCAGTATACAGATACTTGTGCTGCTTTTAAGAAAACAATTGGCTTTGATCTCTTCTGAGATAATATTTGTCTCTTACATTGCTTAGAAATTTTTAAGGCTTGTGTTTTAACATTGTCATTGCTCCAGTGTGCCATTAACAAGATTCTACTTTTATCTTTGTGGATGGGCATTGTAAACTTATGAGGTTTTCTTTTTTACCAGTAAAGTGTTTTCAACTTTGAAAGTTCCAAGAATATAGTCTTGACTTAAGCAGCAGGGTTATAACTTTTCATTTTTGTAATTTGGAAAAAAGATCTTTTACTGTTTTACAGCCACCTATTTGTTTTCTGAAAAGCTGAATACAGAATATTGAAACTGACACAATTAATTTTCACTACATAAAATATCCTCTGTTTTTTGGCAGATCTTCACATTTTTCATTTATCCATAGTGAGTTTATGTTTGGACCAACTGTGAGAAAAAGACATGTACATATCTGTGCATGGTAGAGATACACATGGCCAGTTATACTTAGATGACCTTATCTTACCTTTGACAGCTTTCCTTGCTCATATCCTACTGCTGTAGCCATGCCAGATTACATTCTTAGATGATTAATCTATGCGCTGTTTCTAATAACCACTATAAGCATTTCCTTAAAAATTTCTCTCAAGTAAAATGGCAATCTCAGATACAGGTCTGGATAAGTATCATGCGCTTCACTCACATACAAACAGAAAACATTGGAAACAGGGAAGATTCTAGTTCTGCCACTGTCATATGACTCTATAGCTGGTAGAACTTAATTTAATTAATTTACTGATTTTCCATGTTATCCATTACAAAGTTTGAAGTGACTATTGAAAATATCTAGTTTAATTTCCAGTTATTATTTCTGAGGCTTGAACAGCCGAGCATGTGGTACTCAGAGAACCTTTGCTTACAGGGAACAACAAGCAGGAAACATTGCCATTAAGTATTAAAACTCTGTAAAAGATTTCTAAAATTAGTTTTATATGGAATTTGTGATTGTGGTGTGGTATGTATGATCTTTCTTCAGTATGGTTACATAGCATACAGCTGCTCAAGATTTATACTGATTAAATGTCAGTAACATTTATCACATCACCAATATAAGATCTGAGCCACAGATACTTAAGGATACTGAGGCGAGTTTTCTGTGTTATCTTGTATATAGTTAAATCACCACAGCATATTCTGTTCTGCCTCCAAACACATTGTTTTCCTATAATTTCCTTTAAATAGTTCTGTATTTGTGGCAGTATTCCCAGGAAGGAGAAGTTTGTTGGATCAGTTGTTCATACTTATTTGTTAGAAAAAATGGTAAAGTCTGGGAAGTTTCTTGTAAATCACTTTCCCTTTCTGCCATTGTGCAAATAGCAGAAAATAGTAGCTCAGTAGCTCAATTCTCCAGCTGAACTTTTCCTAAGCATTAAAATTATAGGAAAAGACTGTCTTTTAGAGATTATATTTTGTCTGCATTTTAGCTTTTTCAGACTATATCTTCAATTTGTAGTTCTTTCCATACTACTTCTCCCTCCAACTCCATGTCTCCTGCAATCATACTGTCTTCTTTCTTCCAGGTCACTAAGAAAAATACCTTTGTGCTAAGTTGCACAAGGTAAATTAAAATGATGCTATGGTTGTGATTAGACACTATATGGTAATAAAGCAAAAATAAGTAGGATTTGCCAGGAATACTAATAATAGGTATAATAGTAGACTGTATTTTTCAGAAGGAATCAATTAGATGGCAGAGAAACCCTGTCCAATTTCTGGCTAGTCAGCCTTGTTTAGTGAAGTTAGTACATTTTTGGCTGAAGAGTCACACTGACAAGGTTTGGATGTTTGTGGTCAGAATATTTCCTCCAGTTTCAAGCTTTAACAAAGCAAGACATGGCCTAAATGATATATGATGTTTTTGGTGTCCAGGGTATTGTTAGCTTAAGCTTTTTTGCTCTTTCTTTCTAAGGGCTTTTACACATCCTTTTCCAGCTGGTCAGGTTATCCATCTTCCAATACTAAAGATATAATGCTTTACTGAACCTGTGCAGAAGTTAAAAAACAGCAAGTATTTGCAAACAAGCCTGGATTATGCCCTCTTAAGGAATTTAATTAAAGCCTGTTGAACTAAGTTCAGAACTTTATTTCCCTCCTACCTTTTTTTTTTTTTTCTTTTTTGTGGAGAAGATGCCAGGGAAAACCAGGCCTATCTTGGCCCAAACCCAGAGTTTATATCTGAAGGTTATGGTGACTTCAGTGGTTGCATAACACCCTTCCCCTGGTATGAGAAGGGTCTCAGACCAGAACAACAGGATTTATATCCTCAACTCGTATCAGATCAGCTGAAGCCCTTCTCCCTGGTCGCTAACAGGCAGAGCTTTTTAGGCACTTCCATCCCAGCTCCTTGGGATACAAGGACCCTCAATGGAGCAATTCTGTAGGCAGAAGTCCCAGTTGCCTTGGCATTGTTGAAGTAGCATTCAGCAGACAGTGCTGATAAGCAGCTTTCACGAGGAGCTGCCTGCTCTACACAGGTGAAAGAATCCTGAACAGTGGACTATGAAATGCCTTCCTCACAGCAGGTTTTGGTCTAACCAATCTCAGCACTTTTCAAATATACATCAACTTTTTATTTAATAAACTAAATTTTCTCTCTTTGTTGCATGCATTCTTTCTCCTTCACCAATGAAAGGTTTTTCTTTTTAACGTGTAAACTGAATGTGTTATGTATTCTCCCCATGAGAAAATCTTTAGAATATGGCAGTACCTTTGACACCATAGTAAATGGGCATTATTTTGAAAATTTTCTTCAATATCTATTTAAAGTAAAGTTAAGAGTTGCATACACAACCAAGTGTTTATGTGAGGGATTAGAATATAACATACTGATAAGACGTTTGTGTCTGAAATTGTGTACTTACTTTTTATTATAAGGGGAATCTAGGTAATGCAAATTATCACATAGCTGGCTAGATTAGGAGCTGAAAAATGTACAGGAAACTTACCACAGCCTGGTTACTGAGGGTAGCCATAATTACCCTCAGTCTTTCCCAGTTTCTTGGTTTTGAGAGGGCATGAATGGGGCCCAACAAATGCACTTATTAAAACAGCATAGTCTAAAAGAAAGCCGTAGGAGAAAAAGAAGTTCTTAAGGAGACTAAATGATGAGAAGATTATTTGAAGAAAAGAATGCTGAGGTATCTGGTACCTGTTACTTGAAGGAGAGGAAGATTAGCTCATGAGTAGGTGCAGGAATTTCAGAATGAGTGATTTGCGAAATCTTCTTTGAAGATATATTTCATGGTTGTATTTTTGGCAGAAAGAGATGAATGAACAAGAAAGAAAGATTATAGTAATTCTGTGTAGGAAATGTTGTTAGTGAGTTTGGTTCACTGAAAACTGTAGAATTCTGAACTGGACCTCATGCTGAAGCATTTACTGTAAAGAAGTGTACTTTTCAGTACTGCCTGAGACAGGAGTCAAAAGAAAATCAATTATACATGGAAGACTTCAAAAAATTATGGGTGGCTGAGAAATCAATAGAAATAATGTGTTGATTTTAACAGAGCCATTAGTATTCTGTAAAACAGAAGAAGAGAAACATTCAATAATTATGAATTTTAGACTCTCATAACCAAACACTCCTAAAACTTGAGAGTAAATAAAATTACTTTAGAGAGTGTGCTTGAAAATATCAATAAATTGCTTAGGAATATAAGGGAAAGGCAGTTTTGAGGTGTGTGCTATATCAATGATTGCAGACCATAAAATGCTGCTATTGTACAGAGCTTTCTAATACACTACCACAACAAAGACATTAAACTTAAAATATAAGCCTACAGAATGGGTCTGTGTTAAGGCTGCCCAATTGTGATGGGCCTCTGGTGCGTGGACAGAAGGTTAAGAATTGACTGGAGGACAAGGGCAAAAAAGCAAAATCATCTACCAGCTGACCTAAAGTTCTTTTCTGTGTGCTAACACGCTCCTTTGTAGGTCAGTCACATTGAGGGCTTTGTAATATATGTTATTGATTGATTTACACACTGATTCAACCTTTTCACTACACTAGTGAATTGGGAACTCCTGAAATAGTTCAAATGAATATGAATTGCTGATGATTACATTTAGACTGGAAATTAGAATGAAGTTTCTAGCTGCCAGTATGAAATTTGGGAATGGCAGTTCCTTCAGAAGAAACAAACTGAGCACAGTTAAAGATAGAAGTTAAATAGAATGGCCATGGCTGACTGGTGTGTCTTGCTATACATTTCTCTCTCTCTCTGTATATATGTATATATATTTCAATTCAAACTTACCATAGGATTTGGAATCTAGAAATTATTTCCCAGGAAAATTCAACTAGGAATGTTTGGGAGTTTTTTTCTTTTTTCTTTTTTTTTTTAAACCTGTATTGGATGAGTTGCAGTGCGTCATCCTCCTGGCATTTTTACCTAACGTTTGTGAGTCTACAGGTGCCCAAAGCTTTAAGAGCCTCTTGTTCTCTCTTTGTCTCTCCTGTTTTCTTCCTGGGACATAGAGTATATTTTGAGGCTTTTGCTCTTAAGTAGCTTAACATTTTAGAGGTTACTTTTAAGTATGGAGGTAGTGGCTGAGGAAAAAAATTATGGGCTGTGAATTATGTGGGAGGGATCCTTTGTACCTTTGGATCCTTCTGGATTTTGTTTGTATTTTATCTTTATCCATGGAGGAGGTTATGCTTTATTACCAAGCTCCTATTTCAGAAAGGTCTAAATGCTCAACCATAGTCAAATCTTTATCATATATGATTCTCCTAAGATATAGCTTGCACTGGATATGCGAATGTCTTACTCACTTCCTGAAATAATTTCTTGTTCTAAAAAGCATTAAAACTGAATTTTTGTTTACTTTTGTATGGGAGCCACCCATGGCTGCTTTGCGTAACACAATATTTATAACTCTATATAGTACATATCGCAATTTAGACTGGAAATCAGAGTGTGAGAAATTGAACTGTGAGAACGTGAGTGCCACAGAGAGAGTCTAGTCTAAATAGACAAAACATAGAGAGGCTAGAAAGGCAAAAGAAAACACGGAGAAATTAAGAGAATTGCAAGATCATGAAATACATTAAAGAGTACAGCCCAAAGCTTCTGACTCCAACACATTATTTATGATACTACTCTGCCTTGACAAGAGCGACTCTTGCCATGGTGCATAATTTCGCCCATGTAAAACTCAGCCACTTAAATATCTCTGTTTGCTGCTTGAGCTCCCACTTTTCTCTTGAGCCACTTACTTGTTCTTTTACAGATATAGGTTGCTATTAAACTTGAATATGTACACAAAAGAGTGTGGAAATTAATTTGCTATCATGCCTGACCTTCAGAGTGGAAATGCCGTTGTCTTTGACACATGTCCCTATTTTGGGAAAAAGCTGTGTCTGGTTGTTCAGAAGAGTACTCTGAGTAATGATGTAGGAGTAATGTGTCAAATGTCAGCTGTGTTTGAATGTAGTATGTCATTACTGCAATGCTGCTCCCTCTGATCCAGTACCTGTACTACAACTTTCTCACTTTCTCGGATTTAATGACAAAGAATTACTAGAAAGAAATGTGATTTTTCACTGTTGAATTGCTATTCCATTTTCCATAAGGTCACCTTTTAGTTCTACTTGTCCTTATTTCTGCTCAAGCTTCTTGTTAGTGCAGTGGTATATCCTGAAACATTGGAATGACATCTGGCACGTGCAGAATGCCTAATACCCTGAGGAAGGTATACCGCACTTAGTCTTTCAATGATGTTTTTATGAGGGATTGTTTTAGAGATGGTGAGATACTAACAAACTGTATCCTTTGCATTTTAGCCTGACCAGACTTTCTGATGCTTGATTGAGAAATTATTTTTTTCCTATCTTAAACAATAGATTACTGTACATTCAGTATAACCAATCATTTTCAGTTCAGATATGCTTATAGTTTACAAAATCAGAAGAATTTTAATGAAAGTGATACATCTTGTTTCAAATTAAAAGTGTTCTTATAAAAAAATAAAGGGAAAAAAAGAATTCCTGTTAGAACTGTCATTTCTGTCAGTAGTTTCAGCTGGAAGGTCGTTTGAAAGTGAAGCCAAAATTTCTATAGGAATTAAAAAAAAATTCAACAGAGTTTGCTCTGTCCTTCAGTCAGTTCTAGTCAGCAAATACCCATAGGAATGCAATCAGATGAAGTAAGAATAGAACATAGACGTGAAAGGAAGAACAAAGGAAGTAATATGAATGGAATGAAACAAAATCATAGAAAAACAGAATAGTTTACAGATATGAGAAAGGCAAGGCATTAAGTAGAAGTAAGGGCAAGTAAGAGTAACAGGTGACCCTGTGGAAAAGGGAATAGCAATTCAACAGTGAGAAATCACATTTCTTTCTAACAATTCTTGGTCATTAAATGTTGGAAGGTGAGAAAGCCATGGTAAAGGTACTGGATCAGAGGGAGCGGCATCCTTTCCTCTTCCCTCCCCTCTGTTCTTAGTAACTTATGTATAGGCTCAGTCCTTCCCACACTGGTGTCAAGGATGTATAATGGTGAACTATAAATCAACATTACATTTGCACTCAGACTCTTCTCACGATCATACTGTGTCACTTACTTTTTATAAAAACAAAATAGCTCTAAAATAGGCGGGGAACAGGGATTAGTGTGGGTGATACTGAAGATTTTCAGGAAAACATCAAAATGTGTGAAGAAGAGAATATATGTACTATTATTGCCTAGAAGGTAATCAGTTGTACCGTGGTCCCTTGATGATTCTTTTGTGTTTAGCGTCCTGAGGCTACAGAACAGATGGGTAAGCAGAAGTGTTATCAGGTGGAAGAAGAGGGAAGGAAAGAGTAGAGGAATTATTATAGGAAGGGATGGAGGACTGGTTTTTGCATATTGGAACAGAACAGATTTGACCTTGCTAATGACCCCCTTCTTCCTTTTACTGGTCCTCTGAGAGGAGAGTTGAATGTTTTTGCATTTCAGATGTTACAATGGAAGATACGGCCCATATAGAGACAATAGCAGAAGGTAAAGGCACTCAGCTCTATGAGAAAAATGTTTGAGGGAATATTGATACACTACATACATGTCTTGGGAAACACTTCATCTTCTTCTTAGAATTATTATTACCAAAGCATAGATTATTATTCTCTGTTAAACATGTAACAGGCAGCTACACATGGAACTGGATGGAAATTCCACAGTTTTGTGCACACGGCATCTAAGAAAAAATACTTGAGGCTAATAAAACAGATGAACAAAAATGGGTCCTCTTATTCAAATTTCTGTTAACCTGTCGCACTATGTTACATTTTGCAGAAACTCTGCACAATTTATGTTCTTCCTGGCTAATCAGTCACAAGTATAGCAAAACATTCCTGTTATAGCAATTAGACTTTTTTTAAAGGTGAACAGACATACTAGATGATCTTAAATGAAGAGTAATGACTATTCCCTTCAGACCAACAAGATCACTCACCTTGGCCTATATCTACCTCTACAAGACAGCAGTTTGAACAGGGTATCTGGTAAAGTCAACTCAAAATGAGACATGCACCAATTATGAAAGAAATACCTTCACCTTTGCAGGAGATATGTTCTCATAAATAACATTCATTGCAGATTAATGTTCCATAAAGTTTCTGATCCCTCATAGAGCCTCTAAAACGTTGTGTTAAATCATATGTACTATGGTATAGTTGCATAAAGTTACAGACTGAACTTCTAATACTTATGAAAATGGAGTAATAGTTACTCATTTCTCAAGATGCTTTTCTAGTCTCCAGCTTGCTAGTAGCAGGATAGGGTACATGAGTAGATAACTTCTAGTTTTTTGCATTCTTTTCCTGCAACATAGTTTTCTATTTAGAGGCGGCAGATTCAGAAATGTAGTTTGATTCTCTTTTGATATATATTGGTATAAATCAGGAATAAATCTGATGTCAGGGGAGTTGCATTTACTAGAACTGAGATTGCTGATACTGGAATTTGTCACAAATGTCACTTAGATGTGTAAGTGATGTTCTAGTAGACCATTTATTGCCCACTCCTCTTACAGTTTGTTTGATTTATTTATTCTAAAGCATACTGTAATTAACCAATGTGTGTAAGCTGTGGCTACAAAATGATGAGAGGAGAAGTAGAAGGTAATTTCAGCTTGGAAAGGTACTAGGAAACTCCTTTAGACTTTAGACTCTTGGATCTCTTTTATTTTTGGATGTTTTTTATGTCTCCCTAAAGTTATAGCTACAGTCCAATTTCAATGCCCATACAAATTTCAGTGCCAATTCTCTGGCATGCAATGCCCAGTAAGCAAGCAAGCAAGCAAGCAAGCAAGCTCTTGCTCTCTTTCCCTGACCTTTGCTTCTGAGGTATCCTGTCTGGGTGAAGCCAGTGATAGTTGATATAGGTTAAAGCAGCACCTTGTTTGTTGCAACTGTGCTGTGACAAACTCACTAACAGCATTAACAAGGTAATATGATATAATGACAATCTGATTTTATAAAAAATCATTTTATATTGTATAAGAAATATGTTTAATACTGCATATTTATTATATATTGCATTTCTTATTTTATAATTATCATATTATATAAAACATAATAAGCAAAATAACAACAGGATCAAATTCTGTTTCCTTGTTGATCTTCCCACACTTCACCTAGGTGTATTCAGAATCTAACTCTGTTTTCAGTTGTACTGATATGTAGTATTTTAGGCCATAATTTGGACTTCAAGTGTTTTGGCACACGAAACTCAGTTATTCAGTAGAACTCTCCAATTGTCACTGCATTGTTTTATAAGTTTCAATTCCCTCTTTCTCCCTTCTCCAGTATATTAAAAATAAAAGTTGCAAAGTCAAAAAGTCAGAAATTAGGAAATGGCAGAGTTAAAGCAGAAAGTATAAACTTTCCCCTCCTATTCATTTATCTTATGGGAGTCTTATGGGCACTGGATTAATGATGTTCACATGAAAAGCAGATATTTAATATTTCATTTTATCTGCTGCAGGTAGCTTGCTTACTATCTTAATTGCTCAGTGCTCTATTTACAGCACAGTAAATAGAGTCCAGACCAGAAAGAATAATAATTAATCTCTTGAGGCTTTTCTGTTTTGCCTATCATTATAATATTTGATTTGCAAACATTATTAGATGTTTCAAAACTACTGCAATATGAAAGGGTATTTAGGCCTATTTTAGAGGCACATACCTTACAAATTTCTGATGCACAGAAATAAAGGTCAAAAAGTGTACACTCATTTTCAGTAACCAATTTTAGATGACTATGCATGATTTTTGAAGAGTTTTAAGATAGTTTCTGCAATTTCAGTTGCAGTTGTGACCTGCTCAGCAGTTAGAGTGCGTAATTCAGACAGCAAAAGAAATGTCCAGGCCCTGCAGGCACTGAGAGCCCTGTGGGTCCCTCCCCACCCCCTGGCCTCCCCCAGCCCCAGACCCCCATTTCAGCCCAGCCCAGGGCCCTGCCCCATTGATGCCATAGTGGTGTTGGCTCCAGCCCCGCCCCAGGGGCTGTGAGCAACTGCCCAGCCCGGCCTTGGCCAGCCCTTCACCAGGGACCTACTGGAAATGATTGAGTAATCCCTGACCTGCGGATTGACTTCCTGGCTTGACCTCGACCCTGCCTCATTGCCATGTTATTGCCATATGATTTGTGTTTAGAGTTAAACCTGGCCACTCTCTCCGGGCCTGTCCCACTTGCCTCACTTGGATCCTGTGGAATTGGACCCTGGCCAGCGAGGCCCCTGCCCTGCCAGCCCTGTTACTCCTTGGCTCCCATCCCTTGGGGATCAGCCAGACCCCCTGCTTCCCAACAGAAAGAATGACTGTAGCTGAAAACTTCTTTGGAGGTGGTTAGTGAAGCATTACCTAGGAACTTGCTAGCAGAGCCAGATCCAGTTCTCCAGGGCAGCAATAGCTGTCTTAATTATTGTTTCTCTTCCTGCATGCCTGTAACTATTTTGTTGAACGTCTTTTAACTTTCTGGGAAAATGAAACCTAGCATACAGATCATCCTCACTCCATGGTAAAGTTTCATTCTAAAAGTACTTTCAATGCAAAACATTAATGGAATCAAGTAAGTTTTGCAGAGAAACTCTCAGTTCCCTTGTTTACTTAATGTCTTTTTATGTGTATGTGTTAATAATATCCTAGTCTTAAAAGAAAGGAGACTAGGAAACAAAGTCCATAACACACTGTCACACTGATGTTGGCATGATTTGCTGGGCTTTTCGTATGTCAACTGCCATCAAGTTCTTGAACTCTTCCCATCTGTCCCTATCTTGCCTCCTTATTGTAGGCACATTCTTCTTGATTATCTGGTCTTATTTTCCATTTCACAAGCTCCCTGGAAAAAGATTGGTCATGGTCAGCTGCTCTTTGGAGTAGTAGCATGCACAGTCCATTCATCAACAGAAGACAGAATCAGTAAATAGATTAGGAGTTAAACTCTACCGAGCCTCCCCTGAGAATGTGCAAATGTGATTCCTCATTGTTCCAAAGGGAATATTTGGGACAGTCTTTACCAGCCTGAGGCAGATAGCCAGCACAAAAAAATCATGTCCAGAAGACTGCCAACAAAATAACAAGCTAGTCAGAACTTACTCTTCATCCTCTTATAAAGGGGGAAGTGGGAAGAAACCAAATATTGTGTTCTAGATTGAAAAAAACATTTTGATAAAAGAGATTTTAGTATATTTGTTTTGTCTGGATAAAATTTCATTATAGGTTGATCTGGAAAGTTCTTTCTGTGCTTCTGTTTGGACAACCTGTTCAAACAGGTTAAAGTATCTTGCTGCCTCTTCTAATATATTTGTTTACAGTGTGACATTTTGTCCCAGTCTACTATGAAATGATGTAAATTAGAAGGTTGTCAAGTTATGAGGTAACGTTGTAAGGCAGTCCTTTTTTTACTTTGAGTAACGTGGAGTGAATATCTGACAGACCACAGAATGAAATATTTTTCACAGTGTTATTATACTAGATACTTTCTATATTTAAAAAAAGCCCTAAACTACTGACTCTTGGTCTTGCTACTTTACTCGTTGTTATATATGCTGAATGCCAGTATATTCCATTCAATTGTCTCTAGGTAACTTTCTGTATTTTCAGTCTCTTCTCCTAACTCTGGCGTTTTAAACTATTTCAAATTACATTTATAGCATCACTGTTCTCTTCAGAATTGCTTCTACTTTGGTGCACTCGGGTTCTAATCCCCTTCTGAAAGAGCTGTAATTATTCTACGCTCAGCCACATAATACTACATCTGTCTATGTACTTGTTTGTGTATGTATCCAGATGATCCAAGAAATTGTACTGACTGATTCCTTGCCCAGTTGAGTATCATCAACAAATATGAGCATCCCAATGTCTGTTCTGTCTCACTTGTTTTCAAAGTGCATTAAATCCATCCTCATGAAAAGTTTTGATTCATCTTCATATGAGTCTGGATTAACAGTAGAGAATGCAAGGGAAGAATTCAAAGAGGAAGGAAGCAACTCTCTAGAATATATGTATTAAAGGAATGTTAGAGGAATATTTTGGAAGAATACTTAGTTCAGAAGGTTGTGCCCTACAGACATTTCAATGGGCAGTATATGAATGGATTTATCTTATTTTCTGTGTCATTTTTTTCATGTTTCATATGAAGAGTTTTCCGAATGATAGCACAGAGCCTATTGCTGTCCATGTGTGCAGAGTGTGTGCATTACTCGTGGTAGATGATCACAGTGCTGGGAATTTGAAATGCGGTTTCAAGTTCTTCATGTTTCTGTGCAGAGTAAAAGGTGGACAAAGAAGGCAGCAAGCAGAGGAATTAAGTTCAATAAGCTAGACTCACCACTGTTTTGAACTCTGTAGTTGTTCTGAGCAAATATAAAGTGCTGCTAATTCATAATGATAATATTTACACCATTTTTAATTCACTTTGCATAGACTTTGCAACCTCTCTGGGCAGCCATTCCACTGCTTGGCTGTCTTCATGGTGAAAAAGTTTGTAATGGACAGTCAAGATCGCTGTGTCCCAATGTATCAAAAGAATCCATGACTGAAAAAGCTAGAGACATCCATTTCAACATATGGAGGATAAGCTTTCTCATCTGCTCAGTAATATATCTGGATGTTCCTGGCCAGGGAAACTGGCCTAGAGGAATTCAAATCAAATCAAATCACCTTCTGCTGCCCATACCTTAAAACTGTAAAGAATAGGATCACTAATCATAGATGTATAAAAATGATGGATATGAAAATCCCAGAAGTTTCCCTTACTGTCTGCTTAGTCTATACCATTAAAAAAAAATTTCCAGTAACCTGAAATAAGATTGAAATTTGTATCAATAATGCTTTGGAAGCACTAGAGATCATGAAAGACATTTGGATTTAATATCTAATCTATTAGGAGAGCTAGTTGGCATCTCTAGTACTGATGAACGACAGTTGCTTTTAAAGCTAGCATCTGCTTTCCATTGCTGCTGATCTGTACCCAAGAACAGGCCAAGAGGTCACCTGTAAACTCACTGGAGCATGAGAGTATATTTATAACAGACTAGAAAAGTAATGAGAGTAGTTGACCATATCTGGGGTTATAACCCTGGTAGGGTTAAGTGCTCACCCTTCTGGTTGTCTTCCAAAGATATGGTTATAAATGTGTCCTAAGAGAAGTAATTAACAGTAACTGATTCTTAAATGTCAGTGTTTTTTCTGTCTATATCTCGTTTTATGTTCTATTTGCTGTTCTGAAGATTTCATTCTTCACAAGCAGACCTCGAGCTAGTCCATGACGATTGTAAAATACAGAGCTTGTGTGACGCTAGACGCTGTATCTAAAAGAAGCAATCCTAGTCAGAAACCGTGCTAGCTGTAAGTTACACTCCTAATTATACCACGTCTCCACAAGATGGTGTACTAACATTAACAACTGGCGTGCGTTTTGCTGGCAAATTTCTTCCAGGCTGGAGGAATGAGAAAAAATCCTTTCCACTGTCCATGCAAAAAAATGTATTTTTATGCTCCGTGATTTTGCTCCAATGTCTTCTGGAAAACATGTTACTGCCGTCTCTCATCTCACGTTACTGTCCCATCTACTTATCTGTTTGTTAATGTCTAATAACTACAGTAAATATTAAAAATGTATCATTTAAATCCTAGAGTACCTGCCACTCTTTTCAAAGATTTGGTTAATGGCCCAGAGTGTTCCACAGAATCTCCGTTTTGTTAGCTGGTACCAAGACGGCCCTAGGCAATGGAGGAGGATAGCTGGTTGGTACATCTTTTGTCTGATACCCAGTACAAGGCATATTAAGGCATGGAAATGAAAAAGATGAATAGTGACAAAGCCAATCATATCCCTGGACTTGTAGTAATCCACTGGTGTTTGTTACAGCTGCATATGGCAGCCTCGGAGGTTTGCTTTTCTTTTCATTTGTTGCATCAGCATTCAGATCGTAGGACTTTGTCCAAGATTTCTTAGTTCCTGTGTATAAAAATACCACACTGGATGCAATTATTGTTGAGATCTTCAGAAGAATGAATTTAACGTCAATGGAAGTGCCATTCTGTCAAAGAAGCCTAAATGTACAGATATGTATTTGTATACATATTTAAATATATTAAATATATATGGAAAAAGATTTATGCATTCAAATATGGAGCTACAAGATACATGTATAAAGTGTAAGTCATTATTTATCCTGACATATGCTGCAGAAGGTAACATCTAGTTCATCGTAATACATTTCTAAACTAATACAAAAACAAATTTATCCAGGAAAGTTAGACCAAGGTCTAGTAATTCTAATATATATTTAAGTTTTAGGACTCAGTATTGTGCTTAGCGTTAAACTAAGCTTAAAACATTTGTTGGTTTAAGACCTTCTTTTAAAGAATCTCCTTTTTACCTCTTCATGATCTTCTGAAATAAAGGAATATTAGAGTCGCATACTTGCAGAAGACCATTTCTGGTGGTGGTTGTTCAAAAGTCTGATTGTCAACTGTATCAGTAATTGAACAACACGAAATTGAAAATGCTCTCTACCTCTGTGCCATTTAGTCTCTTGCTACAACAATATGTTAGACAATGACAATGAAAAATCATTTTCTGTAGGTCAGGTTTTACTTTAAAATGTTTTCTGCTGAAGCATACAAAATATTGAAGAGTTTGGAGGATATGCAAATGAAAAAAGGTCGAGACTATCTCACTCCTTAGCATTGGCACAAACGTACACTTTCTGTTAGGGAGATGTTATGCTGCATCCTATGCAACCGTTATCCTTCACAACACTTTCAAGCGGCTGATCTTGGGCAAATAAGTTGGCCATAAATTGAGCCAGACTGTGGGAACCTCTGAGAACTAGGCTGCCTATGTGACCAAGCAGCTGCATATTACCCTAGAGCTATGATAGGGGTTATAGGCATTCAGTAATGTGAACACATGCAGCTGGTGCTGGCTGAAATCCACTGCAACCTAGTACCCAAGTAATAGGAAATTGCGTTATTATTTTCCTTTACAATCCAAGCGGTATTAC
The DNA here is from genome assembly GCF_040807025.1 of Struthio camelus. Lineage (NCBI taxonomy): Eukaryota > Metazoa > Chordata > Aves > Struthioniformes > Struthionidae > Struthio > Struthio camelus. The sequence continues at coordinate 40,985,732 of NC_090982.1, forward strand.
CCTATTTTATTGTGTGTCAGTATTACCCTATTTTATTGGGTGTGTGGAAAATTTTATAACTCCTATACTCATTCTAATAAAGTCAGTGAATCACATAAATTCCTGAAGCTGGATGTTTCTGGATGAAGAAATTTATGAGGTTAATTAAGGATGTCTCAGTAAAGATGGCTGTCTTCTTGGTAATCATTTATATAGCATTATAAATATACAGAGCTGAAGAGCAGGAGTTCCAAGCTGCATAGGTAAAAAGCCTCCTCTATGGTGGATTTGCAAACTAGATGCACAAGTGAAAGCAAAGATAACCAGAGAGCAGGGTCTCACAGCAAGCAAGTGTCAGAGCAGACTTTCCATCTGTTTCTCTCCGCTTATAATGTTACTTCCCATTAATAAAGGTCAGCAATCTGACTGTTGCTGGCAATAACTCAATTTAGTACTATTTTCTATAATGCTGGAAAGGCCTTGCTGTCAGAAAGCTTTTTTTGGTTCTTTCTCTATTTAATGCTTTAGGAATACCATTTTCAGTAAGACGTAAGCTTCAATCATATCTCCAGTTGCATATTTCTGAAAAGACATTAATGGCTTACCCTTTTATTTAACTAAACAGAGTAACAGGCAGAAGAAGAAAAGAATGATCTTTTGAGTAAGTACCCATTGACTTTGGTATTAATTCTGTGTTTGTAAACAAAATGATGTAGAAAGATTACATTAAGCCTATCAAACCTGGCCTGAAAGGGCAAAAAGAAGATCTCATGTCACTGCTCTTAATTGGGTATAGTCAAATATACAAGGAGTGTATCTGTAAAATATCGAAGTGTGACAAATTTAGAGGCCAGAATACTTTACTTCATGCCTAAAGGAGTAGATCTTCCTCTGGAGATGTGTCAGAACATAGACACTTGGGTGTTAGAGTGCACTGTTTAGGCACCTATTTCATTTGTAGGCAAAATTAATATTAATAAATTCAGAATTCAGAATTCTATGACAAATGCAGAATTCCTAGTTATTCTGTGACAGAAATGTTAGCTTGTCCCCTGCCTCTGCTGTCTTCCAGTCATGAAAAGATCTACCTTCAGATAAATAAAGCTGATACATTAGAAAACAAGTTCCATACTAATATGCTTTCTGGAGCTCTTACGTTTGGATACTTTTCTTAGCTAAAATTTTTGAAGCTAATAAAAACATCTTAAGTTCTTGCTGGTTAGGTTAGGTTATTTGCCCAGCAAAGAATTGGTATACCGATTGGTATTGGATTAGATGTAGTTTTCTGTTTTAAAAAACGGGATGAGTAACACACTGAGATTAACCAAGCAAGTAAATATTCTCAGGCAGGGAAAAACTGCTGTGCTGAGTGCCTATGATAGCCATTTAGCCATCACTGGTAACTTTCCCTGCACGATTTGAACAGTGCAAGGAAGACTTCTTTTTGATCTCTGGAGTGGTATAAACAGCAGGGATTCTCTGAGATTTTCCTCTGTCTTAGACTTCTTTTGACAGCAGTTCTGGGCAATCTGGGAAAAACGGAAAACGAAGCTGTAATGAAAATTGAGAGGAAATTAACCTAGTGTTTGTGATTTAGAAAACAGTTATATACCAAAAAAAATTTAAAAATAGTTAAAAGCCACCATTAGTCTGTGCATATCTCTTGCTTTTATTGCATAGATAAGCTGGGTTAGCTGGGTTGTTATTTACATTTTAATATTTTAAAATAGGTACTGTTTTTCCTCTTTTAATGAGATAATCATATCCTCCATTGATTTCATTGGAATGTTTCTTCATATTCATGGAAGAAGAATGAGGACTTCTGGGACTAAAAATTGTCAGAATTCCAAAATATAGCTGCATAGATTATATGAATCCTTTAATCTGCATGCTATACTAGTTTTCTGTGAGTCAGTAATATATCTTGAAAATAGCTTCTTGACATTTAAACATTTTCTATTGACTTTAGAAAGAATAAGCCAAATGCTCTTGCTCCAACAAATCAGTTGGCTGCAGTACCTATTCTGAAACAAATCCAGCTAGGAAACTGAGCTCCAAATTCCTCTGCATGAACACTGAAAAAACAAGACAGACGTATAGAAGCATACCTGATGACAACATTACATGATGCAAGGTGTTGTGGGAAAATATTAGCAGCTGGGACTGTTGTGATTCCACTGCACTCAAACATCATTCCTTCATTTATATCTCTTGATCAGAAGACTTTCCAATGCCTGCATTAGAAGCGATGCCTTGTCTGAAATACCACTTTTAAAAAAGAGGGAAAATGAGTTTTGAACCACATCTTGCCTCTGGGACTAACTATTGCTACAATATTGCACAGCACAAGCCTTTCCAGCTGATTGTTGTAACTGTGATTTGGAGTTAACTACTCAGTGAGTACTGATTTTATTGGAAGAAAAGAGGCGACAAGCCTTTAGTGAACAACATGCCTAAGTTGGAAATAGTTAACTGTTCTTTTGACCAAAAGACTCCTTTCCTGTTCGGGTTGGACATGAAGAAAAACATTTCAGACTTCTACAGGAAGAAGGAACATGATTTGGGATGGAGTTTCTTCTTGCAGAACCCTTAATTGCTTTCTTTTTTTGGGGGGGTGGTTTGCTGACTGCCTATCCATCACATTATTTAATGTTACTGCTGTGGTCATGTTTTACAACTACTGCTTCCATTTCTACTGCATAGGGACTTGCAAAAATAAGCAAAGAGATGGCGACTGATGAATTTACTGCTCGTGTTCCTTGCAAAAAGGAAATGGACTGAAACATTAGCAAAGAAGGAAAAATGATGGCAGATCATTTCAAAGGTAGCAGAGTGAGCTAAATTCACAAGATTTCTCTAATTTGTAGGCCTCAATCTTTATCCTAGAACCCAAATGTTCTCAGGATTTGGGGCTGTTCAATTTTGCATGTTGTGGCAATGTTCCAAAGTCAAGTAGATTTTCAAAATGAAAGATTTTCAATTTGGTGTTCAAACTTTGTAGCTCAGATACATAACTAGTAATTCTCCAAATCTTGGATTTCATCTCAAACATGTTTATTTGCCAAACAGTGAAGGAAATTGTAGACATCTTCTTTCAAGATGTTTAATATATAACTTCTATAGTTTCCTTTCACTTTCTGTTTGCTACATTAGATAACCTAGAAACACAAACACCTGTAAATAAAAAATCTTGAACAGAAGACATTACATTTGCTTGTTTGTTCCAGGAAAGATTATTTTGACTTAATTCATCTCAGCATTCCTACTGAAATAGGCCACAAAGAAATCACAGAGACAATGTCTGGTATGTAACTTTGTATGAATGACAAGAGTTTTTAAAAACATCTGTTTGCCTTGTCCTTTGTTGGGTCAGTGCCAGTTAAAGAATGAGACATATATTTTAATCTTATGATTATACTTGTACTAACTAGATATTTCCTATGGAATATATTTTAATATTATAGTCTAAAAAGGAGATGGAGCTTTTTGAACAGTGCAGCTATTGAAATCCCTATGTATTTGGGTCTCCTGGTTGATTTAAACTCCGTGACTAAGAAATCATGAGCTCAAACTGAGTCTTTCCCTTCAGCTAGAGTATCAGATGAATGCTGTCTCTTTTATGCAGCAGCCTGGTTTTACGATATCTGTAGAAACTTATTGCAGAGTAATTGTGCTTCTGACAATTTCAATGAGCTGAATTCCAAACTTTTGGGGAGACAAGTACAATCTCTCATGCATAGAAGACATGATTTCATAGGCCTTGCTTTCACAGGAAAACAAAGTCAATTCAAAGTAATATTACATTGTATAAAATTTGATATTCCAATTAATATGCCCCAAAATGTAATGATTTGTAATAATTTGAAACCCGGGTTGATGTAACAATCCAGAGTAATAGCAAAAAACATAAAAACAATAGTTTTCTCTATCATTTTTCTTCCTTGGACTCAAAAGCACAACTGAACATCACTTTAGTTTTCTTTTACCTGTGAGATCTGAACTTTTTTTTTTTTTTTGGTAACATAGTAAGGGCAGTCATGTCAGAAGGATAATTGTTTTATGCTCATCCACCAACTTAGTGTATCATAACCAAACATTATCACAAGTACTACATGAAGAAAACATTATTTCAACTGCATGATGAAAACATTTTTTCAACTTCTAAGAACTCATCTTCATTTCTCTAGTGTAAGAATTCGAAGTCTTGAGGTGCAGAGAAAGCAATGGGCTGGTGAGCCAGGGTTAGTTACAAGGCTGAAGTTAGTGTAGGAACTTTCATCATGTCTTGGGAGATACAGAGTAAATGCAAGTATTTTATATGTATTTTAGGGATATATATAATTCTGTTCTGTTCTATGATTCTGTAGCCTTCCCGGCTTGAAAGCTGTAGGGCTACCCTATAGCGTCTTAGATCTCTCATGCAAGAACATTGAGGAGATGATCTCTAAACAGAGGAGGAAAAGTATTTGATTTTTTTTTTTCTTCTTAGATTTCCAGGAGACCATGATGATAGGTTTTGAGATTCACGTCTGGCTGAGATACATGAGCTGACTACTAAGTAAAAGTGCATTCAGTGCCTACTTAATCATATATTCAACATACAGCATGGAAAGGATGAGAAAAGAGCAAGCAAAAACGGTTTTGACATATGGTTAGCTTGGCCACCGTCTTGAATATTGGGATCTTGAGGGAAGAAACTAAATTATTCATAGATGTGAGGCAAATTCACTAAACACTTTTAACCAAAAGTAAAAATAAATGTGAGTTACAGAATTTTCAGAATAAAGACCGTTTTTACGAACGCTGGAATGTTTTAACTTTTTCAGAATGAAACTTCTCAATGTTTTGGTTGCAGATGTGATTTTTCATTTAAAGATTTCAGTTAAAATTCTCTTAGAAGTGAAGAAGATAAGGCCAAGGATTAACTAGGTGAAAACAAAACAAAACATAAAGACTTGTTTCAAAACAAGACGTCAGGTTTTCCTTCTCTTGATTTCTCACTTCATCTCTGTTCCCATTTAGGTTCCCATATAATAATAAAATATTCTTATGAGTCCATTCCGAACATGATTTTCAGAGAAATTGCTAAAAGAATTAAATAAGCCCTCAGTTCTGGAAAAAAGAATCTCACCTACCCTTGTTAAAGCTGCCTCCCAGGCCTTAGGTCTGGAGTGGAGCTGCCCTGACCTGCTGATGTCCCAGCCCGATCTTGGACCCACCTCAGCGCCAGGGCTGGTGTGGCAGCTGCAGGCCTCTCAGCGACCCCCTGGCCGCTGTCCCCAGCCCCACTTTGCTCTCCTTGTTCAGGGAGACCCTGTCTGCCCCGCTGTCGTCCTCAGCTCTCACTGCCCTCTGACGATGTCTTCCTGTGCAAAATAGAACCTCCCTCTTTTATTTTCCAGAATCCGGTCATTGCTATAAGGGATAGTTCTGCAATTTAAGTGCAAGTTGGAAAGGTCAGGAATCCACTAAAAGCACATCTCTGATCTCATTTCCATTATTTCTCCTCTACTGGAAACTTCTTCTATTCCTTCATGCTGTGGTAGAATACATTCACTCACTACTATGAACAATTAAATTAAATTTGAAAGCTCTTTGAATCTCTAAAGTTATGTGTACTTGCTTGACTTTGAACTATTGGTATAAATTTTAAGAAATAAGTAAGTTGTTAAAAACATTCATTCTGTGAAATTTATCATGAGCAGATTAGGTGCTTCTCTAAGGGGCCGTTGCTCTTTCAAGTGAACTTCAGAGGCTCAGATTAACAATTGGATCCTAAAGATAATACTCAAAAGCTGACGTTAGTGTGTTTTTTTTCTGTAGCTTAGGGCTGTACATATTCTCCCTTTGTGAGAAAAAACGTATTGTGAAAAAATTCTTTCCTTTTTTGGAGCTGCAAGTTAGACAGAATTTTGTTGCTTTATGTTCAAGTGGAATTGAAGTTTCTTTATATGCCTTTAGAAGAAAAAAAGTTTTGTCATTTATTAGTCACAGAAATTGGTTTCTAACTAGCGATTCTGTCTGCTTTAAGAAGCAGATTTTCATCTTGTGGGCTAGGGCTGGAAAGCAAGGAACAAGCTGCAGTCTAAAGTTTTTCTGTACTGGTGTTTGTCGCCAAACTACAGTATGCAAAATCAGGCTGATAATGTCTCCTCAGCTTCACAAGGTACTTTGAATTCTGAGAATGAAAAACACCACAGAAATCAACCATAACATTTCATGAAACTCTTTCTCTCAGAGTCCATATACTGTACTGTTTTCTAAATGTTACTTTTTACACAGAGCAAATTGAGCTTGTTTAACCCTCTGGGAGGGTAATGGATAGTGGTACTACTGCTAAGTTTTTGCTCTTTTTGAGAAGTGCAATAACATTTTTTAATAGTGTGGCATTTCAAATAGTTATATTCCTTGATATAAAGCATGCATGTTGAACTATATTCCCCTGAAAATATTCATAGGAATCTAGGACAGTCAGAGAGAAAATCAAGTATGAGGAATATGGAAAGATCCTGTATAATATAAACTCAAATTGGTCTTTTCAAATTATTATGGTTCAGGAGAAACTATTCTGACATATGAAGTATTAAATAGGAAGAATATTAGTTCTCCAACATCTCTCACCACCTCCTGTACAAATATCAAACTATGTAATGTACTCGTCTTTTTGGCTTCCCTTAGGCATTATTGTGATTTATTTCTCCTGCATTTCCTATGGATAGAGATTGCTGACAATTGCTAAGCAGTGGGTTTCTGCTTCCATTGTTCATTAATTTTCATTTTTAATTTCTCAAAGTGTGAGTTGTTTGTACATTTTTAAATGATTTTCATTTTTAAAAAATTGTTCTGCAAATGATATTCCACTTACCTTACTGAGATGATGTTTCTGTTTTTTAAGCTCTTATTCTCATATAAACTGATAAAAAATTGGAACATTTATAAAGCAAATTATTCCTAAGTAGACTGCACGTGCTTTGTAACTAGGTGCTATCAATGAAGTAGTTCCTTTGGCTGATTCCTTTACAGCTTACATCTCATCAGACGTATTTTAGTAACTCAGCAGTTCAAGTAGGTCCTGAAATAGCTCAATAAATGAGTTATAACATTTCACAATGAATTTAATGCATTATTATCCAGTAATATGCATACATTCAAAAAAATCTTAACTGATTCTCAGTTAACGCTCGGATCTCTTTATAACATTTTAACAAATGAAGTAATGCTGAAGTACCTGTAAATTCGCTCACTTTAATGCCTCTAAATAGCGTAATGCATGTCTAGATAATGTAAAGATGCTTAAAAAAGAATTAGGCCTAATTGTCAAGTCCCAGATAATAAGCCATTCTCATGCCAGTACAATATCTTGGAAGGGGAGGAAAGTGGACATACCCAGCCTGTTTGTAGCAATCCCACAATGCTTAGTTACACTGAATGGCTTCAGAACTGAAAGCAATGAATACTTAGCACCACCCACTGATTCTCCTACACCTTGCAGTGGTGGGCTGCAATCCAGTTACATGGATTTCTTCTTTCAGGGGTTTGAAAATTGGCTTTGTTAGCGTTTCAGGTGGGCACAACCCTCTCTATGTTATGAGGTGCTTATTTTCCACAGTGCACACTCTGATGATTTAATTTAGGTGTCCTTGCAAAAGAATATATTAATTCAGTCATAAAATGCCTTGCAGTTTCTATGTAATTATTCAGATGAATGAAGAGCATGTACAAAAGGCCTCCCTTCTGATTGCTCACTTTTTAGCAACGTAGATGACAATGAAGAGCAATTGTGTATCAGGCCCTTTATTTTGTTATTTCTATAAAGCCTGAAGTGTTGCTATGCGTTCTACCAGATTAGTAAAGTGACGGAGTCTTTGCTTGACAGGGCTTGACAATCTAGGTCCTACTTGTACATGGAAAAACATTTTTTGTTTCTCCTACCTGCACTTCATTCTTAAAGAAGCTCCTAACTTGTTTTGTGTGTTCTTTCCTCCTTTATTTATACTAAGTGCTTATAATATATTCCCAACTGTAGCAATTATCTTTTGTTTGCCTTTTAAAATGTCTTCAGCACTTTAAAGTAAATCTCATCTAAATGGGTTTAGTATCTATTGCCTGAGTGCCATGCACTATGTCCACAAGGATATCTAGGCAATAAAAAGGATTCAATTTGTAGTTCATTGCTTTCTTGAATAAAAACAATAAACAAGGAAGTTCAATAACCTTTATAATCATTGTTGTTAACTTTAGGCATGAATATATTTCTGTCAGAAATTTGCTTTTTGTTTAAATGATTGTAATTCTATTATTGTTGATTTAATTATAAGCCTTAAGCCAAGTTGTTTTTTTCAGCTGGGGCTACATTCTATGGAGTATTGAGAGCCTCTTATGTCCTGAAAATGGGATTTGTAGCAGCAAGTAGTCTTTATGAATGCAGATTGGGAATAACTGCTCTGAAAGCGCAATTTGGCGATGCTATGGTTCTGCACTTTCTGGTGATTCAAATGAGCTGGAGCATCTCACATGTGGGAACTACATTTTAGTTGCGCTGATCAGTCGCCACGGCTAGGGGAAATCTAGCAACTGGATCATTTTATAAAGTTGTAGCTAAAGCTATTTGTTGCTTCTCTTTTTTTCAGGTGTTTAAATATCTATAATGACTTCCCTAGAGGTAGACTAACAACAGAGGTAGACAAATACTAACAATAAATCATGTGAAAGTTTCCACTTACTTCATTCTTACTTTAAAACCCTCAATTTCAGTGCTAAATAGGGATTCTAAACTGCTGTCACCATGTTCAGGAAATGTTATGGGTAAAGAACAAAAATTCTGCTGTGATCTCTTTGAAAATCAGAGAGAGTTAAAACACAGTGATTACAGCACTTAGTCAGTGCAGCACTTGGTCAATGATTGTTGCATGCACCCAGTAGCAGGGAAGAGTGCTGGATATGGGAGGGGAGAGGACATTTAAAAACTAGTTTGGACTAACTTTTAGCAACTTAAATGACATAGAGCAAAAGCATTCGCACATACCCACATGCTAAGGGATTGCTACGTAGGGAAAGCTGCCAGTATAAGACTTTTTCTACATATGGCAGAAGGCCAAATATATCTTGCTCTATACCCAGAACAATATCCAGAGCTGAGGAAATGAGAGAGGAGGCATGGCAAGGGTGAACCCTTAGCTCTGCCAGTGACTGCAGGAACCGATGGGCAGTTGGAAGATACAGAATCAGGAGAGAAGCATTGAAGGACATGGAAAAGTTGGAGAAATTTCAGAGAAGAAAGAAGGGGAAAGGAGAAGCAAAAAGTGATGGGACTGGAGGGAATTTATAAAGTAAGCTAGCATAGCTTTTTTGTGGTGTGAGACTAGAGAATATTGCATTGATTGCATTTATTGCTTGAGAGAACACCAAGCCCCTGATTCACGTACTTTTCTCTCCTTGCACTGTGATATACTGTTTTCAAAACAAACACTGAAACATATGTAAGCATATTCTAAAACCTATTGTCAGGGATGTCAGTGAAACTCCTGTCATCTCGTTACCTTGATTTTTGCTTTTATTCAAGGGTTGCAAAACCCCAATGACTTGATAGGCTAGCCTTTACTTAGAAAACATAGAGCATTAGAACAGGTAACAGAAATGTTACCTTTTCACTTCCTGGTCATATGCAATAGGCATAATGCATATACACAGTTTTTCATTTGCTGATGATCCACAATCTATAATTTGTTTTACATGCAAAAGCAAGTAATAATATTTTCGGAAGTTATGATAAGCTAATAGGGAAAAATTGAACTAGAGTGTAAGTTATAAATAATTCATCCAGCTGTGCTTGCAGTAGTCTTTCTGGAGCTTCCTATGTCTTGCCAAAAGAGAAGTTTCATTAAAAAAAATACAATTAAATGAAGCAATTCTTTTAAGGATTACATACTTTGAGTGTTCTGGTTTAGGAAAGTGCAATAAAAACAGATCAACAAGCAGCAAATGCTCTAAATTAAGCTTTTATACTCCATTAACTGCTTTTGAGAGGAATCTACTAATATACCTCTGAAGAAAATGAGGTGTTTTAGATCAAATCTTTGCTGTGTAACCTTCTAAGCCTCAATGATCATTTTAAATTTTGTTTTATACTGTAGGTGCATCTTAGAAAGAAGAGATGAGAGAATAATGTAGCAGAGAGGCACTGTAAGTAGAACACCTGCTTCCTGCTTCTGCCCTCCAGCATCAGCAAAGAAATACGCTGTTACCTTCGGGCTGTTTTCCTATTTTACTCTTTTTTATATGAATGAATTTTATATTAGAAGACCATTGAAACTATAATACTGGCCTTACACACAAGTCATGTGCTTTTTATCGCACATTTTTTATGCCATTTAGCATGCCGTGATGATATATAAGCAAGTTCAGGAATCACTGAGTGAATAGATTTGGAAACCCGATTTTGCTCTCTTGCTGTTTCTAGGATCGTAGTTCTTAAGGAATACACTTTAGTGGAGATCTGAAAATGGAAAAAGAAATCGATTGAGGACATTAGGAGACAGCTAGGCCATTTTAAAATTTATCTCTGGAAGTGCTGAGCATTTACAATTCCCATTACTTTTAATTGGTGTAGAAAATACTCAGGGACTTTAAAAGTCAGACCTCTAGAGAACAAAGAAGTCCAACCCTTTAATTTAACTCCCTTAACACATGCCCCCTCCTTGTACTGTCGTGCTGTTTAACTGATTTCTTAATAAGCTTTCTTTGCATTTGAATGCTGTAGTCAAAGGCAAATAACTAAGTAGGATTTAAATTCCAAAGTTCTTCAGCTTTCTTTTGTGTTGTCACATGGTAATTATAATAAATGGCAATATTTAAGTGATCATGGGTTTTATAACGTACATTTAGAAAAGAAACAAACCCAAAGCCCTCAACAAAGACTTCCACAATCTTAAAACATGCTGGTCTTAAATTGTGAGTAGTATGGGCATGCCGATAGCATAAAATAGATACTTTTTATTACTGGTGCTGCTTATTTGACAGCACAATCTCAGAATACTATGACGTCCTTTACCTTTCTTCAATATTAGGTAGCTTATGGTTACACCACCAACAACTTGGTGTTGTTAAATTATTTGATAAAATGATTCTATCAGTTTGATTGCTTTTGTTGGGATCTATAGTACGGTAAAATATTTTCCTTGTAATGCAATGCAGTATGTAATGCAATGCAATCCAAATTTCCAGCAAAGGTTAGAAATTCCAAGGAAAAAATAAGTATTGTATACGTTTTTAGCTACAAACCTTAATTCTAAGGTGGAGAAACTCTCCGGGTTTTCTGGTTCACCAGTCAATCTTGAATCAGTGAAGCATGTTATTCTCTCTGTTGTATTCTTGGCATACACTAATGATGAACCTGACAAGTTTTCTTTCTCCTTTTTTTTGAATAAATAAGGGAATACTCTAAGGAGCAGCTGAACAGGTAATAGGATATACAACAGGGATTTATGTCTGGCTGTGGGAATAGCAATACTATCGTACCGTAAAGAGAACTCCTTTTTGACTCTCCAGACCGCAACCGGATTTCTACATTGTTTAATGCAGGAAAAGGAAAAAATTCAAGTGGGATGCAGATAGGAGATGAAGGAAGTCTGGCAGAAGGAAAACAAAAAGTAGGCTACAATAATAACTAACCTCCAGTGGTCCGCTATTGGGGAAGATCTGTTGCTAGACAGATATCAAAAGCCTCAGCCAGATATCACCCCCATTTTATTCAAGAACATGTCTCTAGAACTTTCACCTGAATTTTAAATAAAGTAAAATGACCTTTGGTTCATGATGACATAGATTTCAATGGCAAACAGTGTTTATCAGTCTAGGAAACCAGCAAGGAGCTTGAATATTTTCTCTCCTTTTTTTTGTCTTTATTTGGTGAACTCTAAAAAAACCCACCAATCCCGCTATTATATGAGATTTGTGAAGTCAAATACATTCCAAAAAAAGACAAGCAAACTCATTCTTGAGACAAGCAGTGGTTCTTCCACTTTTAATTGCAGATCAGAAGACATGTAAAAAGTTCTGGAAAGCAATGAAAAAAAAATGGTGGTGAGAAAGAGGCTGAGGATAGTAAAGGGATAAAGGGAGTAAAGGATTCTGAATAAAGCTCTAGGATGATGCCAATTAATATAATGCAATTGATTACAATAGGATCCTGCTTTCACATGGCAAATCTTTGTCTTTCTTTGGAGCAGACAACTGCTTAAAAGTGTGAAAGGCATCTTAATCATATCTTGCACCTGTAATGATGCAGCGAATGTCTACAAGGTTAGCAAATATTTTTGTGAGATTATAGTATGAACCCACTGAGATAGGAAAGAACTGTAATATTTGCAAGACATGAGTCTTACGAAATTCTGCTTGATCCATACAACTGATTTAAAAGAGTCACTGAAATACTGATTTTATTTTTTTATGCATGCAGTGAGTAGTGTTTTAGCAAAAGACTATAATGAATGTGTACCATACATATGACTTAATATTATTCTATTACTTAGACTTTTACTGACCTGGAAACTATGAAAAATAGACATGCCATATCAATTCCTACATGCAATACATAGAGATGTCTCAAAATCCACTTTTTATAGATATTGTCCTGATCAGTAAAGTAATATGTGTTGTCCAGAACAGGTACTGCATCTTCATGCTAACGTTCTATTTACTGAGTCTGATGAATAGCTATGAGATAGAATGTATGCTGTTATCTCACTTACCTTTACATCTGCTCACTTAACTTTACCTCTGCTTAGAAAATGAAATGTAACTTTTTCTTGGGATTCTCTTCTGGTTTGGGGAGCAGTTACATTCACACAATGCATCAACTAAGTATGAAAACATAAATCAAGCTGACATCAGTTGAACATGAAAACATAAATCAAACTGACATTCATTAAATTACAATACGTACATATGCAGCCTCAGACTGATTGTAATTCTTCACTGTTCTTTTCTAAATAAAGGGATTCAAGGGGACATGGCAACACAGAAAATTTCATTTGGCAGGAGACCAGGAAACACATATAGATTTTTTCTCTATAGTATTTTCTTTCCACAGATACTTGTTTTTTATGGTGGCTTATGGCAGTGGCTCCAAATGCTTGTATATTCCTTCTTTAGATGACGTGTTTATCCATAGATGCCCAGGTTTGACGCAAGCTGAAATAGGAACCTGGATCTCTTAGCTCCCAGAGTTTATAGCATAAGAGTTCTTTCTTAATTCCCAAAGATTAGATTTGGCTGTAGGTTACTTCTTGTTTAAAAAGTGAGAACTCTGTCAAAGTCCCCGGAGTTGTCTCTTTTTACAGTAATGACAAAATTACCTCAAAGACAACATCTCTCTTAAAATATAATTAGTTCTCTCACTGTTCTGTTATTGTGAGAGTTTATTTTTGGCACCATGCTATCTGACATCATTTTTATTAGATAGTTCAGAATGTACAAAGCATTTTAAGGGAGTATCTAGATATCTAGAATTGCTGTTTGCAAAGTACTTGATACTCAACAGTTAAGTATGGTCTTATTAATATGTTAGTGTTGAAATCTTGGAAGCTATCATTTTTATGTTAGAAAGCCTGGTATTTATGACCATTTTTACACAGCATAGTTCAATGGGGAAAGCACGATAAGAGGGTTTCAGACAGCTCAGGTTTCAGTGTCACCTCTCTGTCTCAAACATTTGACTTAGAGGCTTGACCAGCTCATTTTATGTCTGTTCCTACTTTCACAGTTTGGCTGCCTTACCTCTTTGCATTTTAAAATCTTTAGCGTGGAGACTGCCTCTTAATAATCCTAATCTTAGTTGAAACAATAATGTACTAATATGGCATGCTCAGATTTTTGGCCAGCAGATCAATTATCCAGTCCAAATGGATAGTGTCTGAGTAATAGCTACAAAGAGGTCCCGGGAAAATCATGTGTGCAATGGGACAGTGGTCTCCTGGTTTCTTGATTTGTATGTGCATAAGAAACATGATCACACAGGTGTTCTTTTGCTGTAGACTGTCTCTTGCACGTATTTCTACGCTCAGCTAAGACTTTTCTATAATTTCAATGACTTAGTAGGGTATACTTTCATTTGGGCTCAGAAGAATGTTTTTGTTGGAATTTGTTTTGTGCACAAGACCGAGGTGTCTTGAAACCTGCTTTATCTACAGAAAGGGTGATCTTACTAGATTTATAACTGGTTTTTTTTGTTGTTTTCCCCTCAGCCAAGACTGAACTTTATTCTCCCTGACATGCTTTGGTTTTAGGCAGCCTCCTAACTTGCCAATAGCTAGGCACGGCACATCCTTCTCAGAGTTTATTTGAGCTGGGCAGAAGGAAATTGACAAAATACACATATAACAGTACGCTCAGAGAGTCTCAAATTGCTTTTTTATGATAAGGATCTCAGCTATTATCTCACACAAAACTAAGTCTTCCATTTTAGAATACTGAGAGATGGAAATAAATTGCATGAAGTAAGGAGGATGTATGAGCTAAATAAAGGTGCACTGCAGGTGTATTTTGAATACTATTTTTGTCATTTACGAATTGTGGTACAGAAAAGCAACAAAACAGCAACCTAAGCAACAAAACAAAAACCATCAAAAATGTCACCTGCCACCTATGAAACCTTGAATTAATATAATAGATAGTACATACACATAATGGAAGTCCAGTTTATCCTAATGCTGGGCCATCTGGAGCCCAGCCATTTTTATCAGAATGTTTATCTTCAAGGGCTTTAAGTTTTGCTTTGCTTTTCCATTCTAAAAGAAATAATTCAAAATTAGTATGCGCGCTTTCTCAACCTCAGAATGCAAGAGTGTCTGTCTTGCCCTCACAATAATTGATTGTTGTCCAAATTTAGCCTTTAAGCCCAAGTTAAAGGGTCCTGGGGGTATGTAGCTAGTTTCCTGGGATATGAGTGTGTGATATAGAGCATAGTTGAGAAATACTAGCAGCTTACGGAGTAAAACTGGTAAGGAAAAGGAATAGGCAAGGCCCAGACATTGTAAGATGCATTTTGTCTGAGATGCTTTCAGAGTGGAATGCATAGGGATTATCAGCTTGCCTGTGTCAACGGGGCATTCCCTGAGCTTTCAGCTTCCTGGCCCTGAAGTGTGCTTGTAACCTAGTGGATAACCTTCAACATTCACTCTGTTTTTTTCACATTTCTTTGTAGACATGAGTGTTCACATAAAGGCTGAGATCTTAGTAGTATGTTTTGGAACGGGAAAGAAAAGAAGGTATTTTTAGTAAATAAAGTATCTTTATGGTAGGCTCGGTTATGTGAAACTTAAGCTTACTACATTGCAGATTTTCGTACAGTATCATGATCCGGGATGTGGGATAAATATAAATGCAATTCAAATGACTGTTACTGTGTGAGGAAAGGTAGGAATGTGAATGACTGAAAACTGATTACAATGCCCTGATTGATGCCTGCTGGTCCTTTTGCAGGTCAAAGTCACAGAGTATTAGTATTAATTTATGCCAGTGATACAACTTTTCTCCAGACATTTACAACCAAGGATGGCTGTGCATAGTATGGCCTTTCTTCTTATGCTTTTTCTCTATTCTTCCCACTATTTCTACACTTCCCACTTTTCTGCACTTATATGCATCATCCCTTCCTTTTTAGGGGGGAAGCAGTTTATATACAGTGCAGCAGACAATAATGCTGTCTGGATATTTTCTGGTATCAATCTTGCCCTACAAAAGCATTATTTACTGAAATTATTTTTTAAGAAGACAAATACAGAAGAAAATTCTCTCTAATGAAAAGTAAGTGAAATCTTAATGCCCACACACACTGGGTGGCTTGATATCTCGAACTATATTTGAAAATCATAGCCTATTTGGACTCTTGCTGCATTTGTCATGTTTCTTTCTGGAAACTCAAAAATAAATTTCTTTAAAATTATTCTTCCATCTATGTGAGATTCGGTACAATTATTTAAGGAGCATCAGGTTCATCTCTGAACTACTAAACGAATAGTTTATATTAGTCTATGAACTGTTTAGTGAATTTCATCTATTTAGGTTGCAATGAATTAACAATGCTTAGCTCTTCTAGAATATTTTATAGATTGCCTCATCTTTAATCAACCAACACAATGAAAAAAAAAATTGTGAAAATTATTTGCTTTCTAAATTGCCACCGCTTTAATTTCTTTCCAGGATGAACACTGTTTTTCACTTAGCTTTCTAATAATTTGATGAGTTGTTACTCCGTGACAGGAAGCACCAAAGTTTTTATTAGCTTCTTATATGAGCATGTCTTAACAGGAGGTGGAACGCTCAAAAATTAAGTCACAAATTGTGCTTGATTCACTGTTTTGTTAAATCTTTCAGAGAATTCTAATGGGGCTTAGAAGCAACAGTTATTCTTACAAGCTATGGTGGCTTGTCGTCTAGCAGCAACACTGATTTCCATTGATTTATATTTTGAAGCTATATTCTCTTTGAAAAGGCTAGTGATTTACATTCTTCCTTTTTAAATGAAAGCTGGGACTCCTCTGCCCTTTTAGAGAATCTCCATATGGTGGGAAGGTTCAATAATCACACTAATTCTGTTCAACTGAATAAATTATCTTGTATTTCCCCCCTTTTTCTTCTCCCATTTCGCACACACTGAAAATCTACTTTAATCTTCTGAAATTATCTCGGATACAAGTTAAGTGCCTAATTGTAGCAGACCTGGAGAACAAGTATGGCTATAAATTTAAAAATTAGATACCATTTTTAGCAATTTTAGGTGATATCTTATAAAGTCTAAAGAACTCACTTCAGAAATAGCTGGGAGAAATTCTTCTAAAGTTAAGAAGTTGTGATACAGCCAGCTTGATTCTTGATGTTTTACTAATTATCAAACAAATATATTTTACCACTATATTGACAAAAATACCAGTTTTTTTAATTGATAATTTGAACTATTTTAAATTATATGTTTTAAAGATAGTTGTTTTACAGGGAAAAAGAAAATTTTAGCAACTATGATAATTGGTATTATACACTTAATTTATAGTAATATAAAACTAATTTGATTGATTACTTAATTTTAAAATTAATTTGATTGCTGCTCTTGCGGTTGGCCTAACTGGATTAACAGTAGAAAGAGAATTATATTAAAGTGATCCTGTTTAAATATTACATTATAAAAATCTTTCCTTGCATTCACTGGCATACGTTTTACTAATTTCTGTAATATAGGGCCAGAGCAGAACACCAGTGTCTAAAGAGACAAGTCCTTTCCTAAGCGTTGATAACTGGTAGTTCTGTAGATCACTCCTGATGTTATTCCGTGGCAACTTTTTTCACTTAATTTCAGTAGCTTAGCTTAGTACACCTGGCTGAGAAAGATGCTCACTGGTTTCAAGCCTTGAAGTCTTATTAGTAGAATAGTTGTTGTGAAGGAGGGAAACTGAACAGCCAACAGAGGGACACAGAATTTGTAGAAACATTTCAAATAACACCTGAAAGGCTTAGAAGTTTATATAATGAGTTTGCACACAGAGCAATATTCATTATCAGTTAATATGTCACAGCTACACTTTCAGTAGACATTTTTCAAACTTCTTGATAACATTACAGCATTTTATTTAGTACCTATTTAGATCTAACCAGCAATGTGCGAACAGTCTTCTGCCATCCTTCATACACGGTAATACTATCTTGTATATGTAATTGCCATTTAAATATGTAAGAAAGAGCCCTGTTCTGGCACATTTGTAGCCAAAGTGTATCTTGCTGTATATAAAAGCTTATTGTGTATATTTCTGTCTTCTGAGTGCATAGATGTAAGTATTCACCACGGAATACTGATTTTGCACAGGAGAAAAAGTACAAGGAAACTAAGTTTTCTGGTGAATCTGTTTTAGTTTCCCCTATGAGCAGCAAGGACAGACTGCTCCCTACGGGATACGGAGGTGGGTATGATAACACAGCCGGCAGGGCAGACCTGAAGATGGTAGCTGGGTTTAACCAGGAGTCCAGATCATCAAGCAAGTTTGTGCTAATTAGGCAGGTCCGAGGTAAAGCTAGAAGTCACTCCACGGGTCAGGATAATAGCCAGGGTCAGATGCAGCCAAGGGATCACGAAGTAGGCCCGTGGTGACAACACAGGCCTGAGCCAAGAAATCAAACTGTGGATCAGTGTCCAGATCAATGGGGTCCACAGCTAGGCCACAGGCAAGCTAGAGGTCAGCACTCCTGCTGCATGTCTGAAACTGAGCTTAAATTGAGCCCCTGGACCCGTGGACAAAGAGAAGGTGTAGGTGGAGGCTCCAGGTGATGCTGGACAGGGCCATTAAGGGTTATTAGTATACTCAGGGGCCTGACATAATCCCCGTGGTTAACACACTGGTAAATTGTAGATGTATGTAAACTGATGACTGAGGGGGGAACTGAGAAACGTCCTTAAAATCCTGAGTGGCATGAAGGAAGCGTGTAAAAAGACACTATTCATTATCTCTTGCAATGTAAAAACTCAAGGTAAACAAAGAAATGAGAAGGCAGCAAATGAAAAGTGAACTAAAGGAGGTGGTCCTTCACACAAAGCACCACTAAGCTGTCGAACTTCTGTCATTAAGCTATCAAAGAGTGGTCCTCTCTTCAGTTCTTGGGGAAGTAGCCAAAGGGTCAGTGGGTTGTTTGCCTAATGAGGAGGGAGTGAGGAGGGCAGGCCATTTGTGGAAGAAGGCCCTCCTCAGCATTGGCACGTGGCCTGGGCTATGGTGAAGCCGGCCTGGGCTGGCATTGAAGAGTGGGACTTCAGCTAAGGCTTTGGGAAATGGAGGGCTGAAGAGTAGTATGTGATGAGACAGCCTTTACTTGGCTTTTCTGGGACAGTTTCTTTAAAGTAGGGGCATTATTTCAGTGAGGAGCTATACTTGCTTGGCTGAGGTTATCGTACGGATGAGGTCACGGGGGAGAGTCTGAGCAAGTGTGGTAGAAGTTCTGTGTTGGTGCCTGCTGGATGTTCTTGGCTGTGAGGAGAAGCATGGTGTGGATAAGCAGTGTTTGGTATTTGGAAGAGGCAGCTGATGGGCAGGTGTTTTGCTCTTGTCAGCAGTGAATCACTCTGTGGTCCAGGGGAGGGCTCAGGAAGCTAAGAGTGGACACTTTTGTGGCAGCAACCTTGTTGTTGAAGAGCTGCAGAGTGGTCCACCTTTGGATATTCTCAGGGTGGCAATTGCTTTCTTTGGGAAAGATCATCCTTCCCCATCCTCTAAGAGGTTAGAGTTTCAGACGCAGGACCGTTATTTTGCTTGCCAGGGAGCAGAAGGAGTGGGCTGCTGTCCCATGAGGGAAGGTGAGCCAGGAGCCAAGGGTGACGGCAAGACAGGCAGCAGTTCTGTCCTCACCTTCCAAAGAAGAGCATAGCAGACCAGTGGCAGTAATCATGGTCAGCCAACAGTCCAGTGGCCACCACACAAGCCCACTGATGAGGCAGGTCCAGGGTCAAGCCAGAAAGTCAAGGCAGCAGGTCAGGGTCGGATCTGGTTCAATAAGGTGCACGTTATCAGCAAAGGCATAGCTGCAGCATAGTGCAGGCAAAGACCTAGGGTGATGCGTCATCTTAAATGCAGCTCCTGAGCAAAGGGGGATGAGGTCTCAGCTCTTTTTCACCCAGCGCTGTCCTTCAAGGCCTTATAGCTGCACCAGTATCAAAGCTGACCTTGAGCATAGGCAGCTAAACCCTTGGGGTGAGAGGTACTCTCTGGAACCCAGCAAGCTTACTCTTAATTTTTTTTGCTGTAAATAGTTACAGATGCTTGGATGTGTTCTACATATATCTGTCATTTTTCATTTATTTCCCTCAAAGTATGTAAGTCTTTGAGTGCTACTGCATATTGTAGCCTTGGAAGGTCCTTAGTCACTGGCAGGTCTAGTGGTCTCTCTTTGAGTGAATACCTGTGGGAGTTTTCATGAATACATGCCCTATGCTTATATTCTTTCATATATGCTTTTGGCCCATCTTTTGAGACACGATGTGAGGCTCTGTAGCCCTTTTGTGTAAACAAGGCTAGTTGCTTTTCTTTTTTAGTTGATACTTTAAAAATATATTACTGCGAAGTTGAATCTTTTGAAAAACTTTGTGTGAGGTTTTTTTCACTTTATGGAAATTTGAAGTATTTTTGGAAATTTCTTTGAATGATTAATTGTTCAAAAATGCAATGGAATTGCAGGCAGGGAAAGTTAACGTTCTGTATGTGTTTAGCTATATCGTGTTTATCAAGTATGCAGTATTTTCTAGTGTTGTACTACATATGGATTGAATAACCAGGGTACTAATCTATCATTTGCTGTTTATACACATGCAGTTATGCACTCTAAAACGACAAACAAGGGAATGAATTAGTTGCAAATATGACAATAATGGTATTTCATGGCTCTTTGTTCATAAATAATAATATTTATACCCTGTTTAAGTGACTTCATAGTAATCTTATAAAAATAGTTTCTACTCATTTACATCCTGTTATATAAGATTGCCAATAAAAGCAATACTGAAGTGGATTATTGGCACAAAGACAACAGATTTTTTTTACAGAAAGTGGATCCCTCATCTCTATAAGCGAAAGCAGCCTTTGGGCAGGAGTAAGTCAACAGGAATTCAACTGGCATTGCTCTTCTCCCACATTTTGGAATATTTTTGGAAAGCAGGTGAACACATATCACATATCCACAGGATATATAAAAGAAATATAGTGAAACTTGTAGCTATATTACTATGAGTATAGAGAACCTCATACATTTATGTATAGGGGAAAATTTTTACTTTCCGTAACCAGAGTAGCTCTAGCCAAGGAAAGGTCCTGCTAGTACCTCTTCCCTGGAGCTATGATATGAGGGTGTATGGAACTGGAGTCACAGAGTTGCTGTAAAAGTGTACAGTGTTTTTGTAGGTAAACTTCCCTTTTCATTTCTGATGTGAACAGAATCCATAGCATGCTTAAAAGGTGTCAATCATCCATTACGATTTAAGTCATAATTTCAATCCTATTGTGATGAAGCTATGTGTAGACATGATTCTTCTTTGGCAGAGGATAACCACTAACACTTCACTAGGCACCAGAGGCATGTAAAAATGCCTTAAGTCTCAGAAAAATATGCTCGCTGCTTTTTCCTCCTAAAAATATGCCCATTCCATTTTATCAGGTTCAATAGAGTATTATTCAATCATTAAACTACTTTCTTTTCCAACGAAGGCAGGATTGTTTGTAGAATGCAAGCTGTGTACAGATGTATCTGAATTACCACCGAGTGCCTGTCTCCGCTCTGAAGGAATCCAGGCAGGTGAGACTGGCACCAAACTCACATTCTGCCATTTACTACTAGCTGGGTCTGCAAAAGAGCAAATCATCACCGACTGCAGAAGTAGCACTCTGAGAGGGCAGAAACAGTGAAGGAGAGTTTGGGTTTGTGTTGCTCTTGTTGCTTTTATGTATTCTGAGAGTGAAAAGACTGGAGGCATCTAACGCACATGCTATGCTGTGCAGATTATTTTGTTGCCACTGCTGCGGCTGAAGTTATTACACTGGCAAATCTCTAACTGTAGGAGGAAACATTGCATCTGTAATTCTGCAGTGCTGTACTCCAGAGGGATCAATAATGCTTAAACGTTACTTTTAAGGCCCTTCTGCACCACTTGCCCCACACCAAAATATACACGCAGGTTTATAAACTTTCCCACCTTGATCTGGGACTTTGATATTCTTCATGAAAATATACAGTAATGGTAAAAATGATCACAATATAGGCTGTGCAATTTTGCTCAAACTTTCTCTCAGAGAAGGAGGCTAAAATATTAACAGTCAATTTATTTTATATAAAATTAAGCCAAACCATTTAATGGAAATGACTGCATTGTGGAAATGGTTTTAATAGTCATTTAAATATAATAAAATAGCATTCCCATGAGACTCATTAATGAAAAGCGTTATGTTTTCACATGCAGTCTTATAACCCTTATTTTTGCTCATCTTTCTGAGTAATGGACTTCTGTGGTAGTATTTTGCCTCTTAATATATTATTTTCCAATTTCCAGACTTTTAGTACTCGGTTTTTAAGTTCTGCATTATTTAGGGAAATTAAGCAGTTATAAATGAGTTGCTTATCCTCTCATTTATTACTGATCTGTTTGTTGGTTTACTAAGCAGAATCTGGAAAGAGTCCCATAGAGAGCTATGCCATAGAGGCTTTTAGCAGTTTGGGTTCAAATGACATAAGTAATTATCAAATATAAATTAGAGAAAAGAAGTCCTTCTGGTTTTTTTTGTTTGTTTGTTTCTTGACATTGCAAATATAATTTGCAATCAACCAAAGTTGTAACTTAAAAAGATTTAAGGAGATCTGGGAACTGTTAAATATTCTTAATCTTTATAGGTAAAGAGTCTGTGTGCAGAAGTTGTTTGGAATCTTACAAGGTCAAGCTCTTTAGTGAATCCATGTATAATGAAAGTGCACATATGAGTATTAATTGTAATAATTTGATCAATTTATTTAAATATTTTTTTCTAATATGTTAAATCGTGTAAGACCATTATTGTGGCAAGAGATATCAATAGAAATACTTGAGTTGTAGCCAAAAATGTTGAGTCCTCAACCATGCACATTATATGACCGCTTTCATTTCCACTTTTAAAACATTAATGCTTCTGGTGCACATGGAGTTTGGTTGCCAGGGCCACTGGGAGCGGTTTTCAGAACAAACTGAAATATTCACTCTGCTCTTTTGGCATTCTCTCCCTTCTTCATATCTCCTTCTCTTCCTTCCCCTCTCCGTTATAAACAGCTAAACTTTAGTGATAGTGGCTCAGTCAGGGTAGGCTGAAGAAACTGCAAAATGGGATAAGGCTGCAGTATTGAGGGGAAGGGTGCGAGGCTGCAGAGGATTGCCAGGCCCTGGAAGAAGTACCTGCACCATTTCTTCTTCAGCAGTCTTATGGCTTCTAAACTGTTTTCTCCATCCATATGAATGTCCTAGCTTCTGGGACCAAAGACTTAACCTTTGGCATTAAGAAAAGTGTGGACAGCCTAGAAAATGAAGGGAAAGCAATTAAATTATAAAAAATGTTTGTACAACAAAAACAGCAAGTGACTTTCTAGCAACTACTGTGCAGTGTAAGACTAAATAAAAAGTTCAAAAAACCCTTTATTTTCATAGCTAGCAAGAATATGAATTAAGAGATTTTCAAAGGGACTAGAATCTCAGTGTTTAGGTGACTGACTTCATATAGTTCACAGGTTCCGGGATTCTTAGTGAGTGCATACTTTATTGTGAAATCAAGTATAATTTTAATTTACTGGATTTTTAATGTGATATCTGTGGTAACTCTGACTCAACCAGTTATCTGGCCCATGTCCTCTACTGTTATAAGGTAAAAGTACTTTGTTTTTATAAGTTGGCTTATTCCTATTTATTTCTATTTCTGCTTGAAAAATTGCTGGCAAGTCC
This sequence comes from Struthio camelus, assembly GCF_040807025.1. Taxonomy (NCBI): domain Eukaryota; kingdom Metazoa; phylum Chordata; class Aves; order Struthioniformes; family Struthionidae; genus Struthio; species Struthio camelus. The sequence continues at coordinate 41,009,193 of NC_090982.1, forward strand.
TCATCTCCAGCTAATTGCTGGAAAACCTTGGTGTAATGAAACAGGAATTTGATGAGTTTCAGAAAAGAGGTAAGGTGTGTTCTGCATTTTCAAGGCCAGCCCCAGCCCCAAGGAGTCTTTACAGTGTTGCACGTTGCTCAGGTTTCTTGTGAAGATCTTCGTTACAGGGCTCTCTCACAAGCCCTCCTTGCCCAAGACACAGTTCTCACCTCCACAGGAATATGAGTGATTCCTTTTTATGTCAAGTGAGCTTGGTGGCAGTGGCTCAGTGGTGGCAAAAACATGCCTCAGACAAGATTTTCTGCCAGATGCTTTGTGACTAGCTGTGGTTCATTAATACGTTTTGGATAACTGAAAGATCTGGAAAAGTTCCTGTTGAGATGGAGAGAGTGTCAGCATGCTTCAGTGCTAAAAGCCTTGAGATAAACTAATCCTTGGTTTTTATTTGGATATCTATTAGTTCAGTCAGAAGAGGGGAGGGAGGGAGAGAAGGAACAAGGAAGGAATGAAGGAAGGAAGATTGGTTATCATGACAGTGGCCTATGTTTTTTACTGTATGTGTGCATGAATCTCTTTGAGAATTAATAACATGAAATATCAGTGAATAAGTTAGGATTGTTTTGTAATCATTAATACTGTGATTACAAGACAATTAATCTTTGTAGGTGAGATTGTCTAGTTGCTTCAGTAACAAATAATAAATATTAGAACGTAGGCTTAGCCACCCCAAAGAATTGTACTGGATATAGGATGAGGTACCTTTGAAAGTTCTTTTTAAAGCTTACATTTACTGAAACTTCAGCAAAGTCTGTGTGATATTCTCATGCTGCTTCAGACAGGTATTTCACGGTTTTGCATGAGTTAACTAAGGAAATATTTTGAGTTACTGACATTCAGCAGGAGACCTGTAAAGCAATTTGCACCAGTTAACATCGTTGCAAGCCTGTTTTGGGCAAGGTCTTACTGCTGAAAATGCGATAAAGAATGAAGCAGTATTTCTTCAAATGGAATGGAAATTTTAAGAAACCAAATGTTCACCACTTAGGAGGTCGATTAGGACAAAATAACTCAAAGTGGCAACATTATTTATGGTTTAATTTACGAGAAAGCGAAGTGTACTGATGAATTAAAATAATAGCTTTTGGTATTGACAGATACAGAATATTTAGTGACTTGTTCCTCTATTTTCTGTAAGAGTCACATGAAAGCTCACATAGATTTTGGTGACTAACCTGCTGACTGTTAAAATGTGCTTTAAAAAGTGAAGTTTTACAATTCTTATGCACTTTATATAGATTTTAGATCAGTTTAAGAGCATTACAATGGATCAGTCACCACAGGGTGTAATGCAATAAGCAGGCACATTTTTTGGTGTTTAAAACTTATTGGAATGCAGCAGTGGCTTCTGTAGTTGGCTTATAAAATTAGAGAGGAACCAGCAATTAGGAGATTCGAATGTTATGGATGGGTCTATCAGTCATTCAGACCTTGATCTTTAGATTTTTGGCCTTTATTTCTTATGGCTTCTATTTTTCAAAGAATTCAAGTGGAGCTAAGTGATGATTAGCTTTGAGAGAATATCTTAATATTTCCCTTAAATTCAAGGTAAGCATGTTACGTAGGGTTTCTTGCTGATGTTGTTCAGGGTTTTTTTTGCATGGAGTTCAGTTAAATAGACAAAACAGAATAAGTTAGCTTTCACCTATATCAGTTCAGCATCTAGTCACAAAAATGGCAATATAAGAAGACTTAGGAATGAGTAACAGGAGGAAAAGAGGCAGAGCTGCTTAACCTGCAGGAGTATGCTGGTTCAAAGAACTCATGAGATTATGGTCTGAGATCCATGGTTTGAAATTCAAATTTCAAACTTTCTCAGTTTTAGCTGTAAGTTAACACAACTCCAATTGTCTTGTAAACCTTTTCTTGCCATTTACACCTGCAGTGTTTCTCTAGGTTTTCTATAAGATGATATCTTTCTGAAAGCTACAGCAATTACTTCTGCAGATAAATAATATTAGAAAAGCCTCCTATATTGTAGACTATCTTTTACTGTATTTAAGAAATGAGTCCGCATCATGTGATGACCTAGTTCACGGCAGACCATTCTTTGTCTCTATAGCCTATTAGTGCTCTATTGGCCATCCTTAAATCAGAAACTAGTTTAAGGAGATGACCAAGCTTTCAGATGGTTAAAAATCAATTATTTTTCAAAATATTTTGTGCAATTGTCTGCTTCTTCAAGAAGAGTTACTACGTTTGAATTTATTTTATCAGTTTTTTTCCTTTAGAATAGATAGGAAAAATGCTTGATGCTTCTGCAAGATGATGGATGTTGTCACCAGAAAGCCTCCTAGCATATTATTCCTTTTCAGCAAGGAGGCTGTTAAATTCCCTTGAAGCTTTACCAGCTGCATGTATCTGTCCAGGGCATTGTGCATAGCTTTTCAATAGTTCCTTTTATCAGAGAAAAGTTATTTACAAGAAACTGCTTAAAACCAGTATGCTTGAATATAACATAGTATGTAATTTTACTACAGGAATGACAAATCACTTAGGAACAATTCTGCAAAGGAAAAAGAATTTATCTTTTGCCCTTCATGCTTTAGGGTGATATGATACAGCATCTGTCTTCTGGTTTGTTTTACTAATGACGCTATTAGAAGATAGAAAAATGTTTCGAAGCAAGTGTTTGTTGTGAAGAAAAGCCCTTGGTATTAACCTAAAGAGCAATTTGGAGAACAACTTTATTATTGAGATTGAAGGAAAGACACTAATACTTGCTCTTGCTTTAGCTTGTAACCAGAGATCTCAGCAGATAAGAAAGATATCAGTAAGAACTATGCAATTTAGTGACAGGTGTAAGCAAATTATTATTTCAGAATGTTTTGAGTTTCTTAGAGGAACAATATAATACATCTGTCAGCTAATAAACACAGGTTGCGGTGGGAGCTGACATGTGCAGAGAAGTGCATGAAGAGGAATGAGAAAGAAACTCATTCAAGAAGATTGTTTTACAGACAACAGATAGGCAGCTAAAGTAGTCACGGGACAAATTCTGTCCGAGACCTTGTCATATTAATGGAGAATTTCAAAAAGTTATTCTAATTTAAAAGCAAATTTAAATAAGTAATTTTCTTGGGCCCAGATCTTTTATTGTGACGTATGTGGAATGGACTAAATCATGATCTGTCTTATGCTGGAATAACAAATAATTAACACCAAATTTCATCAAACCAGTAAGTAACGATAATCTAGCTTAACTATTAGAAGAGTTAATCACTAGGTGTCACATTAAAAAGATCTGTTTTCTCAGTGTAAGTCATAATCCAATCAGTTATCTTTATGTAAGGTTGTGTTTTGTCCCATTTTTATTACTGGTCATGCAGTCAGCTAAATAACTTAGAAGTCTCACACAAGGTCTTCCAGACAGCATAGTTGTGTACAAGGTAACAGGACAGATTAGAACCGAAGCTGGGACGCATGGTATATACAATACCTATCAGAACATTTTTATGAAGAAAATTGCAACTTTCTGGAAAAAAAAGTAAAAATGTAAAATGATAATGCTTTTTAAAAATTTTATTTTTTAATGAAAATTTATATCCTCTTGGAGATAATAACATAGTCACAGTCATGTCACATATTAAGAAACATAATGAAAAGATACAGTGTCTCATACTTTTACTGATATACTGGGGAGAACACTATAGTTGGGTCTGGAGGAAATTACAATTTTTTAAAAGGACAGGAGAGGAGGACATTGTCTCCCAAAATTATCTCAAAGAAGAGATGTTTAGTAACTTCAGAAAACATATCAAAATTAATGTAACTCTGATAGTTTGAGATTATTCAGGTAGACACTTTGCTTAGCTGGAAGTTGACTTGTTCTTCTGAAGATAGACAACCTGGAATTTGCCTCTCTCTGGAGCTAGAAGCTACCTAAGGGAAGTTAGATAGCTGTTGCAGTACTGTAACGATTCTAAAGTTCTGCTGGCATACTACTTTTCAGTAGCAAAATGAATGCTGTGATCTTGGCCTGTTTGGTGACATGCTATGTGCTTAAGCCGTTGTTTTCTTCCAGTGCAGACATAGCTGTCTGTGTAGCATGTGTAGCTATGTCACATAGGCAATTTTCACTTGGAAGAAAGTGTAGTAACTTATATATGTGGGTAACAATTCTGAATTTCTGAGCAGATTTTGTCTTTTGTTTTGGATGTTTTTTTGACATCCATAGCAAAAGCTGGATGAGTAACTGCAAAATAACAGTTTTGAGCATTTCCATTGACATTTTATTTACGACTGACAAACAGTCAGTATGTGCTCTTGTTCACACAAATGCTCGTCAGTTTGTGTGTTTGCATTTAGTTTGCATTTAGTTTAAAACTCTAAATAATAAACAAACACAATAGAATTTTGGCTACCAGGCTAGCCCACTAGAATGAACTGCTATGAAAACGTCAGTATTCAACTCACCAGGTGGACTTATTGAAACACACAGCTGGTTTTCTTAACTGTCTCAGACTTCCTAAATAAGTGATAGCTTTAAAAAGAATAAGCTAAATGCCAAAGCTGGATGCAATTTTTCACTATCAGCATATCACTATTTTTAGAACTGTAAGTGTTTGAAATTTGTTTGTAATCTCTTCATTTTGGTCACAGATGAAATCAAATTTCTTCCCAAGGTAAATAATCCATATAAAGGCCCTATATTGGGAACACAGCAGTGACTGAGGAAAAAGACTTAATTTTGAAATGTTATTTAATTCTGGAGTAAAGCAGGCATTCCTCTAAAGATTAATTTGGAATATGTGTCAGATTTTCTAAGGGATTTTTTATTATTCACTAAAACCTAGTCATGTTTTAATATTCTCACTGTCTTAGCTGAGTTTAAAAGGTGGCACAAACCCGGTTTATTTTAAGTAAAGCAAAAATGGCTAATTGTTTGCTAAGAGCTGTGCGTTCTCAAGCAAGTATAAAACTAAGTTTACACAATGGGTAATTAAAATACTTGTTATGGAGAGCAGGTAGTCAGGATTAACCAGTTGGTCATATATTTCTGCTGGCTATAGTGCATATTATTATGTGACTATTTCTACTGGCTATAAGCATTTTTAGATTTAATCTTAGGACTTCTTTAAACTCACATTTAAACCTTACCACAAAGCAAATTCTAGGCTGCTTCACAACTCTCTTCTTTTGTAATATATTTCGTATATTTCGTATAATAATAACATACTATTATTGTTTTAATTCTGGAAAAGGTATGAGATAATGTACTTCAGATTTTTGTACATGAGGACCCATAATTGTTTACTTTCTTCACAACCTTATGGATCCCATCTCTAAAGATCAGGCTCTGAATGATGGCCTTACGTACAGGATGTGTATCAAATGGAAACTTTGCATAGAGTTGAGAAAAGAACTGCAAATATCCTTTTTGGAAAACACTAACATATTCTGCCTTTGAATTGTCACATTGGCATTTACTGACACATATATTCTACAAGATAGGTGGAGGAAGTTAGTTATTACTAATGATCTGAAGAGCTTTTATTTCCTTCATTTTATTGCTTCTCTCTGTCACAAATCTTATCTTTCATTTGTTATTTGTTCACCTTTTTTCACTTCTTGTTCAGTTCAGAACTGGTGCAGTATCTGTTCTGGCAGTTTTCTATGCTACTGCTGATTCCTGCTGTTGTTATAATCCCTGATTCTTAATTGGTTCTTAATTATTAAAAATAAAATCTGATTCGTTACTCCTTAAGATTACCTTGGGTTTGGCGGAGAGGTTGCATTAAAAAACAAGCAAACCTCTATAGCTAGAAAGTATTACCTAACCATGTAACAATTACAGTTCCTGAGTATCTTTTAAAATATATCCTGTGCTTCAAGCTCCTCTTTTCAAAAAGGAACTATCCAAGAAGAGCCTATTTAAATTCTTCATAATTGCATTGACCAGAAGAGGTGTGAGGAATGTTTTAGATATACGTTATATAGGATGGACATTTGGCAAGCTAACTTCCGTAGAAGATAACAGAAGATAGCAGTTAGTGCGTTACACAGGATTTATCAACTGTGCAAAAGCAGAGTTAGTATCTGTTATGACAGTTGGCTGCATTTTCAGCTTTGCATTTGATGAGCTGTGTTCCACAGGGCAAACCTCTATCTCTCTGTGCCTCTCTTACTGCTCCTTTTCTTCATGTGACGTTAAAGTTTGTGAGCAATTTGGGACAAAAGCTGTTCCCATTTTATGATTATATAATGCTTTGCCCAGTGAAGCATAGCTCACGTAAAAGTACCTATTTCCTAAATTTTTGCTGTTCAGCTATATAAGCTGAATTAACGTCTGTGACTAAGTGTTTGTGTGGATGTATAAGACACATACTTCTATTTACTTAGGTGTATATACTTGTCTGAACTTAAACATGTCTATGACAGACAAAACCTTTATTTCACTCTAAATAATTCAGGCAGGGACCCTTTTTCAGACAATTTTTTTAACAAAGCAAAACATCTTCACAGAATAGAAGAACTGATAAAATTCCTCCTTAAGCCATCAGGTCAGAGGTATTTAAGTGGTCTTATGTTTTGAAAAATCTTCTCTTGTTTACGGAAACGTAAAGATTACTTCAGTTAAAATCATACTACAGAAAGAAAAGTAGTTTTAACGCTATCACAGTTACAGGCTTGTTGTATACCTTTTTTTGGTATCTGTAATACAGATAACTTTTGATCATAGGGTTTACTTGTGCCAAGGTTTATGGATGTTTTATAGGAATGTTTTCAGTTATTTCAAACAGTCCAAATGCATGCCTACAATCATGTATATTAGATCTGTACTTCAGAAATAGAGACCTGTTTTGTTTTTAGAAGTTTATGGCATATATAATTCCCTTTGAAGTCAGGGGACGCTGTTTGTCTACATCTGTGAGTAATTTATCAGTCTTGTCACTGTGTCTCAGAAAGAAAACAATCCACTGAAATATAATCTTTCTTGATGTACTTTGATTTTCATGAACTTTCTTCTTGAGCTACAGAAATTTTGTCTCATTTTGCAAAGTAACTTTTAAAACTAAAATATCTCAACTTTTGGAGAAATACATGATCAGAAAATATATGCATTGTATTAAAGGTTTTAATCTGAAACCTCCATAAAAATTTATCTGTACAGATTTATCCTTACCAGATTTATCCGATTTTGTGGTCACCAAATTTAGCTCTTGCAGCAAAGCAAATTAGCTTACATTGAGCCCAATACACTTGCATAGAGATTGTAGTAGAAGTCTTCTCAGATTATTGAAAGCTAGTTTGGATACATCTACAGTATACTGCAGTAACTTTGGAGTACATGTACCCTTATATTACAGCCTGTTCTGTAAATTATTACATTTAATACATGAATATATTAATAGCATATGAATAAATTATATGAATATAATTTTGAGGCTCTCACATAGTGAAACCACTGTAACAATTGATTCCTTTAAATTAAATGATTTTTCTTCAGAAAAATCAGCATTTTTTTTTCCTCCAAAAATAATTCCCAACCCAACTTTGCTTTAGTTAGTCTTGTCACATTTTACAGAAAAGCTTTTGGAGACAGGCTTAATGACTCTGTAATGGGTATGTAACCTCCCACAGGTTCACCTTTTGTAGGGTGGGAGAAGAACCTTGTTAATACCCAGCTGTGTCAAATGGCCAATTAGAAACACCAGTTATCAAAGATGTCAGACCAGGTAAAATTAGAGTAATTTAGGCTACAGGCTGTTTTAGAAATACAAATTGAGATATCGTTTGGAAGGATGGTTAGAGAGAGTACTGAGTAAGGATAATTTAACAATTAAGGTAAGAGAAATAATTGGGGTAGGAAGTTAGAGCCCTTTCATTGGTGTAAAGGGGAGAGGGTTGGGTTTTTCTATCGCTAGTCTTCTGTTTAAAAGAAAATGAGGGATGGGATGTAGGTCTTTGGATTCCTGTGTATAAGATTGAATTTTGTTGTGTTGAGGGGCTTAGTCACTGAGTTGAATAGATGGAAAAAGTGTAAGTGGAAGAAGTGTTCTTTAGGAAGACTTTTGCAATGATTAAGTACTAAGTGGTAAACTAGAAAGTTGTGGGTATTTCTGAAGTGTAGTTCCTAACATATGATTGATATTGCTGTACTGTATTCAAAAAAACCTCTAAGTTCTTTAAAGCTGCTGTAACAACAATGAGGTAGGGTAAAACTGAGCTGCTGAATTCAACTGATGGCTACCAGACAAACTCAGATAGAAGCGTGAGATAATCAATCAGATTTCTCAAAGACTTGTAGCCCTGTGATAGCCTGATGAACTGCTTACTGAGAGTTGCTCTGCTTGGTTTTTTGCTTTAGGGCTTTGCTCCTCTTCAGAAGTGTAATTTATGTAGTAGGCACACAGAGAAGTGCTGTACAAAAGCATAGGAAGAGTGAACCACTGCTTTGTATTTTAGGGAAAAAAACAAAGCTACCTGAAGAGAGAGTGAGAAAGAAGCTCAGAAAACTAAAATGACTTCTTCAAATACTCTTTTCTTCCAGAGAGCTGGATGAAAATCAGCTGGCTCTAGAGATTACCCTTCCCCTGCAGCTGTCTGTCCTGCTTCTTTCTCAAGTATTCCAGGCTCAGCTGCTGGTGTGGTGGTTGCTGAAGCTTGAGATATCAGCAATAAAACTGCATCTCTCCTGAGATGTGGAAGGGGATGCAGGAGAGACATACTATCTCATTTATTGTCTGATCTATTCGAGGGTGAGGAGGGATGGACAGCTGTAGATTGTAACCTTCTTGGCTATGCTGCTTTTAGTTTGCTTGTGTGTGTGTGTGAATCTGAGTGTGTTTGTTGGTCTTAGGTTGGTTGCAGCATCACAGTTAGGCTCCTGAACCTGAGCTTGCCCACTGCCTTAGTCAGTAGATGTGTTTGTTGTGGTTAACTTCTAATGCTTGTGTGCTCTCATCAGGTATTACCCAACTTTCAACTTCATAACTCCTCTGGCTTTCATGTGAGCAATGTTATTTTTAACTCAGGAGTAAAGAAATTATCCTCTTTCCCTCCCTATAGCTTTTATACCTTTATAAGCCAACATAATTCTTGAGGATGAAATGATGTCTTAGGTGTCTTAAGTGGTGACTAAAACTGCAAAAAGATATTCAAAGCAGAGTAACTTTTTGAGTGAAGTGTTCACACTTTCCTAGTTACTAATGCATGGCTTATAAATTCAGCATTTAATAGCTGAGATAATGCATTATGCTTCTAAACTGGCTGCCAGTCTATACCGTGTAGAGACTGGGTTTCAAAGTTTAACTAGTCTGTTGTCCTCTAAACTAGTTTGTTAACAACTAGACTGAAGTTGCTGAGCGTGGATATGTGCTCCTGTGTGCCAGAATGGCTGCTGATAATTGATACACTGGTAAGGAAGACAGCTGAGGACTGTAACACCTTGACCAGAGTTTATCTTATAGCCCTTAAAAGGCTATTTTAAATCATGAATTTGTAGTGACTAAATTCTCTGTAAACAGTAAGAAAAACTCCTGACCCCTGTATGCTGCTGCTGTGTCTTACCAAGGAGTGAAGCAAAAGAATCTCTGTTATTGCTGTGATCAGGTCTGGGTGTATGTAGATGCACATACTTTGCTATGATTTAGTTGCTATGATTTAGTATGGTCTTTTCTCCTGACCTTGCAAAAAAGGGAATGTTCTATAACTAATGGTTTGTTTCTATTTATTCTATGTTTGTTTGCATGATGGATATAACAAAGTTGGTTCCATAAATACAGCTAATATTTTGAGATTACTTGAAATCTCTTAGGAACTCTCTGTGTTTTATTGCTTGGAGCTTGAACTGTTGCTTTTTTTTTGGCCTCCAAAAAAACAAGATTGCTTTCTGTTGCTAGAAATCAGCTGTTGTGTGGAGATTGATATAATAGTTATTTTAAAAATTATTCAAGTTTGTAAACCTAATGTTGTTCTGACTTATAGCTAACCTTGAAAAGTCGTGAGAATAAATGTCAAAAGTGAATTTATCTTGAAGTAGAAACTTAATATTTTGGACCAAAGTTAACTTATATCTAACCTACTTTTACTGTAGTTTCAGAACAACTTTAAATCAATACTACAGTTAAAAGTAGTAACCCTAATCTTATCCCCAGTTATGGGGGTTCATTTCTGCCCTCTACACTGCCTCTTCTCTATGCCTACACAATTGAGTGTTTATTTGAACCAGGTGGAGGAAGTGGGACACATTAAGATTAACTTTTCCAACACCTTTAATTCATCTCAGTGTAGCTCGTACTTGCAAAATGGCTTATCAGCTGCTCTCCGATGTACTTACACTGTAACAAGATGGAAAGGGAGAGAGAAAGCAGTGTGAAAATGAAGAACTGGAAATAGAACAGCATTTCTGGTGGCAGCATTTCACACTAGATTAGTATTATTATAATGATATGGAACTGTGGTTTGGTAATGTTCCATAAAGAACATCATCCTCTTGCTGTCGTCAGAGAGCAGAGACTCTTTTTGCTTTCAGGGATTTACTACTTACTAAGAACTTATCTGAATTCTTGTTTTTCCATGTAAGTGGTTGTTGTGAACCCAACAATATGGGGATTAAAGTAGTTCAGTGTTGCAAGTGATTTGAGATGCTTCTGTGAATAGGAGGTTTCTAATACAAACACTCTTTTTCATTTTACTGTTTCTTGTGACTTCTAGCTATACAAAAATTAGAGGATTAATGACCTAATCTGAAAGTATGCTAAGCAGAACTACTCCTACTGTCCTTTTGTGTGGTATTTCCCATTTTCCTGTAATTCTTTAGGAACATCTTAGTATCAACTGTAGAATTTAAACAGATACAGTATATTAAAGAATATCTCTGAAGAAGAAGTGGAAATAGATGATGCGTTGTGTGTGTGTGTGCGCATTTCCTGGAAATAAGTATTGCTGCAAGTATCTGAAAATATTCAGTCAGTCTCATGGCAAGTGGCTATTGCTTAAATCATCAATATAGGAAAGGACAACTCTTTTCCAGCTAAATGAGCCAGAACTCAGTGACCACAAAAGAGCTTGAGTTAGCACTGGTCCCCCAAAATATATATTCTTTTTATTCATATATGTCCTGATACTTCAGTATGAAGGCAGCACATACCAGTGATAGTTAAATGCCCAGTAGGAGTATCGCAATAACACTTGGTGGACTTCTCTGTGAATAAGAGTGAATATCAGACTTCATGACATGAACTCATAGGAACAAGAAGGATGATCAGGGGAAGTCTTCCTTTTCACCAACGCTGTTTTCTTTGATGTTCCAGCATCAGCAATCAATATTATATAAAGCACAGTAACATCATTACAACCTGGAGGCAATGCTAGGTGTGTTTTTTCTTTTTTTTTTAAACACGATTCATGTTGTGATTTGATGCATTTCTAAACTAACTTCCCTTTTTAGGACTTATTCAAATGTTACCATTTTGTTAGCTAATTTTTCAAATGTCCTTTGCAGCACAGTTAATTATCTTTAAATTTTCAGAAAAATTGTGTAAGATATATTTAAAATTATCATTGATCTGAGGTAGATATCTCTTTCTATCTATATAAGCTTTATATTAAGGTAGAAGGTGTTGTTTTACTCCTTAGATGAGGATTAAAAGCAATTTTGTGCCATCTTAAAACAAAATTGCTGAACTCAAAGCTTATTTTCCTGTTTGGTTTAGTTGCCTGCAGCCGTAGTTATAATGAATGCCTTAGCTCTAAGATGTGAAGTGAAGAGGAGCTGCAGATAACGGTGCTGCTAATTTGACACTAATGCACATAATTCAGTTAGACTGAGAGGGTTATCTGCAGAAGTCAAGACAAAGTGGATCTGCGTGTTTGTGTACATGAATGCAGCACTTAGCCACATGGAAATGTCTTACGCTTGCATTATGGCTTCCAGCTGAAGCCTTTTTGTAGTTCCTGATCCTCCTAAAACCCTGGATTTTTTTTTTTAAGCTATTAACTTCACACTTATACCAGCTGTCTAGAGGTTGCTTCAGTGTGATGATGCCTAAAGATGCATTAATCTGTGAAAACATGAAAAGAAATGTGAGACTCCTACATTGCAAATGGCAGCGACTTGCACTTAGGCACATCCTCAGTTTGTAAAAGTTTGTTGGGATGATTGTCAATGAAAGGGCTTGCCTATCTGAGCTGTTCTAGGTGAACGGTCTTCTGTGTTTCTGTGAACTCTGTGTTGTGTGCCGCGGAACAGTCAACAAGTGCAAAGTGGTGATGTCCCACTGCTGCATAACGAACAATATAAGAACTTGCCTCGCTAACAGTTCAAGACTGCACAGTAGTAGCTCTGGTTTAAGTGATAGTAAACAAACATTTAGAGCTTAAAAAAAAAAAAAGGAAAGATACTATGTTTAGTAGAACCACCAAGGGATGGTATCAGTAACCAAGTTTGATGTTTGAATAGGTTATGTGGCTAATATATATTATGCGACAGAAACATGTGATTTTTCATACCTGATAGTTATTGATCTGTTTGAAAAGCACTGCTGGAAATGCTATGTGCCAGCGACAATAGATTGCTGCAATGCTTGAGCTGAGATGTAGATGTGATAGTAAGACTAAAAAAGAGCTGATTGAGCTTTTGTTGCAATTTTGTCAGAAACTTTCAAGGAGATAGATTGGGTCGTAAATAACTGTGTCATTAGCAATATCGTGTGCTTTCTTTGACTCATTCCTTTCCAGATAATCAAAGGTAAGCTAGATCCATATCTGGCTTGATCAGATATGTAGCCATTTTGGGGAGATAAATTATCTTGGCATGTTCCTGGTATATATCATGCTGATCCACTATTTTTAGGAGGCAGTTAACATACAGCTCACTGAGCCACTAAGTTGTATGAATTAAATATCATAGCGGTGTTGCAGTAGCAATTGATCTGTCTTATCAGCAGTACCAGATTAACATATTGGAGCTGTGAACAGGGGTTGCATGCCTCAAATGGAGAGGGTAAATGTAGCCTTACAGAGTGAGTGGAAGAGGAAAGGACAGAGTCCTGCTGCTAGCATCATCTGCGGCTTGTGTGTGTTTCACACCCCATCATGCAGAGGTGGCGTCGCTGTTGAGCAGATCCTCCCTATTGTACTGTTAGCTTTACAGGCAGTCTTCCGGGTATGCTGGTTGTCCTCTGTGTCTTATGCTCTTGACAATTATAAAACAACAAAGGATGGAGCTTGATTGTGCCAGGTACTGTGCAGACACAGGCCAGACTTACTCTCTTAGGATTTGAGCCACGTAAATTAATGAAATGCCTTCTTTCTGAGAAAAGTTGGATGTTACCAGGGTAAATAACTATACTTCTGAAAGCTTAAGGAGCAGGGGTTGAAGAATGGGAGGGTGGGAGAAATTGGGAAGACTTGGGAAGAGGGGGATAGCATAGTGGTTCTAAATGTAAAATAAGACTATGTTACTGTGTATAACTTAAGCATAACTATTTGAGATCTTTCTCAAAAAAGATCTAATAAACCTGGAGTTCTATCAGCACTGGGTTCATTGCTAAATGGGAGCTTTGATGCGCAAGTTGCTTGGTCATATGTGCTCTATTCATCAGCGCATATAATCCTTTTGTCATTTGGATGAAACTGGTTAAGTGGATTCTTCTGCTGTAACAGTTGTTTACTTTATGCTTAAGATTAACTTGCTACTTTTTTTTTCCCCTCCAATTAGCAAAGAGAAAGTGTTGGTTACCATGTTTGTGGTTGTAGATTCTTTAGTAATGTAGAATACAATTGAGCACGGGACTTCCTATAAAGAACAAATCAAGATGGGATATTAATTTTGTGTGTAGTTCTTAGTCAAAAACATCCACAGAGTTGATATGGGTTTTTAAACTTTGAGATCCGTCAAACATGCTAGGCTGGAAAGACGGTGCTTGTAAGTATGAAAGTAGGGCATGCCTGTCAATATTTAAGAAGCATTAGGGATCCTGTTATGAAAAAGTCAGTGGGTGAGAGATACAGAATCAAGAAAGTGTCTTTTTCATTGACTGAAGGTCAATAAACGTGATGGTTGTAGTTCAAGATTAGACCAATGAATCCAAAAAAAGTCACAGAAGAGTCATTCCAGCTTCAAAGCATGGTTGTTCTGATGCCAAAACATCAGACTTTGTGGAAAGAACAACCATTTACTTAGGAATAGTAACTGTAAACTTACATGAGGCTGCAATATTAGGACATTGTACTTGGAGGCACTGAAAATGCTTATTTCATTATCCTCTTAAACTTTCTCTCCGGCATGCAACAGTTCTAATGTATTTTTTTTAATTGCAATTCTCTGTATTTTTAACAAATACTATCTGTGGTCTAAAAAGTAGTCTTTCATGGTAAGAAATGTTATCTTTAGATAATACGAGTGTGTAAGAAACACAGTGACTATATGCTGCTGCCTGAAGGAAGTGACAGTGTTTTTGTTTCTACTTGGTTCTATTTGTTTCCTCCTGTAACTTTTAATTAACGTTACTGTTACCCCTTTTGACCTATGTACTTTTAAAACTGCTGCAGGGTTGGGGAGGGGGAAGTCATGCGACAAAGATGACTTGGCAGTTTTATAAACTGGTAATTGGAAATCAATGTACTTTAAGCTTTGGGCAGAAAATGGAATAAACAATCTAGTCTAGAGGGACAAAGGATTATTTGTTAATCATATAAAAAGGTCAGTGCTACAGTAATTAAGTTAAACCTGCAAGGCATTCTAAGCAATACTTCTGAGTTGTAATGTCCCAGAAGGAAGTAAGGTGCTTGACAATTGTTCTATTGAATCTACTGTGGGTCATGTCCCATAGAAATGAGCATGTTTAAACAGCCTTCTGGTTTAACACTTGATCCTGAATTTACGATGTTTGTTCTTTTAACATGCAATACTGTAAGGGACACTTTCCTGGCTTGGAAATCAAAAGCATGCAGCTCTATATAAAGCCAAGTGAAAAGATTGTCCATGTTCCGGTAACACGCTTTTTGTCGTCTTGCATCAATGAAGTCTTGCACCCAAAGCTTGCTAGCATATGCTGAAACATGAGTATATCGAAAAGTAAATGAAGAGTGTCCCTTTGGTAGAACTGCTGAGTGTTTTCAGTTCCCTTCAGTGGACGTTCAGCGTGGCTTCTCTTGGAATTAAACTGTGCTGTGCTGTGCTGTCCTAAACTGTGAATTTGATATGAAATATTGCTTGAGCACTTGAAATTGTATGCTTTGGGATTTTCTTTGTCTAGTACTGACTTATGTGTGATAAGGGATAAAAAAGTATGATCATCAAAGTAACTTAATGAACTGCAATGCTGACAGTGAGGGGTAGAACTTCTTTTCCCTCATTCGTTGTACACTTATTGTAAAGCTGCATAATTCTGCAGTTTAGCTGTAGTAATACTTAACTGTAGCTCTTCTGTCTTTTCTGAAACTTAACACTTTAGAGAATGGATACAATTAAGTGATCTCACACAGTTCTTATCCCAAATTTATTAAGTAAGAAGAGACTACTAATTAAAAGTAAACTTGTCTCTGCTGACTACTTTATGCTATTGAAGCCTATAATCACAAATAAAATGAGAATGCATTATTTAACTGGCCAGCCCTAAAAGATGAAAGATTACTGAGGCACACATAACAAATAATCTGTGTTTCATATCTTAAGAGATTTTCTTGATAGCAATGGGAGAGCTCAGTCATAGTTTAACATTTTCTCATTTTATCATGGAGCAGGTATGTTCTTTAGACTACTTGGTGCTACAGGGTTTCTGAGAATTTCCCTGATCCAACAATGGCAGCGTAACACCAGTCTCTTATACAGCACATCTGGGTTGTGTTGAGGGAACAGGCTGAGAGGGGTCAGATTTATGCTTTGTCAGCTTTCAAAGACTGGGTGGTGAGAGGTCCTCCCAAATTCCATGTTAGAGACTTATCCTCTGAGGTGTTTTTCCTTTTATTTTTCTTTCCGCTTAATAGGAGTAAAAATTCTTGCCTTACTCTTTTTTTAAAGATCAGTGGGGAGAGGATGGCAGGAGGAAAAGGTGCTACATAAAAATTAGCTGTTGCTGCTATCAAACTTGGGCTTTTATTTGCTTAATTGTTTTCAGTTAAGCAAATGAGCTTTTGGGCTGCTTGCATATTATTGAGCATCTTACAGGATTCTTGTGGGGTTAGTGTTGCACAATTCGGAAGACTTAAAATGTCTGCATTTTGCTGGGTAGAGCGAACTTCGAAGTGTCAGGCCACTATAATATTTGGGACAGCTATTTAGGAAAATACCAGTCAGGGACAGATTTGTAATTGTGGCAATTGTGGTAGATATCTCTGCAAGTACATATACCTGACTTTCAAGTCATTAAAGCATGCAAGGGATTCCTGCCTGCTGGATAAGGGGGGTGTGGCTTTTTTCCCTTTTTTCCTCCTCCTACGTTTTTGCTATACCTCTTATGATAAAACCTTTATATTGTTCTGTGATTAAAGAGCTGTTTACATTCAAATTTCATAGTTCTCTTGAGGGATAGGAGTGGGGTGCAGAGCAACTACTAATTGAAAAAGACTTTAAAATCCTTTCAGCTACAAGTTTAGTAGGATTTAAGTCCGTGAGATCAAAGAGGAATGCATATTCAAAATTTCATTAAATGTGCAGTTTTGAAGCTTTTCCCTTATACTTGATATGTAATAGTTCTTAAATGACAAAGCACTTTGTAAATATTGGAGCTGAAGCTGGTCATTTTCCTTGTATTAAAGGAAACATTTGGAGATAAGTGCTGACATAGTTGCTTTCACTTCCCTTTCAACCTCTTTCAATCCTTGCTACTGAAGCATACTGAGAATGATTAGACTGCATATTGTCTGTAGTTCCAGAAAGTACTGTATAGGAGTTGTAGGCATGGCATAACTTTTGGCATGGCATAGCAGTGTAGTGCCAGAGTAAGATTCTGGTGAACATAATGCCAAGGAGTTAGAGCTGGTATACTCGAGAATCCAAAGAAGCTTGCCTAATTTTAAGTGTGAGTTATGAATTAGTTTTCTATGAATTAGATCGTTAGTTTCCTACGAATTAGTTTTGTATGTGATTGCTATGTTTAGGATAGCAGTGTGGCAGACCAGGGGAAAAAGTATTTCAAAATCATATCATGTTTATGATACATGTTTAAAATCTAACTAGACTGGAACAAGAAATATTGAAATCAGTTGAAAGCGTAAGGCTCTAGGTATATGAGTAGCATATACGTGGGTCAAATTAAATTTGGTTCTTGGCAGTTCAACTATTTTTATTTGCATGCTGACTGCATTGGAACATATGCCTTTCTCTGAGCTAATGCTAGTATTCAGATTATTTAAGGTTGTGCCATGAGGATTGCTAGACTGGAGTCTACAACATGTTCTCACAGACATGCTATCTTCACAAAACTTTTAATAATAAATGAAAATGTTTTTTGCAATTGTCAAGAGGAGAAAGCTGTCACTTTTAAATCTAGAATCTTATTTCCTGGGCTGGATGACATTGAAGTTTCTTCATAAGGGCTAATAATGTAAGTATTTAACTTTGTAAAGATTTCAAGAAAATGGGTGATATGCTGGTTCTGCTAACCTGCAGTGACAGCTCAAGAAGCAAGATAAACTATTTGGAGTTGACTTCTCTGCAGATAAAGCTAGTGTTGCCATTTCAGGGACTACCAAGCTCAATCTCTGTGCTACACTGAAGCAGTTTGGTGAAGGCAGCCTGAGGGATAGTGACTTAATTTAAATTGAGCCTAAATATGATGGGGAAACAACCACATGTAGGAGGGTGGAAAAATTAAAAGCTTTCCTTGACCTGGTATGTGGCTGTGCTCTTCTGTAACTGAGCTGCGAATGCCAGAATTGATAATAAGGCTACTAGCTTCTGATACAATTTTTGATTATGAACTAATGTAACTGAAGAGTTATTCTCCTGGAGTATGAGTGTGTATTTTAAAAGCGGGAAGCTAGATAGTTGTGATAGCAATCTGATCAATGGTTTTTTTTTTTTCCGGATAGTATACATGTCCATGACATAGTGACCCAGTGTCAATGTGTCTCCTCAGTAAGCTGAAGTTGAAGGCTATTTTGTCATACCAGAGTGAGACAAAACTATTTGAGTATTAAATATTAAAATGGTAGCAAGAGGAAATAAACAGAAAGTATGCTGAAAGCTGTGGTTACAGTGAAACTTAGTGTGGGAATTCAGGTGTCAGGATTCATACAGATCTGAAGATTAAACAGTGGAATGGCCTAGCTCGTATCTCCCTGGATGACATTAGTGTGCACAAAAACCCTTGATTACTTGCCTTTCACTCTTATTGAAGGAATGGCAGGTGCAGGCAATATTGCTGTGGATAGGAAGACCTGACTGCAGGCATGATCATTATTAGCAATCGCTAATGTGTAAGTATCAGAGGGGATCAGCAAATTAAGCTCACCAGGAACTGGCTTGATTGGAGTGTTTTCCTTGATTATTGTACCAAGATACTGAGTGATGTGATGTACTAAGGCGTTCATGAACTATGGGGTTCACAAATTACAAAAAGGAAGTTTATTGCAGACGCTGCTAGAAATCATTGCTGTATAAACTATTGAACACAGATGATTCACTTCAAACTTTATTAGGTTTTATTCCTGTTTAAGAGATTTCGCAGCATACTAGCTCTTTACTAGTGAAGAAACAAGGGCATCCTCTAGAAAACATTCTTACTTCATAGATACTTTTAACTTTTCAGTAGTACAGAGATCCTAGGGAGTGTAGTAAGTGAAAACGTCTCTTCTAAGTCTTTCTTAGGGTTTTTTGGAAGCTTTTAGTTGATGGTTACTGACTTTCTTTAAAAGGTGTTGCTACAGAGCAGCTGTCATCTGTCACAATTCCTCAGTAAATGGTGGTTGTTTGGTATCTCTGGATGCTTGTTGGTATTTGTATTTTGTATGTACTCTGCTTTCTTTTCCTACCACAGCTCTATAGAAGTGAAGTAGATCATGACATCTGCAAAAAGAGGAGGAGGAAAAAAAAAAGACCCTCTTGCAGTGCAAGTATGTAGAGTTGAAATACTCACTGTGAATGATATTGCGTCCAAAATTAGCCTGACTTAGTATGAATCACTCTGTCATATGGTAATATTGAAGCAAAAAACACCTATTTGCATACATACTGCTCTTTAAAGTTCAAATTTACTTAACTCATATTATTAAGAAATGCTTTCTATATGTTGCTACTGTAACTCAGCAATCATAAGATGAGTAGTAAATCAAAAAGCAGTGCTCCCTTTCTATGGAAGGTGAGGGAGGTCTTGCTGTGGATGAGCAGTGATCAAGCATGCCATCCTTAAAGGCCAGAGGGGAGTGCTGGAGCAACTCTACTCTTTCTAGTCTTCCTTTGCTCCTGTTATTGTAGAGCTTGTTTTATGTACTTTGGATATGTGTTCTTTGTTATGTCCTACACTTGGTTCTACCCAGCTTTTAAGTTTGCATTCACTTAGCGACCATTAGTTGAACAATTGTGACTTCTCTTTATGCCCTTGGTGCCTCTTATATGAGTAACGTGTACCTTCAGGGCTTCTGCTACTCTCCCCCACTAGTGCTCTTATGGGGACCCTTTTGTAGTGTTTCTAAGGGAGCGAGTGTATAGACATCTCTCAAATTTCCCAGTCATATTTATCCATCACTGACAGCATGTTATTTATTGCTATGTGATGTCCTGAATTTCTGCTCCTTTTTATCTGTATGAAATTTTCTTTTAGGTAGCGGCTTGATCAAAAGAAAAAATGTTTTACCTTTGCAAAGTAGAAATTGATTCTTTTAATAGAACAGGTTTGTTCTAATACTGACCTATGCAAATATAATAAATCTGTATGGCTGCCACTAGAGATCCTGCTGTTTCTGGTTCTCCAATCATCATGAAAATACTCTAGGCCAATCCCAACCAACAAATACAGGATTACTTAATAATCTCTGATGGTTGTGGGGGGGGAGGGGGGAAATCTCTCTTAAATTTTAGTTTATTTAAAGCTACAAGTGTTGAATACAAGGAAGATGAGAAATTGCAAACAACAGTGAACTGGAGAAGAAAAAAGCCTCCACTAAAATATACAAGAGTGTCGAGGTGCTGTTTGCAAAGACCTTGAATGATGCCTAAAGCAAGGAAATTGTTAACACTTTTTCATTTTTGTTCATGTGTGTATTTGTAGAGGGTCTGAAAAGTTTAATTCTGAGGAATTTCAGTACTTTAAGCTATAGTAACATCTGTGTGTGTGTGTGTGGTTTTTTGTTTGTTTTTTCTTATTCCACTGTTCTAAATCTTCAACCTGTGTAAGAATCCCTCTTTACTGAGAAAAATGTGTAGGCCTGCTTAGAGGAAAGAAAAAAAGGCAGGGCCTGGAAGCTGAAGCCAGATGAAAGCCTGATTTGAGTGAGGGTATTGCATAATTAATAGTGAAAATTGCTTACCACTGAAGCAAAATATCGAAGACACCATGGTTCAAATTACTGGGCTTAGAACAGAGCTAAACAAATTCCTTCCAAGCTCTTGGGAGTCATGTTAGATGAATTAATATTGCCTCTTAACTTTGTGAAGCTCCTGTATGTTGTGTAGTTATATTATCACTGATTAACTGGTATTCTGGCTTTTGTCGTATCAAGATGTTCTCAGATAAATGAATATTCAAGCTTGTCTGTGATGACCAAGCAAAAAGAGCAGATTAGTGTAGAATATTTGTTTGATCAAAGAGTTGATGCAAACTCATGTTCAGTACTTAAACAAATGTTTCCTGAGGTGATGCTAAAATAATTTCTCTACTGCTGAACGTGAGCAGACGAACTGATTTGTCAGATGTCAATTAAGCGTGCACTTGGAAAGTGGACTGCCATTTTTCCCCCTTCATTCTTTGCTCCTCCCTCCCACCTGCCAACACCTTCCCCCCCCCCCCGCCCAAAAACCCACCCTTTTTCGCATATTTCAGTGGCTTCTAGGCCCTTAATTGTCAGAACCTTTTCCGTTATGAACCTATACATGTTCCAAACTGGTGATAAGCAAAGCAATCCAGACATGGATTGCTCTTGTCCTGTGTTCCATTGTTTTTAGTTCCTGACTAAATTTGCAGGGGGTTATATAGAGCCTATTCAAATCCTAAATCTATTAGTTACCACTTAAGTTTCATACTCTATAGCCAAGGCCACTTACAAGATGCGCTCCCCTTCAGTAGAAAGAACAACTAATTGTTTTGGGTAATAACATCAAGGAAGGCTTGCAAAATCCTTGATTTGTTTTTCCCCCTAGTGAGCAGTTTAAAAGCTGTTCCCCCTGCCCCCCCCCCCCCCCCCCATGCTGCTGAAACAATTATTCCCTAACTCCTCTGACTTGTGAAATTCCTTTCTAAAGTTTGGTGACCATCCAGTTTGACACCTAGTTTAGCAGAGGAATAATTAAAGCTATAGTATGAGTTCCCTGTTCAATCTCCTTTGAAAAGAAAAGGTGATAGGTATGATAGGAGAGCCTATAATCTCGGTCATTTAAGTCTTGACAAGTGTGTAACTGCTTTAAAACAAGCTTTCTAGGAAGTTCAGATAATGTGAAATTTACCTGTTAATATATTTAATGTATTGATATATCACCTGTGGTGCATGTTTAGAATTCCTTAAACTCTTGCTTTTATTTAACATTAGCGCAAGATTTTTGGTGCTCTGTTACCTTATTGTAATTAGCTGTTATAACATCCCAAGACTTGCTTAAAAACTCTAGATATACTTGGGTCAGTTCAGCTAGACTAAGTTAAAATGGGGCAGAGCTAAACTCTGACTTGCAAATATGTTTTCGTCATGAATTAGGACAAAAAGGTTTTAAATTAAGAAGAATATTGCTCAAAATTTCTTTAAAGTATTTTAATATTCCATTTTAAAGTTTGTTGCCATCAAGTGCAGCTTCCTCTTGGAGTACGTTTTTCTTGATGGCACAGGCTTCTTGGAAATGTCTGTCTTTTTAGTGGTGCATGCTATCTGCCTTGTTTAACGCACCATAGCATGTAATGGAGTTGCATCACATCGAGGTTATGAAATCTAGCAGCAAAGCCTAGCCTCAAAAAATAGGGGGTATCAAGCACCTTAGGCTAGACAGTTTGTTGTCCGGTGTGAATGTTAAACTGCATTTTCTTCATCCCAAACAATTTAACTTGGAATAGACCAGCAACTACCTTTAATTTACACCACCTGAGACTGTATATCCTGCCCCTTCTACTTTAAAATTCTGTAGCTGGTTCAGGAGTGTGTTGTGTGTGGTTTTGTTTTTGTTTTGTTTTTTGCATGGAGCACTGATAGTTGGCAAGCAAATTCATTTTCCAGCAGACATGCAGACAGAAAGCTATTGACTGAGGTTTTTTGGTTACATTCCTTTTTATAGATGTAGTAGCAATCCAGGAAAAATTATGTTCGGCTTATGCTTGCATCATGGCATTTCAACATCCTCGGCTTGTGAATGTGGTCAGCAATGAGTGGGGCCTGGAACAGTGAAGCCATGGAAGTCTGGACTTCTGGCAGTGCTTTAACTCTTACTGAAGCGTGGTTATATTCCTTTAAGTTACAGCGAAATATACTGCCTGTGGGGGAAAAACCCTATTCATGATATATAGGTGGAGGGGGACGAGAGTTTTTTTTTGCCGAACTCTTAGCTGAGTACTTCTCTAGGTAAATTTATCTAAGCTAGCCTTTTCCTCCTGGAAATTTTTTTTGCCAAAGTACATGTGGCCTAAGGATCTCCAAAGGGCTGGGCTGAGTAGGTAGTAGAGGAAAAGCAGCATTTTCTTTGGAGGAATTAAGGCAAAATAGTAGACATGAAAACTCTTCAATAGACTGCGAATCTTTCACTTCAGTTGGTCTATAAGATGTTAATTATCACAGCTTAACCCCGATCAATGAATTTAACTTCCCTGGAAATTAGATCTTTAGAGTTAGAATTACAAAATACTTAGTGCTGACAAATCTCTATTACACAAAACCACAGCTTGACTTCTCATGTGAGATTACTGTGCTGATTAGTGGAGCGTATCCAGTCAGGAAGTAATTTTTGATATGTTCATTAGTCCTTGTTGCCTCATGTTAACTCAGTTGGCTTTAAAAATTACATTAGTTCTAAAAACCAGTTCAGATTTGCATGTGTTGGTTTGATTTTCTTTGTGGAGGGTATTTCTGTCCTCACCGCAATCTGTAAATTTTCAACATCTATGATTCCTCAATTGCTTTTTGTACTTCAAAGTATTCAAAGGCTATTCAAATAAATTGGTTGGTTATTCACTTTCTGCACTGCATGTACACACATTGGGGCAATGAAGTATTCAGCAATTGACTTTTTTCTTTCATTCCGTAACTATTAAAGACTATTAGATGATTTTCTAGTTAACTGTTGAATAATTCAACCTTAACTATAGTACAGCTGCGGAGCTGCTTCTAGTAGTAATGAAACAAGGAGTTATGAGCAGAAGGTGCTAGATGAGGAGGCTAATTGGACAAAACTTGTTTTGACTCTTGGAACTATGGAGTTGGCACTCATCCCAATTTTCCTATTGGAAAAATAGCTATGAGAGGAAAAATAACTTTGAAATGATAGTTAGACCTATATGTAGGGGTGTGTGTGTGTGTGTGTGTACATATGTATATATATGTAAATAGAGAGAGAAAGGCACACATATATGCCTGTAACTGCGTTTTGTAGATTGCCCTTTCTATGTCTTTTGTGTGTGGGGAAGTGATGGAGTAGCCTATTCTAGTATGGTTACTGTAGCTCCCTCTGAGCACATGACTGTTTCCAGAGTCTGCATATTGATGAGTTAAGGTGCTGTGAGGGGGATAATGTAAATCTTTTCATAGCAATATACCCTTCTATTCTTGGTGTGCATTTGGTTTTTTATCTTTACAAGATTTGTGGACCTACTGTACTAGCTATGACTTCTTGAAAGATGCTCAAGGAGGGGAAAAAACTGGTGTGTGTGAACATCAAATATAGGTTTACAGAACTCATTTCTATAAAATGTGGAGAGTCTGCTGGTAGAAGTCCTTTTTTTTTTTTTTTTTTTTTTTCCTTGCCAAGAAGTGATGATGCCAATTCTCTTCCTTTTGTTCTCAACCTGTAATGGTAGACACTAGTATAGGTTGCCCTAGCAACTTGGTTGTAGCTCTGAATTACACATCTGTTATAGAGTATGCTACGTTATTTGTGCCTTTTTCTGTGCCTAGCATTTTTATAGAAAGATGTGACTGTAGTTTTCTGGTGCAAAGATCAATGCTATGTCAGAGAGGTTGCTTAGGACATTTTGTATCTCTTTCCCTTTTGTCATTGGGCTCCAAATAATTACTGTCCTTCTCTTTTGTTTTATACTTGGTTTTGCCTCATGACAGGGCAAATAGAAAGGAGAGGAAGGATTTCAGTCATTTACATCCATTTTTCTGTTCCTTTCCTCACCTTATTGGCAGTTTGGCCATATTATGTACATGTGCCAGAAAGGATGTGGACAGACTGTGCTGAAGTTTCATGGTTGCTTCCATGTGTTTGCTCTGGTACCTTGGCTATATGCTGCATAAGGAGAAGCCAAGTTCTAGAGTAGTTTTTCACTTTACTGTGGCTGCAGCTTCCCCAGTTAGAGTAGGAGCCAGTATAGCATACTGGGGAGTACTGATACTTCTGGTGTAAGAATGAGTCTGGGGTACTGAAACAGGAGATGAATTCAGTAACCGATTAACTGTACCCAGTAATGTAATGGTAAAAGAAAACCTTGGTTAACTTGGCTGGTCATGAGATGTGAAAAGGAGGTGGTAAAATCTATTTATGCAGGTTTTCATTTCTGGCTACACCACCCAGTGCAGCTCTTTTGCACAGTCCTAGGGATAGCTGAGCTTACTGCTTAGTTTTGTTTCAGGTTTTCTGGAACTTGCAACTGTGTGGGGATTTTCTTTTTTGTTTGCTTGTCTGTTTTGCCTCCAAGTGAGGCTCAGCCAGCTGTCTTTCTACTGGTTCTGCAACAGGTAAGTCAGTTGTAACTCATCACTAAATTATTAAATTAAGTTCAAGCAAAAAGACTTTTTGTCTCTACTTGTTAGTTCTCCCATAATGCTACCAAACAAAAAAGTAATCAGACTTTGTCAGTGACTTCTGACAGTTTGTATAAAGGAATTTAAATTCTTGTTGTTTGGTATGTGTTCTGTCCATGTCAGTGAAAAAGGACATGATATCGGTACAAAAGCTCAACCGGAAATCTTCTTCTGAAGAGAAGAACATTTCCATATGGCTAAAATTAAGTGCGCTTAGCCATACACCAATAAACAGAAAAAGCTGCTGTGTGCCTTATGTGGAGTCAGCTGTCACTTAATTGTATTATTCAGTAAATTTGTGGGCATTTGTAAGAACAGATGAAACTTGTCTCGTTCAGTGTTCTTGAACGAGTGGAAATACAAATTCAGGAACGCTTGTGGAAACTCTGCCTAATGCACTACACGATGGAAAAACCTAAGGATTCAATGATACCAGATGAATAAGGAAAGGAAACAGCAGACCTATAGATTGGAATTCCTGAAATGTGTGTGTGTGCTCAAGAGGCAGAAGAGGGTGGATTTATGAGCAATACTGAATCTTTGAGCAGGTATAATTTTCAAGTGGAGAACTCTACTTAAAACTCAAGAGAATTAACTACAAGTAGGGAGGGACAGCTAAAAATGTTTCTCCCTTCACTGTTCTAATTAATATTCATTAGTCAGTCATCTTTGTTCAGCACAGCAAAACACTTCAAGCTGGTTGATTAGTTAGCTGCTTAGGGAGAATTAAAAATGCTGGACTTCTACAGCTATACCAAAACGGAAAGGAATTTTCAACTAAGTAGCAGTTGATCACTTTCCACTATGAACAGTTTGGAGGGTAGGACAAAGCCTGTGTTGCCACACAGCTACAGATGAGATGTGTGATAATTAAAGGAAGAGCTGCCAATCAGGATAATGACATGTTATCAAACTTATGTTTTAAAACATAAAAGTTAGTTGACATAACTTTTTAAAATTTAATTTACCTTTATTTTCATTTAACTCTAATTTCGAACAAATTCAAATGTGGTGCACATTTGAACTGCTTATTTGTAAACTTCTGTTACAAGAGCTCCTGTATTTTTTTTCTGAACTTGCATAATAATCACTAGATTCATGAAATGTTGGAATGGAATTTTAACCTTACTGCCTTCAAATATAATTGACTGTTTTTAAAAAGGTGATTAATCAAATATTTCCCTTTCGAACTATACTGCAACCCCCAAACCTTAAAAAAGTTATAAGTATAACTTGTTTAACAT
This sequence comes from Struthio camelus, assembly GCF_040807025.1. Taxonomy (NCBI): domain Eukaryota; kingdom Metazoa; phylum Chordata; class Aves; order Struthioniformes; family Struthionidae; genus Struthio; species Struthio camelus. The sequence goes on from NC_090982.1 coordinate 41,035,538, forward strand.
TTAGAAAATCTACAGCCATATTAAAGCTGGATGATTCCTGAGTGGTAGGATTTTGTAGTAAGCCCTTACCAAGGGCTCTGTTTGCTCAAACTTATAATAATCATGCATAATCAGAAGTTCAGCTAAACATTTTTGCTTCTCTCTTTCTAAGACAATGGGCAATACGTATAAGTGGGAGTCTAATGATAAACCTGAAACAAATAACAGGATGTTGAGATACAATTGGTTTCAAACAATTTTAAGTGGTGACAGATGCTGTTGTGGCATACTTTCTTCCATTTTCTTTTACGTATGTATGTATTTGAAATAGTTAGATGTAACTATATATAAAGAAGCTGATTGAAAGAAACAGTCCAGGAAAATATGGAAAGACTGAGAAATGTGACTAAACCTATAAATATTGGAATATGCTCTGAAGATCATTAAATTTGATCACTGGTGAGGTAAGTGAAACATTTGGCCTGAATGCAAGATTTCATTATCTGTTTAAAGATAGAGCTACATATCTTGAGAATCCCCCTTGGATTTTAATAAGGGCTGCAATAGACAAGCTGCCATGAAGTCTCAAAAGAGACCAATTTTAGCTTAGTGAAAACCCAAGCTATTTAGGATTCTTGGATTGGAACCAACTTCCACAGATTAACTCTGGGTCAGTGCAGACCCCAGAACTCTGGGAAGTAATGGACTTCTGTGAAACATGGTTTAATAACTGAGCAGCTGCCAATGCCTTCTGTTAACTGATTTTGCTTTGATTCACTTTAAAATAGAGCTTCGGATAGTGGGCATGGTGGGGGGAAGTAGTAGTGTTCAACCTTGGACTGGCAAAAGCATATGTGATCATATCAGAAAGATCCTAACCTACTGGCCCAGCCTGAGCTTTGAGAAATATTGTTGCCAATAGAATGAGTATCTAGCAAGGGCACTCGCTGTGAATTTGCACAAGAAGTGGCAGATGTATGCCCCCAAATGAATATATTGGTGTTTCTTTGCTCTGATTCTTCCACCAAAAAGTCATGCTTATGTGAGCTGAGCATCAACCAACTCTCCTCTGTCAAATCTCACTCTTCTGCGAATGCAGATCTTGCTACATGTTATTTTGCAGCAGACGCAGGTACGTGTGCATTTGGTTGGTGCCAAACTCATTTTGCATGTTCATACATTCATTTTGTATGTGGCTATAAGCCCTATTTAGACAAGGAAGTATAGATAGCTAGGTGCAGTGCTGCAAGCTCAGGTTTTATTCTAAAGCTGGCTGCTTTCCTGTGGCTTACGTTTTGTTCAGAAGTTAAATGGGTGAGCTTTTGTCTGCCAGTAAAATAACAAAGATATGTCTAATGTCTATTCTTTAATCTGAACAGTAAACTTTCTTGCTATTTACTCGTAGAGTTGTTCAGATAAACACACTACTCTAATGCAAACTTGAACATAAAGTGTTCTGCTACATTCTCCTCTTGATCCAATGTTCTTTGACTACAGTGGAATTGGGGTGGTCTTTAAGATGACTGGAGAATCTCATGCACTGTGATATCTCAAATATCTTAGCTATGACGTTCAGAGACTTCTTGCTTTCAATACCAAGCAAAGTTTGTTTTGAAGACCTGTTTCACAGCCTATGTCGGTTATATCATGCTACGTAAAATCCTTATTGCAAATTAGGTACCTTGGAATAAGGGATGTGTCGCGCCCATATTGTCATAACCATATTGCCAACTTCTGCTGTGTACTGGAACTTGACAAAGAGTTTGACCAGTCCAGTTACTGTGGTACAATTAGAGCCATTATAACTGCACTGATATAATCTCCCACCGGGACATTCCTCTGGAATAAGAGCAGCTCTTTAGACTAAGCTGAAATTCCTCACAGTTGTTAAAGGTTAAGCTGAAAAGGGTCTGTTTTTCCTTGAGTAAACATTCACAGAAGTCTTTATTGACTTAAAGACAGTTACACAGATGTTAAATCAGAACAAGCTGAAGTATATAGATAAAGCTCTCTTTCTGATGTTTTTAATCATTGCTATTGATCAAGCAATACCTACACAGTCAGCAGTAAGGCCAGTATTTGCCAACATTTGCCCCCAAATAACTGTATGCAAAATACTAGTGCTATTTCCTATTGCTTATACCAAGGTACAAATTCAAGTAGCAATGTCTAGTAGCTATTGGAAAATATTGCCTCTTTTTAGCTGTTGTGTTACTCGGCATCTGTGAATTTGGATAATAATTTCTAAAACATGTTTTGCAGTGGAAACAGCTCCTCCCTAGCATATGAGAGAGCGCTTCCTGAGGATCCTTCATGAGGAGCGCTTCCTGGTATCTCTTCACTCTTGGCCCTATCCCACATTTCCCTTGTACTACATTTATTAACCTGTTTGTTTTCTGAAATCTTGATAGTAGGCTGACACCAAGAGCATGATAGCAATTCACATTTCCCCTTGCTTTCCAGATCGGTGTTCTAATGCTTAACTCTGAAGCCCTACTTGATTTTATTTGAATGAAACAGCTAAAGAAGCATTTTTAAATCCTAAGTATGGTGTGCTGAGACTTGTTTATATTCAGTAATGGGACTTAAATTTTGAAAGTGCTGACTGACCTTTTAACGAGAGTACAATATTTCTTGTACTTCACTTTGTTATACCCTGCTAGTTTTCTCTATTTAAATAGTCTTGCTCCAAACATTTTATACTACTTTTCTACTTCAAAAAGGTGAAACATTCTGACCTATGTAAGGCATACCTATTCCACTCAGTATTCTGTAATGCCAAGCACTAATGTTCAGACTCTAATCTGTACATATCCAATATGCTGTTAGTGTAGTCTGTCTTTAATGCCATTCAACTGTGAATTAATGGTTACTGTTTGAAATCGGCTTGCTTTTTGATAGACTTTGCCTATGAAATCTTCTTTAAAAATCAATTTTATTATTCCGTCATAGAGATTAAAAAGTAAAACCTTGTGTAGCGTTACTCGAAAGTCTTTTTCCAAAGTGTGGAATATGACTTTGGGGCATAAGGCTCAAGAAGCTCACCAGGGCATCGTGCCAATGGAACCAGATGAACAAGGCTCTCAGTTGTTTCCCAGAGTCTATTCTGTTTTATTTTTTTAATGTATTTGGCTGTTAAGCCTACAAAGAAAGCCTTGAAAATATGAGTAGTTATATAATTACCACTTCCGTATTTATGGAGTTTGAATAATGGCTTCAAAGTGACACTGTCAAAATTATTATTGTTGTTTGTTATGATAAATATGAGCAACTCAGATAAAGACTTCCAGTAGCCTAGTTTGAAAATGTGTCTTCATTTCGTGTGAACTTTAGTTAGGAGATTGCTTTATTTATATAAATCTCTCATGATGTTCCCTGTTTTGGAGAAGTGTGTATTATGAGTGGCATGGTGTATCGTTTTCACCTGGTAAAACTGACCTTATACAAATGCATTCCTGCATGAATCACCCCAGCTACAACTCCTATAAGGTGATATATTAGCATGTTCTTACTGTCTCAGAACGAAATACTTCCATATGATGAAATACTTCACAGCAAGAGGACATACTTTTAGGAAGGTGTTACTACAAAACCTGCTCACTTTTTGGCAAAATCTTTAAGAAACTATATTCTGAGATGTTAAACATCCTTTTTCTTTCGGTGGGTACCAACTCAGATGTCAATAATAGGTTCCATCTCTGACTTATGTTATAAAAAGCTTATCAAAGTGCCCAAGAAGGGAGAGGCTGTGATATTAACATCTACCCTGTTTGGAAATAAATCCACTGTTTAGTGTGTTCTCTAAGATCATTGAAGAAACCTTGAGGGAATATCATGATTTTTTTCTATTTAAAAGATGTATTCAGCCAATGTTCTTCCTATATATAGTATTTAATCCATAAATAATCAATGTGGTTATGGCAAAATGTTGTAGTCCAAAATGTCTTGATAATAGGAACAAAGATGTCAGAATACAACTGTGAAGATGGTATGTTTTTTTGTTTGCTGCTTGTTTTTTTATTTTTATTTTTAGATGAATTGCTTTGAAGGCCAATGTTTATATAGCTGTTCTGAGTGTACAGGAAAAACTAGCAGAAGGTGTTGGTAAACTAGCTAAACACATATGATAACCAGATGGCTACAGAAATAACAGGAATTAGAAGAAGAATAACTATGTAAGAAATCAATTGTGCAACTATATATGTGTTATGACTAAGAAAAATATTCACCTTGAGTTAGTCTATAAACATTGACTCTTTCTGACAGCTCTCTTGCAACTTAGTCAAAATTTGGTTAGAAAACTGTCCTTTTAGTTTTTATTAATGACCCATTCATTTCACAAACTTACAAATCAGAATAATGTGGAGATAAAACCTTGTTTGAAAGTTCTAGAGTATTAGGTCTCAGTCTCAAGTCTTCCTTTGATTTTTGTTAGAGGGCAATTTTTTAATATGCAACAGATAACATATATTGTGTACTCTTCAAGCTTAGTTTTGGAATTTAGATTGCTGCATATAAAATGTTGTATATACAAATACTAATCTTCTCCAAAGAGTTACTTGAGCGCATAATCTTACAGCATATATTAATAGATGAGTAGTTTCAAGAAATTCCTATCATCATTCATGTTGTGCCATACTTTTAAAATGAGAGTAGATTTTTTTGACTTTTCCCGTAATTCATTCAGTGAAATGTTTTTAGATATAGAATTCTAACACAATATTGCTGTTTCCATCTAGCCTGTTGATTTCTCTGAAGAGAGGTGAAACAACTTAGACTTCAATAGTTCCCAATATTCCAAGTACTGTATTGAACTTCATAGTTGTCTTAAGCTGAAGCTTTCTCTTCAGGGGATTAAAAATAAATGTGAATGGCAAAAATAAATGGCACTGGGAAGGATGTCTTGAAATGAAGGCATTGGAACTTTTGATTCCCAGCTGCTTTGAAGAGGTCACTTAGGGAAGAGGGCATAGTGCTCTTCTGTAAAATGAAGCTGTTTCTTTTTCATTCTTTGAATGTTTAACACATTACACTATAAACATTTGGTAGTAGTGACTGACTTTTCCTGCACCACTGATCAGTGTGTGGTTTAGTGAGGCTCTAATCTGGGTCCAAATCTCTTTGTGCTACCAAACTTGAATAGGAAAGTATTTGATTTGTGGTTGCTTGAGTTGATTCTGACAGCAGTTAAGTCCTCTGTGGGCCTGCTGGCCCAGATGAAGGGAATGGAATGATGAAGGAAATGGAATGATGAAGGAATGGAAAGATGAAGGGAAAGGAATTAAATCTGCTCAACTTTGCTATGCAGAAAATACACAGTTGTAGTGTTAGTGACTTTTGGCTTGAAGCAAATATTGCTCATGTTACATTATAGACATGACAAAGGCAGGTTTGTTTGTGTGTGTATGTGATGTTACCCTTGTGATGTTAGAGTGCATCTGGCTTGAGTTTTTTTTTATCCTGGAGTTTTTTTCTGGCCTAATGCTGTATAATAAAAAGGCAAGGAAAGTGCCACAAAGATTACTACCTTGGGTTTTTGCATGTTTATGTATCTGTGACCGCTTATAGACACACATGAATATTTAAACAGTGTAAAACTTAAATATGACTGTGGTGTCTGAGTCCTGCAGTGTTTTCTATGATGTAAGTGATACTCATCTAGCTGAAAGCAAGTGATCTGAATGATCAGCTGCAACACCTGACTGTTGATATAACAGAAGCTTTCGTCTCCAGTCTAAAATCTTTATCACTTTGACAGTATACTAAGCTCTATGTAGAACTGATTATATTTCAGTCTCTATGTTCTTTCTTCCATATCATGTCAACTTTTGAAAGAGTAAACTTTAAAATCATATCGACAAATGTACTTCTGTTTTCTAGACATTAAAGCTTGAATGACTTTCTTTTGCCAGAATGTGGTTTCCCTTCTGTGGCTGTGACTATTCTGCAGATCGTATTTTACTTGGTAACTGCTGGCAAAAAAGCCTGATTCTTATATCCACAGTTAATCACATACCTGTAAATCATGGAGTACAAAACAGTCTGAGAATTTTTGTAAGAATCAACTGAACCTGCAAAAGAAGGGAAGCTACTAATTGAAAAATTAACTCAAAATATGTAGGAGAGATCCCTATGTCGTTAACAGTACCTTGAAACCCAGGCAAGAGAATGAAAATCTAGTCTGCTTTTCAGTGAAAATAGCTGCTATCTTGTATCCTTCTGCCTCTCTCTTTGGGAGCAGGCCTCCTATGTCTAACCCATCTGAGTTCCCCAACACTGTGCACTTTGTAGGCGTGGGATAACTGTATATGAACTGTGCAAGGTCAGTCTGTCTTGGAAGAAAATTCTTTTAGAGGTCTGGGTGCTCATCTAGGCAACTGATGTCCTGCCGCTGCAAAAATTATGGGATAGACTTCAGAACTGCTCTGCAGAAACAGGGCCATAATTCCTCAAAAACATTGGATGAAAAAAGGAGCAGAGGAATTAGAAATACTGAGAACTTGCATTATTTGTGGGGTTATACCTGTTACGTAGTATGGTGAAGATTGTTCATTTTCAATGTTCAAATATCTGGAGAACATAGAAATGCCAGAGTAAGTTCACTGTAAAAAATTTATTTGCAAGACAAAATGGCATTAATGGACTTCAGTCTCAAAGTTTGTCTGATAATGAAACTATATGTCCATGCCTCAGGTGCATCACCTTGACTTATCTGAGCTAGCTTAAAATAGGAAACTATTACTTGCAGTGTAGCTACAACAGCCCAGCGCTAACTATAAATAGCAAAATCTTCAAGGAGCAGTAATAAATATTTGTGGAAGGGAGTAAATTTTGAAGACCAGTGATGTACCTGTATTGTCAAAGATATCCAAGCTAGTTTATATCTATCAAATGATCTGAGAGTGGAAGTGCACAGTCAGTGTGACAATGGAGAAACAGCAAATGTTAGTTCTTGGTGGTATTCTTTAACTTTTATTATGTCCTGTCTAATTTTAGAATTTAATGCTATTATTGCTATCTCCCTTTATTTTAACAAGTTCCCACTAAAGCATGAAGTAAAATTGCAGCTACAGTTTAAGTTCAGCTCTGGCACTTTATAAGAAAATCCTCATTGACAGATAATTGTTTGATTTATTAAAAATAACTTGGCTTTGCAATGAAATAGGAAAATAGTAAGCTTATGCATTGGGGGGGAAAAAAATTAAAAATCTGTACCCTTGGACTCGGAAATGGAAAACTTCATACCAAATCAAAGGAAGTACACAAATTTAAGGCTCTTCAGGTGAACTTGAGCATGGCCCCTAGTGTTCTTGTACTTCACTAGAGGGCATTTCTGCCTATCCCAACCTCCATGATACCAGCCCTGCCCTTGACTTACACTGATGAAATGAGATTTACTCTTTCTCTTCATATGCTCTGAGGAGTATGCTAGGGTAATTATGATAGCCATGGTCCTCAGCTGAAAGGCTTACCCAGTTATCTGGTGAGTTAAATCTTGCTATTTTCTGCTTACCTTAAAACTTCATCTGAGGCAAAAATAAGATACAAATTAAGTGGTTATTCACACTATCAAAACAGATGTTTTCATCAGTATTTGTAAAAGAGGTAAACAGGGGGAAGAAAGACATCAGCGAAGGTGGGTGGGGGTGTGTGTATGTTGTGTTTTTGTTTTTGTTTTTTTTCTCCTGGGTTTGAGAGCTGAATCAATTGGGAAAGCTGCTGAATCAGCACCACAGAGGGAGCAGCCCTGTACAGATGGAAAGGGACGAAGAACAAGAGTTCTGCTTTTTTCAGTGTTGCAAACCGTTAGCTCTGCTTACGTAGCTCTTGAAACCCTTTCTGATTCAATCTTCGTGTTACACCTTGCAACCTGACTTGCATAGACTGTCCTGGTAAAACTCTGTTTTTTCTGCCCAAGTTGTGCTTCAGGAAGTATTCACTAGCAAGCTCACCTCTCTTGCTAGAGCCTGAGTATCCATTTCGTCATTAGGTCTGTCTGGACATACTGGAGGACTTCCTCCTTCTCTCCCAAAACTTATTTATTTCCTCTTCATTGTAATGATATTCTACCATTCTTCTCAATTTAAAATAAGTATGATTTCACTTTGTATTTTTGGAAGCTTCTTTGCTAGGTGAGGCAAGGCTTGTAAGTAAAGGTAGTATCTTTTTACTAGGCAGGTGGTATAGCTAGAAAAATCAAATGAACTTTACAGGCACATAAGTCCTTCTACACGCAGGGTCATTTTCCGCATTTGATGTGCTAATTGATGACATCTTGCCTTAATAAGGGTAAAATATTCCATATACCATTCCTCTTTAACTTAGTAAACATGTCCAAAAGAAATATATTGTTAGGCTTTTATTCTACATGAATCTATGTGTTGGCGTAAAATATCTGAATGGGATAAAATTCATGTGTTTTCTTATTGGCTGTTGATTAAGCAACGCCCTAGTCAGACATGACTATAGCTGTTATTTTGGAGTGACATCTTTCCAAAGCGTACAGTAATGATAGGAAATAAGGGGGATCTCTCTCTGCTGAATCTAGTGAGCTCAAAATATTTTGCTCAACTGGTTGTACCTGTAACTTCCTCTGCACCTGTCATTCCACGTGTGTAGTCACCTCCTTGCTGATGTTTAACCACTGATAGCCCTTATTGGGCTTATGATCTTTTACAGAGAATTGCAAGATTTAGCTTATATTTCACCCTGTAAGATGCAGTACATATTTACTTGCCAATGTATGGAAATGAAAACTAATTGTCCGTCTTTTCTGTAGTTTACTGTGTCTGCTAGTGTTATTTGTTCTTTGAGGCAATTGTATTAATGATTTTACTGACTTCATTCTGTGCTCTACATATTGAGGAGTCAGCTTGCTTTTATTTTTTTGTCCAGATCTTCTGGTCTAACAGTATGCTTAGCCGTAGCTTTTAGAGTTTGTATGCATAATGTGGGAGTGGTGAATATCTTAAAGTAATGTGATTCTTGCATGGAGTTTAAAATAGAATAGCTTTTTCTTGTTTGCATTAACTCTCTAGATGCTATCATTCTGTGGCTGTTGCATTCCAACATACCACCTGGTGGTGCTGAAAATATTAAAATAATCCCAGAGGGAAGGTGATACTATTTAATTACAGTGATTCATGTAACGACTATTCCATGGGCAGGAAACAAGATAAAATGCTCCAGAATTTCACAGAAAAACAAAAATTACTCTATTTGACATATAAACTCTGTAAGATCTATATCCCTAAAATGGCTTGAGTCATCTCTGATCTGTTGCTTGCATTTTTATTGCCAGAGCAACTACCGGACAATGGTTTAGAAACTGATGTGGTTAATCCGAGTGTTATAGGTTTATTTCATAAAATGTGATTGTAAAGAAAGTCTGGGTTATTGCGTGGAATCAGCTGTATTTCCAGGAGTGGCAAAGGACAAGGTTAATTTTTATTTATAGTCTACACAGCAGAATTTTTGTAGGTGATATAACATGGTCGCAGAATAACTTAAAACAATATATTTACAGTAGGCACTCAACATTTTCTTGCATTGATGATGTATTTGGAAAAAGAATAGAATTTAGGTCACTTTCTTGCTGAAGTGCTTACTCCTAAAGTGCTCTGATGACAAATTAATTTGACTAAAAGATACAGTATGGACACAAGGAGGTAATGCAAGACTTCTACAGAGAATAAACACTTTACCTTTAAAAGAAAATTTTGAATTAATAAAGTTCAGTTATTTCAATTTTTATCTGATTTCATTAAATAGACTTTATCCCTGAAAGTGCTATAATACTCACCAACAGTGGCAAAAAATCTTTGTTGTTGCTGGATCCCCTCCTTCCTTCTTCCCTCCGGCCCCCCCCAGAGGTAAGTGAAATAGATGTCACTACGTAAATGCAGGCAGGAAATAAAGTATGGGATGGATTGGATATCTGCCAGACTTGCTGATAGATTACTGTTAAAAGTGAATGGTAAGCAATCTCAATACAATTGGAAACTAAGCTACTTAGTCAAATGAAAAGGTACCATTGATTTGTCAAATGCGTTGAACTTTAAAACCAGTGAAAATAAATAGACGGTTTAAAATACAGTGAAGATGGATGAATTAAATTCTCTTGAGCATGGCCCAATATTAACTATGAGATTCTCCGAAGGGAAAACATAAGACTGCAATCTATCAAAATGACTCGTCTCTCATTTTTGCGCAGTACGTAATATCAGGAGTGAAATGAAGTATGAAAATCTCCTGAATAGAAAAGTAGTTAAGAGCTTCATCATGGTTCAGACTGTCTAGAAGTACGGAGAACAAAAGGAAAAGGTTTGTATTGTATGTGTATGTGACAGCAACCAACAGCAGCAGGGGAGATAGTAAGAAAGCCTGCTCTTGGGAGCTGAGGAGGTTTAATAGTTAGAATGCTTTAATAGAACAACTGTGCATGTCTTTCATATGTCTTACTGTGAATTATTGTGAATGCTGTCCTTCATGTAGCCAAGACACAATGTTTCTTGAGGAAACGATTGCCAAAAACAGATTGGATAATATATACTGGATGTAGCCATTTTTACTGGGCAACAACACTTAATGTTTAGCTCACTTAGAGGTTTGTAATGCTTAGTGCGTAAAATAAATCAGTTCTCCTTATGTAAGTTTTCTGTGGGCTATTTCATAGCCATATCCTTTTTCTTCAAGGAATTATTTTTCAAGACTCTTTTTTTAGATGTGTGGTCGCTTTAAATACAATGAAAACCGCACTCAGTTTCTGTAAAGAATGACTTTGAGACAGTTATGGTGGTTGAGTGGAGCTTCACAAAATAATTCAGTATTTATATCAACATTCTTCACTTTCTTGTACGGAGCCAGCTTATTTTCACATAAACAGTGTGGGTTTTTTCTATTCACAGCAGCTATGATTAGTCATGCAACAAAGCTGATGTTTATATTGCTAGACAGGGCAAATCGCTCATCAAAGGCCAAGGGGTGCTGTGTTTTGAAGAGGCTAGTACTTTCACTTGCAACTTTTCCTCCTTTTAATATTGCCCAAATAACTACATTCTTATGTATCTGTGCCTAATGTATTCTGTTACAAAAACAGTCAAAGACGATGATTTAATAACTTTTCCATGTTGTTTCAATTGTTTTTGTTGAATTCTACTGTTAGCTCATACTCAAAACCTCTCTTGTTTATCATGGAGATTTAGGGACGACGATGTGGGTATATTAAGTAATTAGTTCTGCTAGACTGGAAAAGTTTTTTTTTTTTTTGACAAAATATGAAACCTGTTCAGAGTTTTAGCTGTGCCCTTAACACTTAGGTATTTCTGAATAAACATATGTACTCTTAATAAACGAATTGCAAGCAAGCAACCCATTAGATAAACATGATGGCATAATCCACTGATCAAGAAACTGCATTATCTGTTCACCTCTTTACAAGGGAAATGATTAACTACCTTTGGTTAGATGAGCAAACTGTTCTTGTGTAACAGCTTTGCAAAGGCCAAAATCATAAAAAAGGTTATTCATTTAACATTACCATAATTCATTAATAATGTATAAAAAGTGCCTCTTATGTCTGACATGTATAGCTTAATATTTTACAAAAGGTAAAGCAGAATTCTTAACAGCTTTTAATAAGGCAGGTCTTAACAATCCATTTAAAAAAAAAATATGTTTCTGTTGCAAATTAAGTCTCAACATGTTAGTTCTTCTCAATGTCTTTTGATTGTTCCATGACTTTGGGATTTTTTTAATGAAAATTAGTGCTACAGTTGTGTGTTCCTTGAAAAATTATTATAAGTCATTGTTTTTAGAATACATTCATAAATTCATAAGGGTAATGTTGCTAAAATATAGTATTTTTCTGAGTGTGTGAACCTGAAATGTGAAAAGCTTAGTTTGTGTTTCATCCCTAAAGAGCAAGAGTTTGAGGATGCGAATTTAATCCGTGATGCTCAGTACCAGAGTATAGTGGAATCACTCCCTCCTAGGGAAGCGGACTAGCTCAAGGGATTTGGGGGAGAGGAGCGCTCCTTTCTTTGACTTGAAACAAATATTTTTTGTGAATACAGTCATGTTCTATATGTACTGATAGGTCTAAATAATTTGAAGTCAGGGCTGTTCTTATAGATACATGAACATGACAGCTGCCTGACTGGCCAGCACCAAGTATTAAACATAAAGGTCATGCTTTTTAATTCTTAGGTTCTTTATAGCATTAGCTGAAAACAGAAATACTTGAGGGATTGGTTATGGAAAGGCTTGAGGGATCATGCTTCGCACTGCCCTGAGAATTTGCTGTGAATTTATACTGTAATAGTGTGTGAATTGACAGAGGAAACGTGGGGCAGCCTGCTTGGTAGATGCAAGTGATGTTTTCTCTATGTGAATAAACTTGGATATTTGCTAATTGCAATATTTAAATGCACGACATTATTAATGTGTCCTCATAACGCAACTCCAACTCTGTCCTGTTCCCCTACTGCTGCCTGCCTGCCTGCCTATCATCTTTGTTCCTCCCCTGTGCCAGTCTTGTCATCCTTATCTTTTTATTATGTCCTTCACCTGTAAACACTTTGTGTGTGTGTTCCCCTCCCCCATCTCAAAGATGCATCAGTATATTTTTATAATTCCATGGCAGTTTTGGACAAGCTGAGATGGAGACTAGGAATGAATGTGCATTCAATTAGAGAATTTGTATTTGTAACACACATAAATGGACCTCAAATATTACACGTGAAATTCCATCTATTACAGGCTTTTGAAAACTTGGAACTCGCTTGATTTAGAGAGCCGTAAACGCTAGCCAGCTTACTGACTTTGCCACCATCAATTTCTTCTTCATGATAATGCCCGTGCCCTGCTTGGGAGTTTGATTTTGATTCGTATCAGCTTTTGATGACTTTGCTCCGAGGCTGGGACAGTGTCATTCCTATATGCACCCCAAACAAAATGAGTGGATTTTATTTATTTTTAGGTTGAATTAGTTAAAGTACATGCTACCATGTACTTTATGTAAAATTGTTACATTAAGTAACAACTTAATAAAAATTTGTTTTTATTGCCCTGATTCTTTAATAACAGAATTAGATATTTAAATCTCTTCTGAGGCAGTAGGAGTTCATTTACACTTTTTGACAACTCAGAGTTTTCCTGACAGGTCTCTCATTTGCAAAGGTTTCTGCTGTCCACAAATCATGTGGAAAAAAGCACAATTTTTCTCAACAGTCCTTCAGACATCCAAAAACCAAAGTAACTTGGCTGCCTTTTTGACAAAAGGTAGTAACAAAAAATAAGATGCTGACTTTATAGAAGCACATTTAAAAAAAAAAAAAAAAAAAATCTGAAAAGGATGGAAACTCAGCCACTTGAAATTTAGGCATGACAAGGTAGCTTATCCATGAAACTTCATTTTGCTCTTCTTGCACGCTGGCATGATGATGGAGTCTTTTATGTAGTTGTGAATAGTTTAATCATTTTGACTAAAACTTTCTCCAAAAGTCACTTGAGACGTAATTTGAGAACTTCAGCATAAATGTTGAAGTGCTAACTTGGCACAGCAATAAGCAACAGAAAATAGTGTGTTATAATGGAAAATGCTAGGTGGCCTTAATAGCAGATCAGGTTAATGTCTTTACTGATGAAAACTCTTGACTATGTTAGATTGAAAAATAAGTCTTGGAAAAACGCTACTGTAGAGGGAGCCAGTTCCCATCCTTAAATGCTCAAATAATTACAGATCTACTAAGACTAGATCCTTTTCAAGAAAAGGAGGACAGGAAAAACAAGTTCAGCCACACTGCAGAGAACAAAATTAAGTCAACTTAAATGATCTATAAATGACCAGAACAATTGACGAAGATTTCAATTGATTTAAAATTGAAAAACTGACATATTATAGCAGGTAATACCTGGTATAACTGATGATTTGAAAGTTGAATTTCCTGAATGTTTCATCCCAGTAAAGTCTACTGTTAGGCCTTACCTCCCTCATCACAAGCATTAACTGCTCTGACATATTGAGCCATCCCTGGCTCTAAACATCTCCCTTGTTTCCCTTTCACAATCTCGAAGGAAGTCTTATGCCCCCTATGACTAAAGAAACGCTGCTCTAAAGCACTATTTCCAGACACACTTTTGTGCTCCCAGTGTATTGTGGCCTGATGTATTTCATGATTTTTTTCCCACAGGCTATTAGTTTTACTTGGGAGAAGGTGCATGGCATTAGAGCAAAAATGCTTGCACTGTGTTTGAACTATGCAAGAATGTATGAAAATTAAATTCCATCACTTGTTTTCCATTGACCTTACTCCTTCAGCAAGGATGTATATGGCTAAAATATGTTAAGTTGATGTAAGAGATTTTTCAAAGGCATAAAAATTTTTAATTTTCACTTTCTATCTTGAATATATTGTCAGCAGAACTGATGGGATAGCTGGTGACTCTACTGGCTTGCAAACTGCTTTTAATTTGGGTTGGGTATTTCCAAGTGATATCAGCATGTCTCTGTCACTAACTTAAAGGACAGATTCAAAAAGATATGTAGAAGCTTAACTGCTGTTGATATCAATGAGAGGTAGGTATTTCAATACCATTAGCAGTCTCTGAATCAAGGTATATAATTTGCTTTAATAAAATTCATGACTACTGGAGTAGCTGTGTGTATTTAAATGTACACACAAATTATGTGTACTGGCTAAATTCAGGTTTTTATATTACATATAGGTAGATTATCTTCTACCTAGGTAGATAATCATATTTTTCCTTTTAGTTCCCTCCCAAAAGTTGGGATAAACGCAATCTGTGTTAAGTGTTCTCAGTTTCATGGATGCAGATAACATTTTCCAAATTAAACAAACAAAATGGGAGGTGGAAGTAGATGTCTTATCCTCAACAGTAGTTTGTAACAGAGGCCAGCAGTAATTATATGCTACCGCTCCATGGCTGATTGATATCAAGGCCTGTTCTCTCTCACAGAGCACAAGGTCTGTGTATTGGTAACGATGGATCTTGTACAAAGATGCTCTGAAGGCAGTGAAGGTTCTGACAGAGGCCTCGATTCTGAACCACATATGGCAAAGCATGTCCTGGTAAAATGGTGAAAGGCCATTTTACCTCTCCATAACAATGAGAGAGAAGGAAGAGCCTGAAGAGAAACTGCTGGTTGGTCAGAGGTCGTCTTTTACTTGACAAAATTCCAGTCTCCTGCAGTACGCAGACCAGTTGTACTTGGTCTTTGATATGAATATAAGTCAACATGAGAATAAGTCATCTTAGTTTTAGGATGTATTTTTTCCTTTTTTTTTCCCTCTCTTAACCTAAAGAGATCTAAAGTTCAGCATGAAGACTGCTTGCTTGTACTGTTACGTGCCAAGGAAATGGCTGTGTGCTGGTATTGTAATTCAGAGCAGTCTTTCACTTTCTGTCTGGTGATGCAAAGGAATTGGTCCTGCATAAGTTTACTGTTAAACAGGAGGCTTTTCACTGATGGATTTTTTGACTCTGTGTACAGACGCAGTCAGAACAAGAAAGCTTTCTCTTCTAGAGTTATTTAAATCTTCATCTGGAATAAATCATCCCAAAAAAGCTGTTGCAGAATGAAAAGGGCCCACTCTATTATAGAAGTATTAACCAATTTATTAACCAGCAACTGTATTCAACAGATTTCAGATGTCAGTATAGGATCTAAGCTACTGCACTGTGGGTTCACCAGTAAAATATCCTAATCCACCTTGTGTGCAATCACTCACCCAAACTTGGGAGAGGGCTTTCAACCTCACGGAATTACCTCAGGTGGCATCCTGACTCGAGGGGAGAGTTCTTCCCCTGCAGACCCACTGCTTCCGAGGAGAACCTGGCTCAAACTCGGAAAGCCCAGGGCTGGTTTTATACACTTAAGTCTAATTGGGGTGTGGTCATCAATGTTTTGAGCTGGAAAGACCCTGGAAACAGTAGATATAGTGGCTCTCGAGAATGTTCTGCGGCTTTCAACTCTGCCTTCTCCGCACTCTGTCGGTGGGAAGAACACATTGTGTACCTGCCAATGAGCATGTCCATCTGGGGTGTGGTGGGATCATCTAGTCGCCTCAGTGATTCAGGTCTCACTGGGGTTCGATGTGCGCTTAACCACAAAAGCCTTTACCTGATGCTTAGCTTATAGATACTTCCCCTCCTTCCCTAAAAGGATTAGAAGTGGTGGGTGGCTTGATGCTAGCATGAATTCTTTAGCCAGGCTGCTGTTGCAATAAAAACTTCAGCCAAAATAACGTATCCTTTGTAGAAAGTGATCATTTCAATTTAGTGTGAAATCTGTCATATTGCTTCCCTTTAAGATACAATTTTATAGACTAATATATGAAGATTTTTCTTAGGCTAGGCCTTTGTGCTACAGTGTTGCACATATTTAAGAAAGAACGTGTTTTTTAGGAGAACTGTGGCTTATAGCAAAAAAACTCATGTCAACTTAAATTTATCACATCAGTGCACTCTGAGTACTTCAGTTAGAGTAGATACAGTGATATTTTCCATATTTCTTAGTGTCTGTTTTACATTTTTAAAAAAGTAACTCACTACCGAAATTAGAGAAGCCTTGTTCTCTACAGGTTTGTCTTGAGGTTGATTGACATTTGACTCAAGGAAGCAGCAGGTTCTGATTGAAGCATTTATAAAAATTTGTGTTTATGTGTGTTCTCAGGAGTCTAAAAAGAAGTGGTCTTAAAACGCAGTCTCCCCATCAGCTGCGAACTAATCAGACTTCTGTTTGTGTACCCATAAATTCTTCAGGAACCTTATAGTAATGTTGCTATATATTGAGATTTCCCAGACTGTCAAATTTGGTTGACCAAATTGATCAATGGGCCCACAAGTGAAGTCTGTGCATGTATGCATGTGCACACACACATGCAAGTGCACTGAAGACAATGTGATTGCATAAGCCCGTTTCTTCTGTAGAAGCCAGGTTAAAAAATATGTTAAAATAAGCCTATGGGGAAAATAGGCACACAGTCATTACTAGTCAAAAATAAAGGGGTTGCTTGTTTCACCTGCCTCCTGCTTGAAGCAGGAGCAAACTCTTTTTTGACTTACACACTTGAAAGGAGTATGGATGGTTTTGACAGGCAGCTGTCATTTCACAAACCTTCTGTGTAAAAGTTAATAAAGCATATTTTGCCAGCTCTTGCTGTCACTGTTCCCCACTATAACTAAAATTAAATGAGCTGGTATAAAACATATTTTGAAAGAACAAAAGTTAGTTTTGTTTTTTTCTTAATGACATCAGATTGCCTTACTGTGAACAGTCTTAGGTCATAGTTTCTGTTGCAAAAAAAAAAAAAAAAAACCTCAAATAGATTCAAAGTGTAAGGTTAAAAAAAATGTGAAGGATTAATATATTTATTGGAATTTTAGCTTGGTTTTTATGCTGGTGGGAATACTTCTTCCATATACTGGCATGTGTCTTTTCTCTGTTTTTCCGCAATTAATTTTTAATCTCCATATGTGTACTCTCTACATAACTGGTAGTTTTCTAAAAGCATTTCTTCCCCTGTCAATACCTCATTTCTGGAAATAAAAAAAATCTTGCTTTATTCCTTAAAATATGTTGTTGGACTTCTACAGGATTGTTTCTGCAGTTTGATGTAGTTGCTAGGGAAAAGCATTTTTGTAGGCTTACTTCTTGTGTGCTCCTCCCGGTAATACCGCTTGACGCAGTTGAAGATCTCAGCACTCCTACTTTCAGTAATATGTGTTTGGGAATGCTTGCCTTATTTATAAAGTATTTATTGGTGGCTGTTTCTCTAAGTTACCACTATTGATTAGATCCCAATAGTAATAAAAAAAAAAAAAAAAAAAAAAAATTACAGTTGCAAAGGTGACAGAAGTTCCCAAATGTGATAGTCTTCTAAAATACGCTCTTGTTCTATGATAGGTAGAATTTAAGTGCTTTGGCGATGTCTTTTTTTTTTTTTTAAATAACTGATAGAAAAAAAGAATTTTGCTAATTACGTCAATGTGGATTTCAAGTCTTAGCTAGCTCGTCTCTGGAAGGTTTTAAAGTGTCACATCTGCTTACCTTCATGTCTACCAATGATGACCACAAAAATGAAATTATACGAATGGAAGTTAAGAACTGAGCTTGTGATAATGTTTTGCACAGTCTCTGTCTGCAAATTTAGGAGTCCTTATTTTGTTTTCATAAATGCTTCTGCCTAGTCTTAATAAATTTAGGATAATACCATCTTCTCATATATTGCATCTCATTAAGCCTGTAGGAAGCCACTCTTAAGAATAACCCTAGAGAGCTTGGATGGTGGGAGGTTATGTAGAAGCGAAGTTTTTCCTTTGATTTCTGCTTACCATTTGGTCCACGTATTAGAGGCGTCACTAGCTTCTCTTAGTTTTGGTCTTTGAGTGCAGGTGTAAAGCACCGTATAGTTGCTCGATATAGAGTGCTTTCTCCTTCCTTTCCTTTAGAATATGTGTCTATAAACAGAGTCCAGTTCGGTCCTAAAAGTACTCACCTGAAATGTTCTGGTCTGCCAGCTTTGAGACTCTCTGGGTGGATTCTGCCAACAGCTTATTGATGATACCATGGAGACTCGCAGGTTGCTGGGCTTCTGGCTTTACATAGGCCTTGAGAGGTTCTGTAGACTTGGATTTCCTTAGTGATTCTTTTGTTTAGCTTCAGTACTAATGCAGTGGTTGCTCCATCTTATCTCTGTCTTAAAGTGGAATGACTTGCGCTCTGCCTTTGTTTTCCCAAGTCATTCTGACTCCAGAACGTTCCCCAGCACTGCATATTTGAAGTTTATAAAGAGAAATATGCCTCTAATTCTGAAAATTTTGGAAGATCAAGGTAATATACTGATCTTGCAGACTGTACAATGAAAACATGCAACTCTATTACTTATAGTATACTTTCCCTCATTATGTTATATAAGCTGTGCAAATATCCATAAGCAAATATTCCTCACGTCTATTTAATTGTAGACAGAAAGGTGTTTCTAAAAGGATCATTAGTATCTGCACATGATGACATTCTGTCAAGGTTTAAAACATTTGATTTAATTTATATTCCTTTAAATTTGTGCTTATTCCTATATACAGTTTCATTAGTGCCTTGGAAGTAATCAATGAGCGAGTGGATAATTCCCTTTTCAGCTTCAGAGCAATGACGAGCTATTGTAATTATTTTGATATCTTCATGTTTCTGGAGCCACAGGGCCATGCCCTTCTCAAACAAATCTCTAATTGTTTTCTCAATTGAAAGTAGTGCTGAGACATTAATAGTAAAATGCATAGCTTTTTATTGTACTTTGTGTTTCATTTTAGCTTAAATATGGAATCTTGGAAAACAGTGCTATTTAATTTGTTGACACAGCAGACCTCATTACGATGATACCTATGTTATAGTAATTACTATGATATTGTTACAGCAATTCTGTTATTATTATATCGACTACTATGGTACGCTTATATAGCTTTCATAGAAGCAGCAAGCACTTCATAGATGCCATACTGAAATTACTTTGGCCCTATTTCTTGCTGTTATACCTGTTAGTCTGCCAGGAACAATGCAGAAATTCCTTATTCATGAGCTGTAGTAAGGCTTATGTTAATTATCATTTTTTTTTACTGCTAGGTATCTCTGTTCATTTCAGAGTGCAAACAATTGTGATTGTTATGATTTACAATCCATGTAGAGCTGTTACTTACCCAAATAAAAATGTACAAATAGTGCTTAGACTCATCCTTAGGACTTGATCATTTAAAGCATTTAGCTCATGATTGAAACTATTCTATTGCAAATATTTGATACAAATAAGCTGAGGTGATGTTAGCTGTGCTTCATCTAGAAAAAGTTGAGTTATTTTGAAAATACATTTCATTTACCTCTCTGCATTTTGTAGGTTGTTGAAGGTATAAGGTGTAACGGAAATTAGAATTATTTTGGTTTTAAAGGTAAATAATTGCTGTTTTAGACATAGTACAGACAAGGTATCTCGTACTCAGTCACTCAGAAGTCTCTTCAGAAAGTATGCAGACCATCTCTTCAGCTCATTTCTATTCTTTGCCTTTCTTCTGGCTAAGTTCTCTAGTATTCAAGTGTTAGCCTCAGTGTAGGATCTATGAAAGTTCTATTTTTCTTTTCCTCTGTAGTTTTTCCAGGCTTCATTTTCAACATTGTATTTCAAGCTCTCTCTGCATACAATATAATTTGAACACTTTGAATATAGTGTACTAATGCCCATGAATGGGAAATCGTATTTTAAGAGTATGTTCTTGAACATCTATTTCTGGTTAAGAGGTCAGTGGTAACACAACATGAATACCTTTTCCTTTCTTTTTGTGACTGATTTTTTATTTTATTTTATTTTATCTTGAAAGAAAGGTTACTGCAGGCTGAATTTTTAACTGAAACTTGCTTTCAGTTGACTTTGCTTAATGTCATTGTATAAATACTGATTCTTCCTTCCCGTTAGTTATGCAACCAGTGAATGAAATAATGAATGCTTCTCAGAATAGGATCATCTGATCGCCCTGCTTGATAGCTGCAGAATCAGAGCTTTAGATGAAATACAGGAAAGAACTGCAAAGTAAACGCCGTCAAATAGTTATATTAGTGGAAAAGCTGACTGGCAAATGGTCAGCTTTTAAACAACATATAAGCACAGTGTATTTTTTCATAAATGTATAGTGTCTGCAGTGTCAAAAGACAGACGTTAAATTTTTCTGTATCACAGAATCTTGTGTTGCAACTGTGACAGATAGATCTCTGTAGAAGGCTTATTGAGACAAAGAATGAAAAGCAGAAACAAATGTAGGCATAATCACAAAGGATGGACTATGTATTGGAGAAATTCCAGAACAAATGGCAACGACAGAATGACTACTATAACACAGTATACATCCCCAGTTAAGTGAGATATTTTTCATGATAAGAAAAAAGAACATAGTTCAGTTCTGTGTTTGTGGTAAAGTAGGAAAAACTTGACAAAGTGTGGAGTTTGTATTTTGAAAGAGGAGGGTGGTGAACACCAGCAGCAATCCTCTGTTTCATTGTATAAGTCTCTCTGCAGTATAGTGGGTTAAGAAATGCTGGCGGTACTCTTTCTATGTGGTTTTGCTTTCCTGTGTCAGTTTATGGGTTTAGTCTTGGCTTTTACTCTGACAAAAGCTTAAGAAAATAATTTTTGATAGTTGTCTTTCAGCAAGCTTAATACGATTTTTCAATCTGTTATCTTCTTTGCTCTATAACGTAATATATAGTTGAAACAACACCAAATCATAGCATATCAAGAGCCAATAATTTTGCTTGCTTAATGGCTGAATTTTGCAATATCCCTTTAAACATTCTGTGCTTTCAGCACATCAGATCTTTTTTAGCATTCTGTAGCAGAACAGATTTTTCTGTGGACTTTATTGCTGTTGAGATTTTGTGTATTTTAATTACTTTAAGGCTATCAGTCAAAGTAAGGATTTTGGTGGTCATCTTACTATTTAAGAGTAAATATATAGTGTGGAAGATAAATAAAAGTGTATTTTCATTTAACATTCTGTTTCCTGTCAGTGTAAAGTAGAGCCATTTGTTTCCTCTGTATGTGGTGCTGGGTTTTTAGGGATTGAGAAAGACTTACTGGATGGGTTGTTACAAAGAGAACTCTATTGCTACTAAATTCTTTTCTTGGTGCAACAAGGTGTTGTCTGCGAAGCACGCTAATGCGAAATGGTTTGCCTTGCTACGCTTCCTGTGGTTGCACATATCTGTTTCAGCGGCACTTCTTATCTACAGCAAAATCCCAACTTTGCTATATACTTTCCATTGAAGTGGTACCTCTTTTCCTGACTTTCTCTGTGACTTCTTTGTGTGTGTTTGACTGCTTAAATAAGTTGTCAGATACCCAGTGGAACAATCCTGACATCCTGACAGAGGAGGTATGGTGGGGGGAGGGGAGCGCAGGTGGAAGTTTGGACCTTACCTGTGATTTAGCGGTGAGCTGTTCTGCTTTTAAGGTGCTGCTGGGTATCTGCAGAAACAATAGTGTCCATGCAGACTTGAGGAATATCCAGTTAGGCAGGCTGTGTCCTGAGGATCCCCTCCAGTGTGTATTGCTACCATGTATACTTTGCCATCAAAGTGCCACTAAAATTCTCACCTCTGAGGCTCGAGCTCCAAGTGCTTATCTGTGCTAGTAGTTAGACACACCAACTGAATATAAATCAGTCACAAATATAAAGACCACACAGCTAATTTTTGTTGTACTTTGTTAGGATTTCGTGTGTACTTAACATGAGCTTCTAAATTCCATTCTAAGTACATACGCAAATGGGCTGATTTTCAACCGTGCTGAGTTCTCATATGTTCAACTTAAATTCTCTGGGTGTTAAGCAGGTTTAAAAATCAGCTGTAACTCATGTTTAGGAAAGAAAACATGAGCTAATTCCACGAATTTTTAATTAACTATTTCTTCATCTGAACTCTCTTATCCTGCCACTTTTTTTTTTTTTTTTAAATGTGACTTGCAAAATCTGATTGCAGTTTCTGTTCCCTCTTTCTTTACTGTGTGCGTTATGGATACTCATAATATCAAAAGATTATACCAATAATACTATGTCATCATAATTTCAAAATATTATGTCATCTCAGACTCTGCAGACAGTCCTGGATTTCAGTACATGACTGCTTGTTTGGGATCAGTAAGGATACATTTAAATTTCAACTTCCAGAATTATGAAATCATGTAATAAAGCTAACGAAACCCCAAAAAGAAGTATTACACAATTCTATGCAAGATAATGGTATCTTGAACTGGAATGATTAGTGTTTGTTGCTAATGAGCTCACTCAGTGCCAATGGCTAAGTACCAAGGAAAATGTATTCTTTCAAAACCAGTGAAAAAAAGTCCCCTTCCTATTACGAAGGAAGTCTAGCACCACGCAATGAGTGTATACGGATGAAATAGGCTTGACAAATTAAAAGGAGCTACTCATGAGGAGGTAAAAAATAAAGACTCATTATGTGAGTTTGCCAGATTTTTTAATCTTATTTAATAATTTTCCCTGAGTTCGAGCTGTAATAGGCTGGGTCAATTTACATGTTGTGAGGTAAGGTTTATGAATGTGTGAGAAACCTGCAAACCATCTTGATAAAACAGGGAAAAAACCTTAATATTTCTGGCATGGGCAATAACTAAATATTTCCGAGGACAGGGATTTAATGTATGTATGAGACAGCCAAAATGTTATGGATGACTCAATATTTATTTTGTTTGTTTATTTTAGATTTTCAGGAGCCAAAAACTTCAGTTTTTATTTTCCTCATTTCATTTTATGTCAATTATATTGGTCTTGTGCATGTGTATTTGAGGTGGATGAGGTGTTTGATAGGCTTTGGAGATTTTTCGATTTCAGATTCTGACTTCAAGCAATTCTATTACACTAGATTTATTTTTTTTCATCTGCTATCTCAATATATGGTGTGTATATTGAAATGTTATGGGGGATTTTGCATTTAAGCAGAGGCTTCGGTTTTCTCAAATGCCTAAATTTTATTTAGTCCTTTTTCAATTTATTACATTTTAATGTTTTAGCAGTTTGGTTTATCTGAGATATTAAAAAATTTTAGAGTTGTTTTCTGAATTTAAAATGTTTCCTCCTATTCTCTGTGTTTGGGAAGTTCTACAGATATCGGGGACTAGGAAAACTTGATGGCCTTATAGCTTTTAGCAGTGGTACCATACTGCTGATCACACTCTTCTCAAAATGTTGCGTCATGCTCAATAAATCTACCTCAAGTGAAAACTGAGGAAAAAACACAGGACAAGACCAGATAATGAATTTATTCTGCATATGCCTGGTATTCCAGACTTCTGAGAGCCAGCTGTTTGGAAATCAATAAATCACTCTCCAAAGCTTCAAGGCAGAAAGTTGCCACAAAAGTCAGTATGGTTCGATTCTCTAAAAGGAGATGCGAAAATTGTTTAATGATTCAGCATATTGCAGATAATGTAAAACCTTAGGTTTCTGCATAACAATACTAAGCCAAAATGACACACCAACAGCTAATAATGAGGTTTATGTGAGTGGGTGCTAAAATGGACCTTTAGAGCTCGTACTGAACACAGCTGTTGTTGATGTTTTAATATATAGCAAAGAGAAACTTCTAAGAAAGGGGAAGTTGGAAGCTGAGAGATCTGTGATAGCTTTTATTATCAACAAAGAAGTCACAGAGAAAGTCAATAGTTGGAAACGAAATTCTTACAAGAACTGTCCAAACTGATATTTAAATGCATCAAGAATTAGATTTGCTAAAATATTCTTTCTCAGTTATCGGCAGAAATGTAATTCAGCAAGAAATATACTAGTGCACCAGCACAGCATTAAAACATGAAAGAAACAAAGGTATAGATTATTTAAAAAAAAAAAAAAAAAGGGAGGAAGAAGTGAAGAACGATGAAAACTGACAAAGGTCTAGACTAGATATGCTGAACATGGTCAATAGCATATGGATACCTACAGTCCCCGGCGCAGCCTAACCATTCATACCAGTTCTTTGATCACCCTCGGAGCAAACAGCCATGCTTAACCGCTCTCAGTTTCTTTCTGTGGAGCATGTGGTTATAGCATTATCTTCTTTTGATAAAAATGGATTTCTGATAACATCTTAGCTTTTGTCTCATGTATTGTCTCTCCATGTATCTCATCTCCTGTGTCAGTGAACATGAGGAACATTTACATATACCTTCTATGCTTGCAACCAAGTGCATCTTTTACTTTATAGTAGCATCTCTTTATTTGCAGAGTAGTATTCAATCTATGTCTCTTAACTATTAATTTCTCATGCAAACTTGAGTTGTTTTATGTTATGATAGGTAACTATGTTGCTATGATGTAACAAAGTTGTATTGGATTTTAATAAAATTCTTTTGATAATTTCTCAAAATGTCCTAATCATTATGAAGATGACATTATAAAATAGTATGAGAGATCAATTATTACCTGCTTAAAAGAGCTGACATAATTTGATAACCATTTTTTGCAAAGCGAACAGTTCCTCTACCTGTTCTTTATAGGTGATAAAACTGACAGAAAATAAAAGATCAAGATGCCTCTTCTTGCATGCTACTTCACGATGGCTTTTTTAAAAGAAAACTGATTGTAATGAATTCAACCTTAAAGTTATGTCAGATGAAATAAGAAATTTGACTTCATGAATTACTCATACAAAAAATAAAGTGAAATCAGAGCTCATGAATTACTTATAAAGGCCAGCTTAAGATCAATAAAGGGCATGTAATGCATACAGAAGCACTTTCTCCAAATCTATAATGTGCTGACATCATGTTTTTTGTGAATGAGAGCTGTGGAAGACTATCAACCTGAAACTGCAAAATTACTTATCCTCAAGATTTATTTAAAAATCTCATTTAAAGCTCTGGATTTTGTAGAGAATAAAAACTATGTCAGGTGTAGACAGATGACCATGCTGAGGAACTAAGAAAACGTGTTTGATTCATAACACAGGTAGTCCTGGAAATTCCACTTATTCCTAGCTTAAAGATATTTTATGCACACTACTCATTGCTAATGAACATCTGCAGAATGAGGAAGAGCCTAAATGCTAACATGAATGCTTGCTGTACTAAAATTAAATTCCAAATTGAGGACTATCTGTCCATCTGCCTGAGGGAGGAGTAGTGTTCATATACTCAACCACTGGCAAATAAAGAAAGTTGGCTTACAATATTGAGTAGATCCCCTTTAAGAGGGAAAAATAAGGCCAATACAGTTTCTTTGTGGCTGGACAGCTGCTTTAAAAGGACTGCAGGTCAATGAAAGTCATGCAGTTTCTGAATTTGTCAATATTTATGCGCTGAAATAAGCATCTTGACTATTTTATATCTAATAACAAAGTAAAAGGTATAAAATGAAAACAAAAATATGCTGTTCCACTGTGAATTTTAGGCAAGAAATGTCATATTGGCAAAACAGAAGGTCTCAGTGAGAATTGCCAGTGTTGTCATCTGGACATGATGACAACAGGAGAACTTGAGAAAGCTGGGAAACTTTAAAAGTACTTTAAAGAGAGTTCTTGCATGTGCATCAGAATAGAACAGAGGTGCAGAAGAGGCAAATGCTAAATCACTGCAACTCAGATCTGAGATATGTTGCCACATACTGCGCACTGCTTTGCTTGCCTTGGCTGTATATTATCTACATTTTACTCGAGTGATAAATGGTATCAAAATATCCTATATCTTTTTCAGCAGCTTGATGAGTCACATTAAAGAATCTTCCTTGCAACAGCTTGTGAAAATGTCCCTTTATATATGTTGGTGTAGTGCTCGTTTTGGATACTCTCAATAGTGTTTGTTCCATGGAGTATTGCCAGCAATAACAGAACTTAGTTAAATACGGAATTACATGTTAATATCAGTAAGAATTAGTCAGAATTGTATTCCAGCAGAACCAGAGCAAGAATCCACATTGGGTAGTTTGCAATAGAGAAATGAGGGCCATATATAGCATAAAGCAGTAATTACAGGGATGCACCTTATTCTCTTATTGTCTTGGACACATGCAGGATAATAGTCTTCTCTAGCCTAATCTGGATAAAATTGAAATTGACAAAATTGGATTTGGCACATGGCTGTTGAGGAGTTGTGTTGTCTCCTGGTAAATACTCCTGCATATGTATTTGCAGGACTGCGTCTTTGGTTCCATTTCTAAAAAACATTTCAGTCGCCAGCATGTAAATTATTCCAGAGAAGGCAGGACCATAAATAAGTTGTGTTTATTTCCATATATATGTAAAACATAGTAGGAAGCATAAGCAATAGAATTCAGAGCAATAACTTTCATAGACAAAAAGGCAACACTCAGAAAGAATAAAAGCTCATTGATCAAATGGAATGAGTAATAAATCTAGAAAATGACTGACTGTGTAGCCTGCATCATCTTATATCTTACAGCTGTCAAAGTCATCAGGAAATGACTAGTAATTGGGTGTACCAATAATTTGCAGCTTTATTATTCACTTCCTGCCTCAGAGTCCTGCATTCAGCTGCTTGCACATGATCTCACAGCTGGCTTGTAGGAGCTGTGCAAATTTTTCATTAAAGATACATGAGTAAATAAGTGAAGAAAAAATGAACAAAAAGGAAATGTGTAACTGAACAACTCTATCTTACATTTGTCCAAACTGAGCACTTCAGATGTTGATGGAGGTATGTGATGATGTATATTTAAAGCTTTCCATATGCTACGCAAACAGGACACAGAGTTAAGATTTTTCCCATAAGCTTGACTGGGATATAGTAATTTTTAAAAATATAATGCATTGGTGGTTTGTTTATGGTGGCAGTCCATTCTTTGGGGTTACTAAAGCATGCAAGAGGACTGATTTTAAAATCTAAGAAAAATACAGAACGGGAGAGTGGCAATAGGCTATTCATAGACTGTCACACCAGTCACAGCAAGTCAGGGACTTAACCATGGACAAGTAAGAATTGTACACATCTGATCTGCAATATAGTGGCCTCAGCACTTCAGGCATCTCAGTGATTATATAGACCTTTTAAACAAGAAAAGTAAGCTGGGAAAGCTTGATAAATGTTGGTATGAAAAGCTACGCAAAGGGAGGATATATTGCAAAAAGTAACATGTTTCTGTGAGCTGTGAGTTCTGGTAGAACAATGAACAGAAGTTAGAAGATTTTAGCTGCTGAAATGTTGGAAGAAATCTTCTATTTAAGTTGAGAAAAAGAAAACAACCTTATGGGGCGTTCACAGTTTTCCATTAATAACATGGCCCTTGAATACACACAAGGCTTCTCGTTTGTTAAAGGTTGTTTTACATCCCATAGCATGTACTACGAATTATTTAAAAAACATCTTCCTGCATTTGTTCTGATATTTTTAAGAGGAAAAAATTAATTATTTTTAGTATTTTTATATTCAATCTACTAGGACTATTTAGTAGGTCCGGGTCGAGAGGAAGGGATGCGTGTGGAGGGGGAGTGCTGCCTTTGGAAGTCGTTGCCTGGCCGAGCGTCTGGAAGGGATGCTCCTTGCGGCGGCGGCCAGCTGAGCGCGGTCAATGTTGCTGGTGTCTGGTGCTTGCCAAGAGCCAAAGTGCTGGGAGAGGGAAAGCTAGAGATGCCAGGTGAGGGGGAGAGGAGTCGCTGCCTCTCGATAGGGATCGCTATCGATAGCTATCGCTATCGATCCCTATCGATAGGCCTGGAACTTGACAGGCATCGATGCTGCTCCATGTCGAGAGGTATGGGTGTCGGTGGGTGCCAGTGCCTGAGGCGGAGGAAAGTGGGTCTGCGAGTGCAGAATCTGCGTGCCAGCTGAGGCCGAGTCGAGAGCTATGCAGAGGCATTGTTAGCTGCAGGGGTCCTTCCCTGGCCGCCCGCACGTGTAGCGACGCTCGCCCGGGCCTGGCGATGCGGAGAACGGTCAGTGTTGATAGTCGTCGGTGCGTGGCGAGGGCAACAGGGGTCTGAGAAGGGCGAGCTGTAGGTGGCGGTCGTGGCGGAGAATTTTGGAGGCCTGTTAGTAGGGCTTGTTATGGCTGGTTATGCAGGACTGTCGCTCCGTCTCGAGAGGTAAGGAAAGGGAGCGGCCTCGACGCGAGGTCCGGGTCGAGAGGAAGGGATGCGTGTGGAGGGGGAGTGCTGCCTTTGGAAGTCGTTGCCTGGCCGAGCGTCTGGAAGGGATGCTCCTTGCGGCGGCGGCCAGCTGAGCGCGGTCAATGTTGCTGGTGTCTGGTGCTTGCCAAGAGCCAAAGTGCTGGGAGAGGGAAAGCTAGAGATGCCAGGCGAGGGGGAGAGGAGTCGCTGCCTCTCGATAGGGATCGCTATCGATAGCTATCGCTATCGATCCCTATCGATAGGCCTGGAACTTGACAGGCATCGATGCTGCTCCATGTCGAGAGGTATGGGTGTTGGTGGGTGCCAGTGCCTGAGGCGGAGGAAAGTGGGTCTGCGAGCGCAGAATCTGCGTGCCAGCTGAGGCCGAGTCGAGAGCTATGCAGAGGCATTGTTAGCTGCAGGGGTCCTTCCCTGGCCGCCCGCACGCGTAGCGACGCTCGCCCGGGCCTGGCGATGCGGAGAACGGTCAGTGTTGATAGTCGTCTGTGCGTGGCGAGGGCAACAGGGGTCTGAGAAGGGCGAGCTGTAGGTGGCGGTCGTGGCGGAGAATTTTGGAGGCCTGTTAGTAGGGCTTGTTATGGCTGGTTATGCAGGACTGTCGCTCCGTCTCGAGAGGTAAGGAAAGGGAGCGGCCTCGACGCGAGGTCCGGGTCGAGAGGAAGGGATGCGTGTGGAGGGGGAGTGCTGCCTTTGGAAGTCGTTGCCTGGCCGAGCGTCTGGAAGGGATGCTCCTTGCGGCGGCGGCCAGCTGAGCGCGGTCAATGTTGCTGGTGTCTGGTGCTTGCCAAGAGCCAAAGTGCTGGGAGAGGGAAAGCTAGAGATGCCAGGCGAGGGGGAGAGGAGTCACTGCCTCTCGATAGGGATCGCTATCGATAGCTATCGCTATCGATCCCTATCGATAGGCCTGGAACTTGACAGGCATCGATGCTGCTCCATGTCGAGAGGTATGGGTGTCGGTGGGTGCCAGTGCCTGAGGCGGAGGAAAGTGGGTCTGCGAGCGCAGAATCTGCGTGCCAGCTGAGGCTGAGTCGAGAGCTATGCAGAGGCATTGTTAGCTGCAGGGGTCCTTCCCTGGCCGCCCGCACGCGTAGTGACGCTTGCCCGGGCCTGGCGATGCGGAGAACGGTCAGTGTTGATAGTCGTCGGTGCGTGGCGAGGGCAACAGGGGTCTGAGAAGGGCGAGCTGTAGGTGGCGGTCGTGGCGGAGAATTTTGGAGGCCTGTTAGTAGGGCTTGTTATGGCTGGTTATGCAGGACTGTCGCTCCGTCTCGAGAGGTAAGGAAAGGGAGCGGCCTCGACACGAGGTCCGGGTCGAGAGGAAGGGATGCGTGTGGAGGGGGAGTGCTGCCTTTGGAAGTCGTTGCCTGGCCGAGCGTCTGGAAGGGATGCTCCTTGCGGCGGCGGCCAGCTGAGCGCGGTCAGTGTTACTGGTGTCTGGTGCTTGCCAAGAGCCAAAGTGCTGGGAGAGGGAAAGCTAGAGATGCCAGGCGAGGGGGAGAGGAGTCGCTGCCTCTCGATAGGGATCGCTATCGATAGCTATCGCTATCGATCCCTATCGATAGGCCTGGAACTTGACAGGCATCGATGCTGCTCCATGTCGAGAGGTATGGGTGTCGGTGGGTGCCAGTGCCTGAGGCGGAGGAAAGTGGGTCTGCGAGCGCAGAATCTGCGTGCCAGCTGAGGCCGAGTCGAGAGCTATGCAGAGGCATTGTTAGCTGCAGGGGTCCTTCCCTGGCCGCCCGCACGTGTAGTGACGCTTGCCCGGGCCTGGCGATGCGGAGAACGGTCAGTGTTGATAGTCGTCGGTGCGTGGCGAGGGCAACAGGGGTCTGAGAAGGGCGAGCTGTAGGTGGCGGTCGTGGCGGAGAATTTTGGAGGCCTGTTAGTAGGGCTTGTTATGGCTGGTTATGCAGGACTGTCGCTCCGTCTCGAGAGGTAAGGAAAGGGAGCGGCCTCGACGCGAGGTCCGGGTCGAGAGGAAGGGATGCGTGTGGAGGGGGAGTGCTGCCTTTGGAAGTCGTTGCCTGGCCGAGCGTCTGGAAGGGATGCTCCTTGCGGCGGCGGCCAGCTGAGCGCGGTCAATGTTGCTGGTGTCTGGTGCTTGCCAAGAGCCAAAGTGCTGGGAGAGGGAAAGCTAGAGATGCCAGGCGAGGGGGAGAGGAGTCGCTGCCTCTCGATAGGGATCGCTATCGATAGCTATCGCTATCGATCCCTATCGATAGGCCTGGAACTTGACAGGCATCGATGCTGCTCCATGTCGAGAGGTATGGGTGTCGGTGGGTGCCAGTGCCTGAGGCGGAGGAAAGTGGGTCTGCGAGCGCAGAATCTGCGTGCCAGCTGAGGCCGAGTCGAGAGCTATGCAGAGGCATTGTTAGCTGCAGGGGTCCTTCCCTGGCCGCCCGCACGCGTAGCGACGCTCGCCCGGGCCTGGCGATGCGGAGAACGGTCAGTGTTGATAGTCGTCGGTGCGTGGCGAGGGCAACAGGGGTCTGAGAAGGGCGAGCTGTAGGTGGCGGTCGTGGCGGAGAATTTTGGAGGCCTGTTAGTAGGGCTTGTTATGGCTGGTTATGCAGGACTGTCGCTCCGTCTCGAGAGGTAAGGAAAGGGAGCGGCCTCGACGCGAGGTCCGGGTCGAGAGGAAGGGATGCGTGTGGAGGGGGAGTGCTGCCTTTGGAAGTCGTTGCCTGGCCGAGCGTCTGGAAGGGATGCTCCTTGCGGCGGCGGCCAGCTGAGCGCGGTCAATGTTGCTGGTGTCTGGTGCTTGCCAAGAGCCAAAGTGCTGGGAGAGGGAAAGCTAGAGATGCCAGGCGAGGGGGAGAGGAGTCGCTGCCTCTCGATAGGGATCGCTATCGATAGCTATCGCTATCGATCCCTATCGATAGGCCTGGAACTTGACAGGCATCGATGCTGCTCCATGTCGAGAGGTATGGGTGTCGGTGGGTGCCAGTGCCTGAGGCGGAGGAAAGTGGGTCTGCGAGCGCAGAATCTGCGTGCCAGCTGAGGCCGAGTCGAGAGCTATGCAGAGGCATTGTTAGCTGCAGGGGTCCTTCCCTGGCCGCCCGCACGCGTAGCGACGCTCGCCCGGGCCTGGCGATGCGGAGAACGGTCAGTGTTGATAGTCGTCGGTGCGTGGCGAGGGCAACAGGGGTCTGAGAAGGGCGAGCTGTAGGTGGCGGTCGTGGCGGAGAATTTTGGAGGCCTGTTAGTAGGGCTTGTTATGGCTGGTTATGCAGGACTGTCGCTCCGTCTCGAGAGGTAAGGAAAGGGAGCGGCCTCGACGCGAGGTCCGGGTCGAGAGGAAGGGATGCGTGTGGAGGGGGAGTGCTGCCTTTGGAAGTCGTTGCCTGGCCGAGCGTCTGGAAGGGATGCTCCTTGCGGCGGCGGCCAGCTGAGCGCGGTCAATGTTGCTGGTGTCTGGTGCTTGCCAAGAGCCAAAGTGCTGGGAGAGGGAAAGCTAGAGATGCCAGGCGAGGGGGAGAGGAGTCGCTGCCTCTCGATAGGGATCGCTATCGATAGCTATCGCTATCGATCCCTATCGATAGGCCTGGAACTTGACAGGCATCGATGCTGCTCCATGTCGAGAGGTATGGGTGTCGGTGGGTGCCAGTGCCTGAGGCGGAGGAAAGTGGGTCTGCGAGCGCAGAATCTGCGTGCCAGCTGAGGCCGAGTCGAGAGCTATGCAGAGGCATTGTTAGCTGCAGGGGTCCTTCCCTGGCCGCCCGCACGCGTAGCGACACTCGCCTGGGCCTGGCGATGCGGAGAACGGTCAGTGTTGATAGTCGTCGGTGCGTGGCGAGGGCAACAGGGGTCTGAGAAGGGCGAGCTGTAGGTGGCGGTCGTGGCGGAGAATTTTGGAGGCCTGTTAGTAGGGCTTGTTATGGCTGGTTATGCAGGACTGTCGCTCCGTCTCGAGAGGTAAGGAAAGGGAGCGGCCTCGACGCGAGGTCCGGGTCGAGAGGAAGGGATGCGTGTGGAGGGGGAGTGCTGCCTTTGGAAGTCGTTGCCTGGCCGAGCGTCTGGAAGGGATGCTCCTTGCGGCGGCGGCCAGCTGAGCGCGGTCAATGTTGCTGGTGTCTGGTGCTTGCCAAGAGCCAAAGTGCTGGGAGAGGGAAAGCTAGAGATGCCAGGCGAGGGGGAGAGGAGTCGCTGCCTCTCGATAGGGATCGCTATCGATAGCTATCGCTATCGATCCCTATCGATAGGCCTGGAACTTGACAGGCATCGATGCTGCTCCATGTCGAGAGGTATGGGTGTCGGTGGGTGCCAGTGCCTGAGGCGGAGGAAAGTGGGTCTGCGAGCGCAGAATCTGCGTGCCAGCTGAGGCCGAGTCGAGAGCTATGCAGAGGCATTGTTAGCTGCAGGGGTCCTTCCCTGGCCGCCCGCATGCGTAGCGACGCTCGCCCGGGCCTGGCGATGCGGAGAACGGTCAGTGTTGATAGTCGTCGGTGCGTGGCGAGGGCAACAGGGGTCTGAGAAGGGCGAGCTGTAGGTGGCGGTCGTGGCGGAGAATTTTGGAGGCCTGTTAGTAGGGCTTGTTATGGCTGGTTATGCAGGACTGTCGCTCCGTCTCGAGAGGTAAGGAAAGGGAGCGGCCTCGACACGAGGTCCGGGTCGAGAGGAAGGGATGCGTGTGGAGGGGGAGTGCTGCCTTTGGAAGTCGTTGCCTGGCCGAGCGTCTGGAAGGGATGCTCCTTGCGGCGGCGGCCAGCTGAGCGCGGTCAATGTTGCTGGTGTCTGGTGCTTGCCAAGAGCCAAAGTGCTGGGAGAGGGAAAGCTAGAGATGCCAGGCGAGGGGGAGAGGAGTCGCTGCCTCTCGATAGGGATCGCTATCGATAGCTATCGCTATCGATCCCTATCGATAGGCCTGGAACTTGACAGGCATCGATGCTGCTCCATGTCGAGAGGTATGGGTGTTGGTGGGTGCCAGTGCCTGAGGCGGAGGAAAGTGGGTCTGCGAGCGCAGAATCTGCGTGCCAGCTGAGGCCGAGTCGAGAGCTATGCAGAGGCATTGTTAGCTGCAGGGGTCCTTCCCTGGCCGCCCGCACGCGTAGCGACACTCGCCTGGGCCTGGCGATGCGGAGAACGGTCAGTGTTGATAGTCGTCGGTGCGTGGCGAGGGCAACAGGGGTCTGAGAAGGGCGAGCTGTAGGTGGCGGTCGTGGCGGAGAATTTTGGAGGCCTGTTAGTAGGGCTTGTTATGGCTGGTTATGCAGGACTGTCGCTCCGTCTCGAGAGGTAAGGAAAGGGAGCGGCCTCGACGCGAGGTCCGGGTCGAGAGGAAGGGATGCGTGTGGAGGGGGAGTGCTGCCTTTGGAAGTCGTTGCCTGGCCGAGCGTCTGGAAGGGATGCTCCTTGCGGCGGCGGCCAGCTGAGCGCGGTCAATGTTGTTGGTGTCTGGTGCTTGCCAAGAGCCAAAGTGCTGGGAGAGGGAAAGCTAGAGATGCCAGGCGAGGGGGAGAGGAGTCGCTGCCTCTCGATAGGGATCGCTATCGATAGCTATCGCTATCGATCCCTATCGATAGGCCTGGAACTTGACAGGCATCGATGCTGCTCCATGTCGAGAGGTATGGGTGTCGGTGGGTGCCAGTGCCTGAGGCGGAGGAAAGTGGGTCTGCGAGCGCAGAATCTGCGTGCCAGCTGAGGCCGAGTCGAGAGCTATGCAGAGGCATTGTTAGCTGCAGGGGTCCTTCCCTGGCCGCCCGCACGCGTAGCGACGCTCGCCCGGGCCTGGCGATGCGGAGAACGGTCAGTGTTGATAGTCGTCGGTGCGTGGCGAGGGCAACAGGGGTCTGAGAAGGGCGAGCTGTAGGTGGCGGTCGTGGCGGAGAATTTTGGAGGCCTGTTAGTAGGGCTTGTTATGGCTGGTTATGCAGGACTGTCGCTCCGTCTCGAGAGGTAAGGAAAGGGAGCGGCCTCGACGCGAGGTCCGGGTCGAGAGGAAGGGATGCGTGTGGAGGGGGAGTGCTGCCTTTGGAAGTCGTTGCCTGGCCGAGCGTCTGGAAGGGATGCTCCTTGCGGCGGCGGCCAGCTGAGCGCGGTCAATGTTGCTGGTGTCTGGTGCTTGCCAAGAGCCAAAGTGCTGGGAGAGGGAAAGCTAGAGATGCCAGGCGAGGGGGAGAGGAGTCGCTGCCTCTCGATAGGGATCGCTATCGATAGCTATCGCTATCGATCCCTATCGATAGGCCTGGAACTTGACAGGCATCGATGCTGCTCCATGTCGAGAGGTATGGGTGTCGGTGGGTGCCAGTGCCTGAGGCGGAGGAAAGTGGGTCTGCGAGCGCAGAATCTGCGTGCCAGCTGAGGCCGAGTCGAGAGCTATGCAGAGGCATTGTTAGCTGCAGGGGTCCTTCCCTGGCCGCCCGCACGCGTAG
Organism: Struthio camelus; assembly: GCF_040807025.1. Lineage (NCBI taxonomy): Eukaryota > Metazoa > Chordata > Aves > Struthioniformes > Struthionidae > Struthio > Struthio camelus. Next base: position 41,070,545 of record NC_090982.1, read on the forward strand.
CGACGCTCGCCCGGGCCTGGCGATGCGGAGAACGGTCAGTGTTGATAGTCGTCGGTGCGTGGCGAGGGCAACAGGGGTCTGAGAAGGGCGAGCTGTAGGTGGCGGTCGTGGCGGAGAATTTTGGAGGCCTGTTAGTAGGGCTTGTTATGGCTGGTTATGCAGGACTGTCGCTCCGTCTCGAGAGGTAAGGAAAGGGAGCGGCCTCGACACGAGGTCCGGGTCGAGAGGAAGGGATGCGTGTGGAGGGGGAGTGCTGCCTTTGGAAGTCGTTGCCTGGCCGAGCGTCTGGAAGGGATGCTCCTTGTGGCGGCGGCCAGCTGAGCGCGGTCAATGTTGCTGGTGTCTGGTGCTTGCCAAGAGCCAAAGTGCTGGGAGAGGGAAAGCTAGAGATGCCAGGCGAGGGGGAGAGGAGTCGCTGCCTCTCGATAGGGATCGCTATCGATAGCTATCGCTATCGATCCCTATCGATAGGCCTGGAACTTGACAGGCATCGATGCTGCTCCATGTCGAGAGGTATGGGTGTCGGTGGGTGCCAGTGCCTGAGGCAGAGGAAAGTGGGTCTGCGAGCGCAGAATCTGCGTGCCAGCTGAGGCCGAGTCAAGAGCTATGCAGAGGCATTGTTAGCTGCAGGGGTCCTTCCCTGGCCGCCCGCACGCGTAGCGACGCTCGCCCGGGCCTGGCGATGCGGAGAACGGTCAGTGTTGATAGTCGTCGGTGCGTGGCGAGGGCAACAGGGGTCTGAGAAGGGCGAGCTGTAGGTGGCGGTCGTGGCGGAGAATTTTGGAGGCCTGTTAGTAGGGCTTGTTATGGCTGGTTATGCAGGACTGTCGCTCCGTCTCGAGAGGTAAGGAAAGGGAGCGGCCTCGACACGAGGTCCGGGTCGAGAGGAAGGGATGCGTGTGGAGGGGGAGTGCTGCCTTTGGAAGTCGTTGCCTGGCCGAGCGTCTGGAAGGGATGCTCCTTGTGGCGGCGGCCAGCTGAGCGCGGTCAATGTTGCTGGTGTCTGGTGCTTGCCAAGAGCCAAAGTGCTGGGAGAGGGAAAGCTAGAGATGCCAGGCGAGGGGGAGAGGAGTCGCTGCCTCTCGATAGGGATCGCTATCGATAGCTATCGCTATCGATCCCTATCGATAGGCCTGGAACTTGACAGGCATCGATGCTGCTCCATGTCGAGAGGTATGGGTGTCGGTGGGTGCCAGTGCCTGAGGCGGAGGAAAGTGGGTCTGCGAGCGCAGAATCTGCGTGCCAGCTGAGGCCGAGTCGAGAGCTATGCAGAGGCATTGTTAGCTGCAGGGGTCCTTCCCTGGCCGCCCGCACGCGTAGCGACGCTCGCCCGGGCCTGGCGATGCGGAGAACGGTCAGTGTTGATAGTCGTCGGTGCGTGGCGAGGGCAACAGGGGTCTGAGAAGGGCGAGCTGTAGGTGGCGGTCGTGGCGGAGAATTTTGGAGGCCTGTTAGTAGGGCTTGTTATGGCTGGTTATGCAGGACTGTCGCTCCGTCTCGAGAGGTAAGGAAAGGGAGCGGCCTCGACGCGAGGTCCGGGTCGAGAGGAAGGGATGCGTGTGGAGGGGGAGTGCTGCCTTTGGAAGTCGTTGCCTGGCCGAGCGTCTGGAAGGGATGCTCCTTGCGGCGGCGGCCAGCTGAGCGCGGTCAGTGTTGCTGGTGTCTGGTGCTTGCCAAGAGCCAAAGTGCTGGGAGAGGGAAAGCTAGAGATGCCAGGCGAGGGGGAGAGGAGTCGCTGCCTCTCGATAGGGATCGCTATCGATAGCTATCGCTATCGATCCCTATCGATAGGCCTGGAACTTGACAGGCATCGATGCTGCTCCATGTCGAGAGGTATGGGTGTCGGTGGGTGCCAGTGCCTGAGGCGGAGGAAAGTGGGTCTGCGAGCGCAGAATCTGCGTGCCAGCTGAGGCCGAGTCGAGAGCTATCCAGAGGCATTGTTAGCTGCAGGGGTCCTTCCCTGGCCGCCCGCACGTGTAGCGACGCTTGCCCGGGCCTGGCGATGCGGAGAACGGTCAGTGTTGATAGTCGTCGGTGCGTGGCGAGGGCAACAGGGGTCTGAGAAGGGCGAGCTGTAGGTGGCGGTCGTGGCGGAGAATTTTGGAGGCCTGTTAGTAGGGCTTGTTATGGCTGGTTATGCAGGACTGTCGCTCCGTCTCGAGAGGTAAGGAAAGGGAGCGGCCTCGACGCGAGGTCCGGGTCGAGAGGAAGGGATGCGTGTGGAGGGGGAGTGCTGCCTTTGGAAGTCGTTGCCTGGCCGAGCGTCTGGAAGGGATGCTCCTTGCGGCGGCGGCCAGCTGAGCGCGGTCAATGTTGCTGGTGTCTGGTGCTTGCCAAGAGCCAAAGTGCTGGGAGAGGGAAAGCTAGAGATGCCAGGCGAGGGGGAGAGGAGTCGCTGCCTCTCGATAGGGATCGCTATCGATAGCTATCGCTATCGATCCCTATCGATAGGCCTGGAACTTGACAGGCATCGATGCTGCTCCATGTCGAGAGGTATGGGTGTCGGTGGGTGCCAGTGCCTGAGGCGGAGGAAAGTGGGTCTGCGAGCGCAGAATCTGCGTGCCAGCTGAGGCCGAGTCGAGAGCTATGCAGAGGCATTGTTAGCTGCAGGGGTCCTTCCCTGGCCGCCCGCACGCGTAGCGACGCTCGCCCGGGCCTGGCGATGCGGAGAACGGTCAGTGTTGATAGTCGTCGGTGCGTGGCGAGGGCAACAGGGGTCTGAGAAGGGCGAGCTGTAGGTGGCGGTCGTGGCGGAGAATTTTGGAGGCCTGTTAGTAGGGCTTGTTATGGCTGGTTATGCAGGACTGTCGCTCCGTCTCGAGAGGTAAGGAAAGGGAGCGGCCTCGACGCGAGGTCGGGGTCGAGAGGAAGGGATGCGTGTGGAGGGGGAGTGCTGCCTTTGGAAGTCGTTGCCTGGCCGAGCGTCTGGAAGGGATGCTCCTTGCGGCGGCGGCCAGCTGAGCGCGGTCAATGTTGTTGGTGTCTGGTGCTTGCCAAGAGCCAAAGTGCTGGGAGAGGGAAAGCTAGAGATGCCAGGCGAGGGGGAGAGGAGTCGCTGCCTCTCGATAGGGATCGCTATCGATAGCTATCGCTATCGATCCCTATCGATAGGCCTGGAACTTGACAGGCATCGATGCTGCTCCATGTCGAGAGGTATGGGTGTCGGTGGGTGCCAGTGCCTGAGGCGGAGGAAAGTGGGTCTGCGAGCGCAGAATCTGCGTGCCAGCTGAGGCCGAGTCGAGAGCTATGCAGAGGCATTGTTAGCTGCAGGGGTCCTTCCCTGACCGCCCGCACGCGTAGCGACGCTCGCCCGGGCCTGGCGATGCGGAGAACGGTCAGTGTTGATAGTCGTCGGTGCGTGGCGAGGGCAACAGGGGTCTGAGAAGGGCGAGCTGTAGGTGGCGGTCGTGGCGGAGAATTTTGGAGGCCTGTTAGTAGGGCTTGTTATGGCTGGTTATGCAGGACTGTCGCTCCGTCTCGAGAGGTAAGGAAAGGGAGCGGCCTCGACGCGAGGTCCGGGTCGAGAGGAAGGGATGCGTGTGGAGGGGGAGTGCTGTCTTTGGAAGTCGTTGCCTGGCCGAGCGTCTGGAAGGGATGCTCCTTGTGGCAGCGGCCAGCTGAGCGCGGTCAATGTTGCTGGTGTCTGGTGCTTGCCAAGAGCCAAAGTGCTGGGAGAGGGAAAGCTAGAGATGCCAGGCGAGGGGGAGAGGAGTCGCTGCCTCTCGATAGGGATCGCTATCGATAGCTATCGCTATCGATCCCTATCGATAGGCCTGGAACTTGACAGGCATCGATGCTGCTCCATGTCGAGAGGTATGGGTGTCGGTGGGTGCCAGTGCCTGAGGCAGAGGAAAGTGGGTCTGCGAGCGCAGAATCTGCGTGCCAGCTGAGGCCGAGTCGAGAGCTATGCAGAGGCATTGTTAGCTGCAGGGGTCCTTCCCTGGCCGCCCGCACGCGTAGCGACGCTCGCCCGGGCCTGGCGATGCGGAGAACGGTCAGTGTTGATAGTCGTCGGTGCGTGGCGAGGGCAACAGGGGTCTGAGAAGGGCGAGCTGTAGGTGGCGGTCGTGGCGGAGAATTTTGGAGGCCTGTTAGTAGGGCTTGTTATGGCTGGTTATGCAGGACTGTCGCTCCGTCTCGAGAGGTAAGGAAAGGGAGCGGCCTCGACGCGAGGTCCGGGTCGAGAGGAAGGGATGCGTGTGGAGGGGGAGTGCTGCCTTTGGAAGTCGTTGCCTGGCCGAGCGTCTGGAAGGGATGCTCCTTGCGGCGGCGGCCAGCTGAGCGCGGTCAGTGTTGCTGGTGTCTGGTGCTTGCCAAGAGCCAAAGTGCTGGGAGAGGGAAAGCTAGAGATGCCAGGCAAGGGGGAGAGGAGTCGCTGTCTCTCGATAGGGATCGCTATCGATAGCTATCGCTATCGATCCCTATCGATAGGCCTGGAACTTGACAGGCATCGATGCTGCTCCATGTCGAGAGGTATGGGTGTCGGTGGGTGCCAGTGCCTGAGGCGGAGGAAAGTGGGTCTGCGAGCGCAGAATCTGCGTGCCAGCTGAGGCCGAGTCGAGAGCTATGCAGAGGCATTGTTAGCTGCAGGGGTCCTTCCCTGGCCGCCCGCACGCGTAGTGACGCTTGCCCGGGCCTGGCGATGCGGAGAACGGTCAGTGTTGATAGTCGTCGGTGCGTGGCGAGGGCAACAGGGGTCTGAGAAGGGCGAGCTGTAGGTGGCGGTCGTGGCGGAGAATTTTGGAGGCCTGTTAGTAGGGCTTGTTATCGCTGGTTATGCAGGACTGTCGCTCCGTCTCGAGAGGTAAGGAAAGGGAGCGGCCTCGACACGAGGTCCGGGTCGAGAGGAAGGGATGCGTGTGGAGGGGGAGTGCTGCCTTTGGAAGTCGTTGCCTGGCCGAGCGTCTGGAAGGGATGCTCCTTGCGGCGGCGGCCAGCTGAGCGCGGTCAGTGTTACTGGTGTCTGGTGCTTGCCAAGAGCCAAAGTGCTGGGAGAGGGAAAGCTAGAGATGCCAGGCGAGGGGGAGAGGAGTCGCTGCCTCTCGATAGGGATCGCTATCGATAGCTATCGCTATCGATCCCTATCGATAGGCCTGGAACTTGACAGGCATCGATGCTGCTCCATGTCGAGAGGTATGGGTGTCGGTGGGTGCCAGTGCCTGAGGCGGAGGAAAGTGGGTCTGCGAGCGCAGAATCTGCGTGCCAGCTGAGGCCGAGTCGAGAGCTATGCAGAGGCATTGTTAGCTGCAGGGGTCCTTCCCTGGCCGCCCGCACGTGTAGCGACGCTTGCCCGGGCCTGGCGATGCGGAGAACGGTCAGTGTTGATAGTCGTCGGTGCGTGGCGAGGGCAACAGGGGTCTGAGAAGGGCGAGCTGTAGGTGGCGGTCGTGGCGGAGAATTTTGGAGGCCTGTTAGTAGGGCTTGTTATGGCTGGTTATGCAGGACTGTCGCTCCGTCTCGAGAGGTAAGGAAAGGGAGCGGCCTCGACGCGAGGTCCGGGTCGAGAGGAAGGGATGCGTGTGGAGGGGGAGTGCTGCCTTTGGAAGTCGTTGCCTGGCCGAGCGTCTGGAAGGGATGCTCCTTGCGGCGGCGGCCAGCTGAGCGCGGTCAATGTTGCTGGTGTCTGGTGCTTGCCAAGAGCCAAAGTGCTGGGAGAGGGAAAGCTAGAGATGCCAGGCGAGGGGGAGAGGAGTCGCTGCCTCTCGATAGGGATCGCTATCGATAGCTATCGCTATCGATCCCTATCGATAGGCCTGGAACTTGACAGGCATCGATGCTGCTCCATGTCGAGAGGTATGGGTGTCGGTGGGTGCCAGTGCCTGAGGCGGAGGAAAGTGGGTCTGCGAGCGCAGAATCTGCGTGCCAGCTGAGGCCGAGTCGAGAGCTATGCAGAGGCATTGTTAGCTGCAGGGGTCCTTCCCTGGCCGCCCGCACGTGTAGCGACGCTCGCCCGGGCCTGGCGATGCGGAGAACGGTCAGTGTTGATAATCATCGGTGCGTGGCGAGGGCAACAGGGGTCTGAGAAGGGCGAGCTGTAGGTGGCGGTCGTGGCGGAGAATTTTGGAGGCCTGTTAGTAGGGCTTGTTATGGCTGGTTATGCAGGACTGTCGCTCCGTCTCGAGAGGTAAGGAAAGGGAGCGGCCTCGACGCGAGGTCCGGGTCGAGAGGAAGGGATGCGTGTGGAGGGGGAGTGCTGCCTTTGGAAGTCGTTGCCTGGCCGAGCGTCTGGAAGGGATGCTCCTTGCGGCGGCGGCCAGCTGAGCGCGGTCAATGTTGCTGGTGTCTGGTGCTTGCCAAGAGCCAAAGTGCTGGGAGAGGGAAAGCTAGAGATGCCAGGCGAGGGGGAGAGGAGTCGCTGCCTCTCGATAGGGATCGCTATCGATAGCTATCGCTATCGATCCCTATCGATAGGCCTGGAACTTGACAGGCATCGATGCTGCTCCATGTCGAGAGGTATGGGTGTCGGTGGGTGCCAGTGCCTGAGGCGGAGGAAAGTGGGTCTGCGAGCGCAGAATCTGCGTGCCAGCTGAGGCCGAGTCGAGAGCTATGCAGAGGCATTGTTAGCTGCAGGGGTCCTTCCCTGGCCGCCCGCACGCGTAGTGACGCTTGCCCGGGCCTGGCGATGCGGAGAACGGTCAGTGTTGATAGTCGTCGGTGCGTGGCGAGGGCAACAGGGGTCTGAGAAGGGCGAGCTGTAGGTGGCGGTCGTGGCGGAGAATTTTGGAGGCCTGTTAGTAGGGCTTGTTATGGCTGGTTATGCAGGACTGTCGCTCCGTCTCGAGAGGTAAGGAAAGGGAGCGGCCTCGACGCGAGGTCCGGGTCGAGAGGAAGGGATGCGTGTGGAGGGGGAGTGCTGCCTTTGGAAGTCGTTGCCTGGCCGAGCGTCTGGAAGGGATGCTCCTTGCGGCGGCGGCCAGCTGAGCGCGGTCAATGTTGTTGGTGTCTGGTGCTTGCCAAGAGCCAAAGTGCTGGGAGAGGGAAAGCTAGAGATGCCAGGCGAGGGGGAGAGGAGTCGCTGCCTCTCGATAGGGATCGCTATCGATAGCTATCGCTATCGATCCCTATCGATAGGCCTGGAACTTGACAGGCATCGATGCTGCTCCATGTCGAGAGGTATGGGTGTCGGTGGGTGCCAGTGCCTGAGGCGGAGGAAAGTGGGTCTGCGAGCGCAGAATCTGCGTGCCAGCTGAGGCCGAGTCGAGAGCTATGCAGAGGCATTGTTAGCTGCAGGGGTCCTTCCCTGGCCGCCCGCACGTGTAGCGACACTCGCCTGGGCCTGGCGATGCGGAGAACGGTCAGTGTTGATAGTCGTCGGTGCGTGGCGAGGGCAACAGGGGTCTGAGAAGGGCGAGCTGTAGGTGGCGGTCGTGGCGGAGAATTTTGGAGGCCTGTTAGTAGGGCTTGTTATGGCTGGTTATGCAGGACTGTCGCTCCGTCTCGAGAGGTAAGGAAAGGGAGCGGCCTCGACGCGAGGTCCGGGTCGAGAGGAAGGGATGCGTGTGGAGGGGGAGTGCTGCCTTTGGAAGTCGTTGCCTGGCCGAGCGTCTGGAAGGGATGCTCCTTGCGGCGGCGGCCAGCTGAGCGCGGTCAATGTTGCTGGTGTCTGGTGCTTGCCAAGAGCCAAAGTGCTGGGAGAGGGAAAGCTAGAGATGCCAGGCGAGGGGGAGAGGAGTCGCTGCCTCTCGATAGGGATCGCTATCGATAGCTATCGCTATCGATCCCTATCGATAGGCCTGGAACTTGACAGGCATCGATGCTGCTCCATGTCGAGAGGTATGGGTGTCGGTGGGTGCCAGTGCCTGAGGCGGAGGAAAGTGGGTCTGCGAGCGCAGAATCTGCGTGCCAGCTGAGGCCGAGTCGAGAGCTATGCAGAGGCATTGTTAGCTGCAGGGGTCCTTCCCTGGCCGCCCGCACGCGTAGCGACGCTCGCCCGGGCCTGGCGATGCGGAGAACGGTCAGTGTTGATAGTCGTCGGTGCGTGGCGAGGGCAACAGGGGTCTGAGAAGGGCGAGCTGTAGGTGGCGGTCGTGGCGGAGAATTTTGGAGGCCTGTTAGTAGGGCTTGTTATGGCTGGTTATGCAGGACTGTCGCTCCGTCTCGAGAGGTAAGGAAAGGGAGCGGCCTCGACGCGAGGTCCGGGTCGAGAGGAAGGGATGCGTGTGGAGGGGGAGTGCTGCCTTTGGAAGTCGTTGCCTGGCCGAGCGTCTGGAAGGGATGCTCCTTGCGGCGGCGGCCAGCTGAGCGCGGTCAATGTTGCTGGTGTCTGGTGCTTGCCAAGAGCCAAAGTGCTGGGAGAGGGAAAGCTAGAGATGCCAGGCGAGGGGGAGAGGAGTCGCTGCCTCTCGATAGGGATCGCTATCGATAGCTATCGCTATCGATCCCTATCGATAGGCCTGGAACTTGACAGGCATCGATGCTGCTCCATGTCGAGAGGTATGGGTGTCGGTGGGTGCCAGTGCCTGAGGCGGAGGAAAGTGGGTCTGCGAGCGCAGAATCTGCGTGCCAGCTGAGGCCGAGTCGAGAGCTATGCAGAGGCATTGTTAGCTGCAGGGGTCCTTCCCTGGCCGCCCGCACGCGTAGCGACGCTCGCCCGGGCCTGGCGATGCGGAGAACGGTCAGTGTTGATAGTCGTCGGTGCGTGGCGAGGGCAACAGGGGTCTGAGAAGGGCGAGCTGTAGGTGGCGGTCGTGGCGGAGAATTTTGGAGGCCTGTTAGTAGGGCTTGTTATGGCTGGTTATGCAGGACTGTCGCTCCGTCTCGAGAGGTAAGGAAAGGGAGCGGCCTCGACGCGAGGTCCGGGTCGAGAGGAAGGGATGCGTGTGGAGGGGGAGTGCTGCCTTTGGAAGTCGTTGCCTGGCCGAGCGTCTGGAAGGGATGCTCCTTGCGGCGGCGGCCAGCTGAGCGCGGTCAATGTTGTTGGTGTCTGGTGCTTGCCAAGAGCCAAAGTGCTGGGAGAGGGAAAGCTAGAGATGCCAGGCGAGGGGGAGAGGAGTCGCTGCCTCTCGATAGGGATCGCTATCGATAGCTATCGCTATCGATCCCTATCGATAGGCCTGGAACTTGACAGGCATCGATGCTGCTCCATGTCGAGAGGTATGGGTGTCGGTGGGTGCCAGTGCCTGAGGCGGAGGAAAGTGGGTCTGCGAGCGCAGAATCTGCGTGCCAGCTGAGGCCGAGTCGAGAGCTATGCAGAGGCATTGTTAGCTGCAGGGGTCCTTCCCTGGCCGCCCGCACGTGTAGCGACACTCGCCTGGGCCTGGCGATGCGGAGAACGGTCAGTGTTGATAGTCGTCGGTGCGTGGCGAGGGCAACAGGGGTCTGAGAAGGGCGAGCTGTAGGTGGCGGTCGTGGCGGAGAATTTTGGAGGCCTGTTAGTAGGGCTTGTTATGGCTGGTTATGCAGGACTGTCGCTCCGTCTCGAGAGGTAAGGAAAGGGAGCGGCCTCGACGCGAGGTCCGGGTCGAGAGGAAGGGATGCGTGTGGAGGGGGAGTGCTGCCTTTGGAAGTCGTTGCCTGGCCGAGCGTCTGGAAGGGATGCTCCTTGCGGCGGCGGCCAGCTGAGCGCGGTCAATGTTGCTGGTGTCTGGTGCTTGCCAAGAGCCAAAGTGCTGGGAGAGGGAAAGCTAGAGATGCCAGGCGAGGGGGAGAGGAGTCGCTGCCTCTCGATAGGGATCGCTATCGATAGCTATCGCTATCGATCCCTATCGATAGGCCTGGAACTTGACAGGCATCGATGCTGCTCCATGTCGAGAGGTATGGGTGTCGGTGGGTGCCAGTGCCTGAGGCGGAGGAAAGTGGGTCTGCGAGCGCAGAATCTGCGTGCCAGCTGAGGCCGAGTCGAGAGCTATGCAGAGGCATTGTTAGCTGCAGGGGTCCTTCCCTGGCCGCCCGCACGCGTAGCGACGCTCGCCCGGGCCTGGCGATGCGGAGAACGGTCAGTGTTGATAGTCGTCGGTGCGTGGCGAGGGCAACAGGGGTCTGAGAAGGGCGAGCTGTAGGTGGCGGTCGTGGCGGAGAATTTTGGAGGCCTGTTAGTAGGGCTTGTTATGGCTGGTTATGCAGGACTGTCGCTCCGTCTCGAGAGGTAAGGAAAGGGAGCGGCCTCGACGCGAGGTCCGGGTCGAGAGGAAGGGATGCGTGTGGAGGGGGAGTGCTGCCTTTGGAAGTCGTTGCCTGGCCGAGCGTCTGGAAGGGATGCTCCTTGCGGCGGCGGCCAGCTGAGCGCGGTCAATGTTGCTGGTGTCTGGTGCTTGCCAAGAGCCAAAGTGCTGGGAGAGGGAAAGCTAGAGATGCCAGGCGAGGGGGAGAGGAGTCGCTGCCTCTCGATAGGGATCGCTATCGATAGCTATCGCTATCGATCCCTATCGATAGGCCTGGAACTTGACAGGCATCGATGCTGCTCCATGTCGAGAGGTATGGGTGTCGGTGGGTGCCAGTGCCTGAGGCGGAGGAAAGTGGGTCTGCGAGCGCAGAATCTGCGTGCCAGCTGAGGCCGAGTCGAGAGCTATGCAGAGGCATTGTTAGCTGCAGGGGTCCTTCCCTGGCCGCCCGCACGCGTAGCGACGCTCGCCCGGGCCTGGCGATGCGGAGAACGGTCAGTGTTGATAGTCGTCGGTGCGTGGCGAGGGCAACAGGGGTCTGAGAAGGGCGAGCTGTAGGTGGCGGTCGTGGCGGAGAATTTTGGAGGCCTGTTAGTAGGGCTTGTTATGGCTGGTTATGCAGGACTGTCGCTCCGTCTCGAGAGGTAAGGAAAGGGAGCGGCCTCGACGCGAGGTCCGGGTCGAGAGGAAGGGATGCGTGTGGAGGGGGAGTGCTGCCTTTGGAAGTCGTTGCCTGGCCGAGCGTCTGGAAGGGATGCTCCTTGCGGCGGCGGCCAGCTGAGCGCGGTCAATGTTGTTGGTGTCTGGTGCTTGCCAAGAGCCAAAGTGCTGGGAGAGGGAAAGCTAGAGATGCCAGGCGAGGGGGAGAGGAGTCGCTGCCTCTCGATAGGGATCGCTATCGATAGCTATCGCTATCGATCCCTATCGATAGGCCTGGAACTTGACAGGCATCGATGCTGCTCCATGTCGAGAGGTATGGGTGTCGGTGGGTGCCAGTGCCTGAGGCGGAGGAAAGTGGGTCTGCGAGCGCAGAATCTGCGTGCCAGCTGAGGCCGAGTCGAGAGCTATGCAGAGGCATTGTTAGCTGCAGGGGTCCTTCCCTGGCCGCCCGCACGTGTAGCGACACTCGCCTGGGCCTGGCGATGCGGAGAACGGTCAGTGTTGATAGTCGTCGGTGCGTGGCGAGGGCAACAGGGGTCTGAGAAGGGCGAGCTGTAGGTGGCGGTCGTGGCGGAGAATTTTGGAGGCCTGTTAGTAGGGCTTGTTATGGCTGGTTATGCAGGACTGTCGCTCCGTCTCGAGAGGTAAGGAAAGGGAGCGGCCTCGACGCGAGGTCCGGGTCGAGAGGAAGGGATGCGTGTGGAGGGGGAGTGCTGCCTTTGGAAGTCGTTGCCTGGCCGAGCGTCTGGAAGGGATGCTCCTTGCGGCGGCGGCCAGCTGAGCGCGGTCAATGTTGCTGGTGTCTGGTGCTTGCCAAGAGCCAAAGTGCTGGGAGAGGGAAAGCTAGAGATGCCAGGCGAGGGGGAGAGGAGTCGCTGCCTCTCGATAGGGATCGCTATCGATAGCTATCGCTATCGATCCCTATCGATAGGCCTGGAACTTGACAGGCATCGATGCTGCTCCATGTCGAGAGGTATGGGTGTCGGTGGGTGCCAGTGCCTGAGGCGGAGGAAAGTGGGTCTGCGAGCGCAGAATCTGCGTGCCAGCTGAGGCCGAGTCGAGAGCTATGCAGAGGCATTGTTAGCTGCAGGGGTCCTTCCCTGGCCGCCCGCACGCGTAGCGACGCTCGCCCGGGCCTGGCGATGCGGAGAACGGTCAGTGTTGATAGTCGTCGGTGCGTGGCGAGGGCAACAGGGGTCTGAGAAGGGCGAGCTGTAGGTGGCGGTCGTGGCGGAGAATTTTGGAGGCCTGTTAGTAGGGCTTGTTATGGCTGGTTATGCAGGACTGTCGCTCCGTCTCGAGAGGTAAGGAAAGGGAGCGGCCTCGACGCGAGGTCCGGGTCGAGAGGAAGGGATGCGTGTGGAGGGGGAGTGCTGCCTTTGGAAGTCGTTGCCTGGCCGAGCGTCTGGAAGGGATGCTCCTTGCGGCGGCGGCCAGCTGAGCGCGGTCAATGTTGCTGGTGTCTGGTGCTTGCCAAGAGCCAAAGTGCTGGGAGAGGGAAAGCTAGAGATGCCAGGCGAGGGGGAGAGGAGTCGCTGCCTCTCGATAGGGATCGCTATCGATAGCTATCGCTATCGATCCCTATCGATAGGCCTGGAACTTGACAGGCATCGATGCTGCTCCATGTCGAGAGGTATGGGTGTTGGTGGGTGCCAGTGCCTGAGGCGGAGGAAAGTGGGTCTGCGAGCGCAGAATCTGCGTGCCAGCTGAGGCCGAGTCGAGAGCTATGCAGAGGCATTGTTAGCTGCAGGGGTCCTTCCCTGGCCGCCCGCACGCGTAGCGACGCTCGCCCGGGCCTGGCGATGCGGAGAACGGTCAGTGTTGATAGTCGTCGGTGCGTGGCGAGGGCAACAGGGGTCTGAGAAGGGCGAGCTGTAGGTGGCGGTCGTGGCGGAGAATTTTGGAGGCCTGTTAGTAGGGCTTGTTATGGCTGGTTATGCAGGACTGTCGCTCCGTCTCGAGAGGTAAGGAAAGGGAGCGGCCTCGACGCGAGGTCCGGGTCGAGAGGAAGGGATGCGTGTGGAGGGGGAGTGCTGCCTTTGGAAGTCGTTGCCTGGCCGAGCGTCTGGAAGGGATGCTCCTTGCGGCGGCGGCCAGCTGAGCGCGGTCAATGTTGCTGGTGTCTGGTGCTTGCCAAGAGCCAAAGTGCTGGGAGAGGGAAAGCTAGAGATGCCAGGCGAGGGGGAGAGGAGTCGCTGCCTCTCGATAGGGATCGCTATCGATAGCTATCGCTATCGATCCCTATCGATAGGCCTGGAACTTGACAGGCATCGATGCTGCTCCATGTCGAGAGGTATGGGTGTCGGTGGGTGCCAGTGCCTGAGGCGGAGGAAAGTGGGTCTGCGAGCGCAGAATCTGCGTGCCAGCTGAGGCCGAGTCGAGAGCTATGCAGAGGCATTGTTAGCTGCAGGGGTCCTTCCCTGGCCGCCCGCACGCGTAGCGACGCTCGCCCGGGCCTGGCGATGCGGAGAACGGTCAGTGTTGATAGTCGTCGGTGCGTGGCGAGGGCAACAGGGGTCTGAGAAGGGCGAGCTGTAGGTGGCGGTCGTGGCGGAGAATTTTGGAGGCCTGTTAGTAGGGCTTGTTATGGCTGGTTATGCAGGACTGTCGCTCCGTCTCGAGAGGTAAGGAAAGGGAGCGGCCTCGACGCGAGGTCCGGGTCGAGAGGAAGGGATGCGTGTGGAGGGGGAGTGCTGCCTTTGGAAGTCGTTGCCTGGCCGAGCGTCTGGAAGGGATGCTCCTTGCGGCGGCGGCCAGCTGAGCGCGGTCAATGTTGCTGGTGTCTGGTGCTTGCCAAGAGCCAAAGTGCTGGGAGAGGGAAAGCTAGAGATGCCAGGCGAGGGGGAGAGGAGTCGCTGCCTCTCGATAGGGATCGCTATCGATAGCTATTGCTATCGATCCCTATCGATAGGCCTGGAACTTGACAGGCATCGATGCTGCTCCATGTCGAGAGGTATGGGTGTCGGTGGGTGCCAGTGCCTGAGGCAGAGGAAAGTGGGTCTGCGAGCGCAGAATCTGCGTGCCAGCTGAGGCCGAGTCGAGAGCTATCCAGAGGCATTGTTAGCTGCAGGGGTCCTTCCCTGACCGCCCGCACGCGTAGCGACGCTCGCCCGGGCCTGCCGATGCGGAGAACGGTCAGTGTTGATAGTCGTCGGTGCGTGGCGAGGGCAACAGGGGTCTGAGAAGGGCGAGCTGTAGGTGGCGGTCGTGGCGGAGAATTTTGGAGGCCTGTTAGTAGGGCTTGTTATGGCTGGTTATGCAGGACTGTCGCTCCGTCTCGAGAGGTAAGGAAAGGGAGCGGCCTCGACACGAGGTCCGGGTCGAGAGGAAGGGATGCGTGTGGAGGGGGAGTGCTGCCTTTGGAAGTCGTTGCCTGGCCGAGCGTCTGGAAGGGATGCTCCTTGCGGCGGCGGCCAGCTGAGCGCGGTCAGTGTTGCTGGTGTCTGGTGCTTGCCAAGAGCCAAAGTGCTGGGAGAGGGAAAGCTAGAGATGCCAGGCGAGGGGGAGAGGAGTCGCTGTCTCTCGATAGGGATCGCTATCGATAGCTATCGCTATCGATCCCTATCGATAGGCCTGGAACTTGACAGGCATCGATGCTGCTCCATGTCGAGAGGTATGGGTGTCGGTGGGTGCCAGTGCCTGAGGCGGAGGAAAGTGGGTCTGCGAGCGCAGAATCTGCGTGCCAGCTGAGGCCGAGTCGAGAGCTATGCAGAGGCATTGTTAGCTGCAGGGGTCCTTCCCTGGCCGCCCGCACGCGTAGCGACGCTCGCCCGGGCCTGGCGATGCGGAGAACGGTCAGTGTTGATAGTCGTCTGTGCGTGGCGAGGGCAACAGGGGTCTGAGAAGGGCGAGCTGTAGGTGGCGGTCGTGGCGGAGAATTTTGGAGGCCTGTTAGTAGGGCTTGTTATGGCTGGTTATGCAGGACTGTCGCTCCGTCTCGAGAGGTAAGGAAAGGGAGCGGCCTCGACGCGAGGTCCGGGTCGAGAGGAAGGGATGCGTGTGGAGGGGGAGTGCTGCCTTTGGAAGTCGTTGCCTGGCCGAGCGTCTGGAAGGGATGCTCCTTGCGGCGGCGGCCAGCTGAGCGCGGTCAGTGTTGCTGGTGTCTGGTGCTTGCCAAGAGCCAAAGTGCTGGGAGAGGGAAAGCTAGAGATGCCAGGCGAGGGGGAGAGGAGTCGCTGCCTCTCGATAGGGATCGCTATCGATAGCTATCGCTATCGATCCCTATCGATAGGCCTGGAACTTGACAGGCATCGATGCTGCTCCATGTCGAGAGGTATGGGTGTCGGTGGGTGCCAGTGCCTGAGGCGGAGGAAAGTGGGTCTGCGAGCGCAGAATCTGCGTGCCAGCTGAGGCCGAGTCGAGAGCTATGCAGAGGCATTGTTAGCTGCAGGGGTCCTTCCCTGGCCGCCCGCACGCGTAGCGACGCTCGCCCGGGCCTGGCGATGCGGAGAACGGTCAGTGTTGATAGTCGTCGGTGCGTGGCGAGGGCAACAGGGGTCTGAGAAGGGCGAGCTGTAGGTGGCGGTCGTGGCGGAGAATTTTGGAGGCCTGTTAGTAGGGCTTGTTATGGCTGGTTATGCAGGACTGTCGCTCCGTCTCGAGAGGTAAGGAAAGGGAGCGGCCTCGACGCGAGGTCCGGGTCGAGAGGAAGGGATGCGTGTGGAGGGGGAGTGCTGCCTTTGGAAGTCGTTGCCTGGCCGAGCGTCTGGAAGGGATGCTCCTTGCGGCGGCGGCCAGCTGAGCGCGGTCAATGTTGCTGGTGTCTGGTGCTTGCCAAGAGCCAAAGTGCTGGGAGAGGGAAAGCTAGAGATGCCAGGCGAGGGGGAGAGGAGTCGCTGCCTCTCGATAGGGATCGCTATCGATAGCTATCGCTATCGATCCCTATCGATAGGCCTGGAACTTGACAGGCATCGATGCTGCTCCATGTCGAGAGGTATGGGTGTCGGTGGGTGCCAGTGCCTGAGGCAGAGGAAAGTGGGTCTGCGAGCGCAGAATCTGCGTGCCAGCTGAGGCCGAGTCGAGAGCTATCCAGAGGCATTGTTAGCTGCAGGGGTCCTTCCCTGACCGCCCGCACGCGTAGCGACGCTCGCCCGGGCCTGCCGATGCGGAGAACGGTCAGTGTTGATAGTCGTCGGTGCGTGGCGAGGGCAACAGGGGTCTGAGAAGGGCGAGCTGTAGGTGGCGGTCGTGGCGGAGAATTTTGGAGGCCTGTTAGTAGGGCTTGTTATGGCTGGTTATGCAGGACTGTCGCTCCGTCTCGAGAGGTAAGGAAAGGGAGCGGCCTCGACACGAGGTCCGGGTCGAGAGGAAGGGATGCGTGTGGAGGGGGAGTGCTGCCTTTGGAAGTCGTTGCCTGGCCGAGCGTCTGGAAGGGATGCTCCTTGCGGCGGCGGCCAGCTGAGCGCGGTCAGTGTTGCTGGTGTCTGGTGCTTGCCAAGAGCCAAAGTGCTGGGAGAGGGAAAGCTAGAGATGCCAGGCGAGGGGGAGAGGAGTCGCTGTCTCTCGATAGGGATCGCTATCGATAGCTATCGCTATCGATCCCTATCGATAGGCCTGGAACTTGACAGGCATCGATGCTGCTCCATGTCGAGAGGTATGGGTGTCGGTGGGTGCCAGTGCCTGAGGCGGAGGAAAGTGGGTCTGCGAGCGCAGAATCTGCGTGCCAGCTGAGGCCGAGTCGAGAGCTATGCAGAGGCATTGTTAGCTGCAGGGGTCCTTCCCTGGCCGCCCGCACGCGTAGCGACGCTCGCCCGGGCCTGGCGATGCGGAGAACGGTCAGTGTTGATAGTCGTCTGTGCGTGGCGAGGGCAACAGGGGTCTGAGAAGGGCGAGCTGTAGGTGGCGGTCGTGGCGGAGAATTTTGGAGGCCTGTTAGTAGGGCTTGTTATGGCTGGTTATGCAGGACTGTCGCTCCGTCTCGAGAGGTAAGGAAAGGGAGCGGCCTCGACGCGAGGTCCGGGTCGAGAGGAAGGGATGCGTGTGGAGGGGGAGTGCTGCCTTTGGAAGTCGTTGCCTGGCCGAGCGTCTGGAAGGGATGCTCCTTGCGGCGGCGGCCAGCTGAGCGCGGTCAATGTTGCTGGTGTCTGGTGCTTGCCAAGAGCCAAAGTGCTGGGAGAGGGAAAGCTAGAGATGCCAGGCGAGGGGGAGAGGAGTCGCTGCCTCTCGATAGGGATCGCTATCGATAGCTATCGCTATCGATCCCTATCGATAGGCCTGGAACTTGACAGGCATCGATGCTGCTCCATGTCGAGAGGTATGGGTGTCGGTGGGTGCCAGTGCCTGAGGCGGAGGAAAGTGGGTCTGCGAGCGCAGAATCTGCGTGCCAGCTGAGGCCGAGTCGAGAGCTATGCAGAGGCATTGTTAGCTGCAGGGGTCCTTCCCTGGCCGCCCGCACGCGTAGCGACGCTCGCCCGGGCCTGGCGATGCGGAGAACGGTCAGTGTTGATAGTCGTCGGTGCGTGGCGAGGGCAACAGGGGTCTGAGAAGGGCGAGCTGTAGGTGGCGGTCGTGGCGGAGAATTTTGGAGGCCTGTTAGTAGGGCTTGTTATGGCTGGTTATGCAGGACTGTCGCTCCGTCTCGAGAGGTAAGGAAAGGGAGCGGCCTCGACGCGAGGTCCGGGTCGAGAGGAAGGGATGCGTGTGGAGGGGGAGTGCTGTCTTTGGAAGTCGTTGCCTGGCCGAGCGTCTGGAAGGGATGCTCCTTGCGGCGGCGGCCAGCTGAGCGCAGTCAATGTTGCTGGTGTCTGGTGCTTGCCAAGAGCCAAAGTGCTGGGAGAGGGAAAGCTAGAGATGCCAGGCGAGGGGGAGAGGAGTCGCTGCCTCTCGATAGGGATCGCTATCGATAGCTATCGCTATCGATCCCTATCGATAGGCCTGGAACTTGACAGGCATCGATGCTGCTCCATGTCGAGAGGTATGGGTGTCGGTGGGTGCCAGTGCCTGAGGCGGAGGAAAGTGGGTCTGCGAGCGCAGAATCTGCGTGCCAGCTGAGGCCGAGTCGAGAGCTATGCAGAGGCATTGTTAGCTGCAGGGGTCCTTCCCTGGCCGCCCGCACGTGTAGCGACGCTCGCCCGGGCCTGGCGATGCGGAGAACGGTCAGTGTTGATAGTCGTCGGTGCGTGGCGAGGGCAACAGGGGTCTGAGAAGGGCGAGCTGTAGGTGGCGGTCGTGGCGGAGAATTTTGGAGGCCTGTTAGTAGGGCTTGTTATGGCTGGTTATGCAGGACTGTCGCTCCGTCTCGAGAGGTAAGGAAAGGGAGCGGCCTCGACGCGAGGTCCGGGTCGAGAGGAAGGGATGCGTGTGGAGGGGGAGTGCTGCCTTTGGAAGTCGTTGCCTGGCCGAGCGTCTGGAAGGGATGCTCCTTGCGGCGGCGGCCAGCTGAGCGCGGTCAATGTTGCTGGTGTCTGGTGCTTGCCAAGAGCCAAAGTGCTGGGAGAGGGAAAGCTAGAGATGCCAGGTGAGGGGGAGAGGAGTCGCTGCCTCTCGATAGGGATCGCTATCGATAGCTATCGCTATCGATCCCTATCGATAGGCCTGGAACTTGACAGGCATCGATGCTGCTCCATGTCGAGAGGTATGGGTGTCGGTGGGTGCCAGTGCCTGAGGCGGAGGAAAGTGGGTCTGCGAGCGCAGAATCTGCGTGCCAGCTGAGGCCGAGTCGAGAGCTATGCAGAGGCATTGTTAGCTGCAGGGGTCCTTCCCTGGCCGCCCGCACGCGTAGCGACGCTCGCCCGGGCCTGGCGATGCGGAGAACGGTCAATGTTGATAGTCGTCGGTGCGTGGTGAGGGCAACAGGGGTCTGAGAAGGGCGAGCTGTAGGTGGCGGTCGTGGCGGAGAATTTTGGAGGCCTGTTAGTAGGGCTTGTTATGGCTGGTTATGCAGGACTGTCGCTCCGTCTCGAGAGGTAAGGAAAGGGAGCGGCCTCGACGCGAGGTCCGGGTCGAGAGGAAGGGATGCGTGTGGAGGGGGAGTGCTGCCTTTGGAAGTCGTTGCCTGGCCGAGCGTCTGGAAGGGATGCTCCTTGCGGCGGCGGCCAGCTGAGCGCGGTCAATGTTGCTGGTGTCTGGTGCTTGCCAAGAGCCAAAGTGCTGGGAGAGGGAAAGCTAGAGATGCCAGGCGAGGGGGAGAGGAGTCGCTGCCTCTCGATAGGGATCGCTATCGATAGCTATCGCTATCGATCCCTATCGATAGGCCTGGAACTTGACAGGCATCGATGCTGCTCCATGTCGAGAGGTATGGG
Organism: Struthio camelus; assembly: GCF_040807025.1. Classification (NCBI taxonomy): domain Eukaryota; kingdom Metazoa; phylum Chordata; class Aves; order Struthioniformes; family Struthionidae; genus Struthio; species Struthio camelus. Next base: position 41,089,545 of record NC_090982.1, read on the forward strand.
TGTCGGTGGGTGCCAGTGCCTGAGGCGGAGGAAAGTGGGTCTGCGAGCGCAGAATCTGCGTGCCAGCTGAGGCCGAGTCGAGAGCTATGCAGAGGCATTGTTAGCTGCAGGGGTCCTTCCCTGGCCGCCCGCACGTGTAGCGACACTCGCCCGGGCCTGGCGATGCGGAGAACGGTCAGTGTTGATAGTCGTCGGTGCGTGGCGAGGGCAACAGGGGTCTGAGAAGGGCGAGCTGTAGGTGGCGGTCGTGGCGGAGAATTTTGGAGGCCTGTTAGTAGGGCTTGTTATGGCTGGTTATGCAGGACTGTCGCTCCGTCTCGAGAGGTAAGGAAAGGGAGCGGCCTCGACGCGAGGTCCGGGTCGAGAGGAAGGGATGCGTGTGGAGGGGGAGTGCTGCCTTTGGAAGTCGTTGCCTGGCCGAGCGTCTGGAAGGGATGCTCCTTGCGGCGGCGGCCAGCTGAGCGCGGTCAATGTTGTTGGTGTCTGGTGCTTGCCAAGAGCCAAAGTGCTGGGAGAGGGAAAGCTAGAGATGCCAGGCGAGGGGGAGAGGAGTCGCTGCCTCTCGATAGGGATCGCTATCGATAGCTATCGCTATCGATCCCTATCGATAGGCCTGGAACTTGACAGGCATCGATGCTGCTCCATGTCGAGAGGTATGGGTGTCGGTGGGTGCCAGTGCCTGAGGCGGAGGAAAGTGGGTCTGCGAGCGCAGAATCTGCGTGCCAGCTGAGGCCGAGTCGAGAGCTATGCAGAGGCATTGTTAGCTGCAGGGGTCCTTCCCTGGCCGCCCGCACGCGTAGCGACGCTCGCCCGGGCCTGGCGATGCGGAGAACGGTCAGTGTTGATAGTCGTCGGTGCGTGGCGAGGGCAACAGGGGTCTGAGAAGGGCGAGCTGTAGGTGGCGGTCGTGGCGGAGAATTTTGGAGGCCTGTTAGTAGGGCTTGTTATCGCTGGTTATGCAGGACTGTCGCTCCGTCTCGAGAGGTAAGGAAAGGGAGCGGCCTCGACGCGAGGTCCGGGTCGAGAGGAAGGGATGCGTGTGGAGGGGGAGTGCTGTCTTTGGAAGTCGTTGCCTGGCCGAGCGTCTGGAAGGGATGCTCCTTGTGGTGGGCGCCAGCTGAGCGCGGTCAATGTTGCTGGTGTCTGGTGCTTGCCAAGAGCCAAAGTGCTGGGAGAGGGAAAGCTAGAGATGCCAGGCGAGGGGGAGAGGAGTCGCTGCCTCTCGATAGGGATCGCTATCGATAGCTATCGCTATCGATCCCTATCGATAGGCCTGGAACTTGACAGGCATCGATGCTGCTCCATGTCGAGAGGTATGGGTGTCGGTGGGTGCCAGTGCCTGAGGCGGAGGAAAGTGGGTCTGCGAGCGCAGAATCTGCGTGCCAGCTGAGGCCGAGTCGAGAGCTATGCAGAGGCATTGTTAGCTGCAGGGGTCCTTCCCTGGCCGCCCGCACGCGTAGCGACGCTCGCCCGGGCCTGGCGATGCGGAGAACGGTCAGTGTTGATAGTCGTCGGTGCGTGGCGAGGGCAACAGGGGTCTGAGAAGGGCGAGCTGTAGGTGGCGGTCGTGGCGGAGAATTTTGGAGGCCTGTTAGTAGGGCTTGTTATCGCTGGTTATGCAGGACTGTCGCTCCGTCTCGAGAGGTAAGGAAAGGGAGCGGCCTCGACGCGAGGTCCGGGTCGAGAGGAAGGGATGCGTGTGGAGGGGGAGTGCTGTCTTTGGAAGTCGTTGCCTGGCCGAGCGTCTGGAAGGGATGCTCCTTGTGGCGGCGGCCAGCTGAGCGCGGTCAATGTTGCTGGTGTCTGGTGCTTGCCAAGAGCCAAAGTGCTGGGAGAGGGAAAGCTAGAGATGCCAGGCGAGGGGGAGAGGAGTCGCTGCCTCTCGATAGGGATCGCTATCGATAGCTATCGCTATCGATCCCTATCGATAGGCCTGGAACTTGACAGGCATCGATGCTGCTCCATGTCGAGAGGTATGGGTGTCGGTGGGTGCCAGTGCCTGAGGCGGAGGAAAGTGGGTCTGCGAGCGCAGAATCTGCGTGCCAGCTGAGGCCGAGTCGAGAGCTATGCAGAGGCATTGTTAGCTGCAGGGGTCCTTCCCTGGCCGCCCGCACGCGTAGCGACGCTCGCCCGGGCCTGGCGATGCGGAGAACGGTCAGTGTTGATAGTCGTCGGTGCGTGGCGAGGGCAACAGGGGTCTGAGAAGGGCGAGCTGTAGGTGGCGGTCGTGGCGGAGAATTTTGGAGGCCTGTTAGTAGGGCTTGTTATGGCTGGTTATGCAGGACTGTCGCTCCGTCTCGAGAGGTAAGGAAAGGGAGCGGCCTCGACGCGAGGTCCGGGTCGAGAGGAAGGGATGCGTGTGGAGGGGGAGTGCTGTCTTTGGAAGTCGTTGCCTGGCCGAGCGTCTGGAAGGGATGCTCCTTGCGGCGGCGGCCAGCTGAGCGCGGTCAATGTTGCTGGTGTCTGGTGCTTGCCAAGAGCCAAAGTGCTGGGAGAGGGAAAGCTAGAGATGCCAGGCGAGGGGGAGAGGAGTCGCTGCCTCTCGATAGGGATCGCTATCGATAGCTATCGCTATCGATCCCTATCGATAGGCCTGGAACTTGACAGGCATCGATGCTGCTCCATGTCGAGAGGTATGGGTGTCGGTGGGTGCCAGTGCCTGAGGCGGAGGAAAGTGGGTCTGCGAGCGCAGAATCTGCGTGCCAGCTGAGGCCGAGTCGAGAGCTATGCAGAGGCATTGTTAGCTGCAGGGGTCCTTCCCTGGCCGCCCGCACGCGTAGCGACGCTCGCCCGGGCCTGGCGATGCGGAGAACGGTCAGTGTTGATAGTCGTCGGTGCGTGGCGAGGGCAACAGGGGTCTGAGAAGGGCGAGCTGTAGGTGGCGGTCGTGGCGGAGAATTTTGGAGGCCTGTTAGTAGGGCTTGTTATTGCTGGTTATGCAGGACTGTCGCTCCGTCTCGAGAGGTAAGGAAAGGGAGCGGCCTCGACGCGAGGTCCGGGTCGAGAGGAAGGGATGCGTGTGGAGGGGGAGTGCTGCCTTTGGAAGTCGTTGCCTGGCCGAGCGTCTGGAAGGGATGCTCCTTGTGGTGGGCGCCAGCTGAGCGCGGTCAATGTTGCTGGTGTCTGGTGCTTGCCAAGAGCCAAAGTGCTGGGAGAGGGAAAGCTAGAGATGCCAGGCGAGGGGGAGAGGAGTCGCTGCCTCTCGATAGGGATCGCTATCGATAGCTATCGCTATCGATCCCTATCGATAGGCCTGGAACTTGACAGGCATCGATGCTGCTCCATGTCGAGAGGTATGGGTGTCGGTGGGTGCCAGTGCCTGAGGCGGAGGAAAGTGGGTCTGCGAGCGCAGAATCTGCGTGCCAGCTGAGGCCGAGTCGAGAGCTATGCAGAGGCATTGTTAGCTGCAGGGGTCCTTCCCTGGCCGCCCGCACGCGTAGCGACGCTCGCCCGGGCCTGGCGATGCGGAGAACGGTCAGTGTTGATAGTCGTCGGTGCGTGGCGAGGGCAACAGGGGTCTGAGAAGGGCGAGCTGTAGGTGGCGGTCGTGGCGGAGAATTTTGGAGGCCTGTTAGTAGGGCTTGTTATGGCTGGTTATGCAGGACTGTCGCTCCGTCTCGAGAGGTAAGGAAAGGGAGCGGCCTCGACGCGAGGTCCGGGTCGAGAGGAAGGGATGCGTGTGGAGGGGGAGTGCTGCCTTTGGAAGTCGTTGCCTGGCCGAGCGTCTGGAAGGGATGCTCCTTGCGGCGGCGGCCAGCTGAGCGCGGTCAATGTTGCTGGTGTCTGGTGCTTGCCAAGAGCCAAAGTGCTGGGAGAGGGAAAGCTAGAGATGCCAGGCGAGGGGGAGAGGAGTCGCTGCCTCTCGATAGGGATCGCTATCGATAGCTATCGCTATCGATCCCTATCGATAGGCCTGGAACTTGACAGGCATCGATGCTGCTCCATGTCGAGAGGTATGGGTGTCGGTGGGTGCCAGTGCCTGAGGCGGAGGAAAGTGGGTCTGCGAGCGCAGAATCTGCGTGCCAGCTGAGGCCGAGTCGAGAGCTATGCAGAGGCATTGTTAGCTGCAGGGGTCCTTCCCTGGCCGCCCGCACGCGTAGCCACGCTCGCCCGGGCCTGGCGATGCGGAGAACGGTCAGTGTTGATAGTCGTCGGTGCGTGGCGAGGGCAACAGGGGTCTGAGAAGGGCGAGCTGTAGGTGGCGGTCGTGGCGGAGAATTTTGGAGGCCTGTTAGTAGGGCTTGTTATGGCTGGTTATGCAGGACTGTCGCTCCGTCTCGAGAGGTAAGGAAAGGGAGCGGCCTCGACGCGAGGTCCGGGTCGAGAGGAAGGGATGCGTGTGGAGGGGGAGTGCTGTCTTTGGAAGTCGTTGCCTGGCCGAGCGTCTGGAAGGGATGCTCCTTGCGGCGGCGGCCAGCTGAGCGCGGTCAATGTTGCTGGTGTCTGGTGCTTGCCAAGAGCCAAAGTGCTGGGAGAGGGAAAGCTAGAGATGCCAGGCGAGGGGGAGAGGAGTCGCTGCCTCTCGATAGGGATCGCTATCGATAGCTATCGCTATCGATCCCTATCGATAGGCCTGGAACTTGACAGGCATCGATGCTGCTCCATGTCGAGAGGTATGGGTGTCGGTGGGTGCCAGTGCCTGAGGCGGAGGAAAGTGGGTCTGCGAGCGCAGAATCTGCGTGCCAGCTGAGGCCGAGTCGAGAGCTATGCAGAGGCATTGTTAGCTGCAGGGGTTCTTCCCTGGCCGCCCGCACGCGTAGCGACGCTCGCCCGGGCCTGGCGATGCGGAGAACGGTCAGTGTTGATAGTCGTCGGTGCGTGGCGAGGGCAACAGGGGTCTGAGAAGGGCGAGCTGTAGGTGGCGGTCGTGGCGGAGAATTTTGGAGGCCTGTTAGTAGGGCTTGTTATTGCTGGTTATGCAGGACTGTCGCTCCGTCTCGAGAGGTAAGGAAAGGGAGCGGCCTCGACGCGAGGTCCGGGTCGAGAGGAAGGGATGCGTGTGGAGGGGGAGTGCTGCCTTTGGAAGTCGTTGCCTGGCCGAGCGTCTGGAAGGGATGCTCCTTGCGGCGGCGGCCAGCTGAGCGCGGTCAATGTTGCTGGTGTCTGGTGCTTGCCAAGAGCCAAAGTGCTGGGAGAGGGAAAGCTAGAGATGCCAGGCGAGGGGGAGAGGAGTCGCTGCCTCTCGATAGGGATCGCTATCGATAGCTATCGCTATCGATCCCTATCGATAGGCCTGGAACTTGACAGGCATCGATGCTGCTCCATGTCGAGAGGTATGGGTGTCGGTGGGTGCCAGTGCCTGAGGCGGAGGAAAGTGGGTCTGCGAGCGCAGAATCTGCGTGCCAGCTGAGGCCGAGTCGAGAGCTATGCAGAGGCATTGTTAGCTGCAGGGGTCCTTCCCTGGCCGCCCGCACGCGTAGCGACGCTCGCCCGGGCCTGGCGATGCGGAGAACGGTCAGTGTTGATAGTCGTCGGTGCGTGGCGAGGGCAACAGGGGTCTGAGAAGGGCGAGCTGTAGGTGGCGGTCGTGGCGGAGAATTTTGGAGGCCTGTTAGTAGGGCTTGTTATGGCTGGTTATGCAGGACTGTCGCTCCGTCTCGAGAGGTAAGGAAAGGGAGCGGCCTCGACGCGAGGTCCGGGTCGAGAGGAAGGGATGCGTGTGGAGGGGGAGTGCTGCCTTTGGAAGTCGTTGCCTGGCCGAGCGTCTGGAAGGGATGCTCCTTGTGGCGGCGGCCAGCTGAGCGCGGTCAATGTTGCTGGTGTCTGGTGCTTGCCAAGAGCCAAAGTGCTGGGAGAGGGAAAGCTAGAGATGCCAGGCGAGGGGGAGAGGAGTCGCTGCCTCTCGATAGGGATCGCTATCGATAGCTATCGCTATCGATCCCTATCGATAGGCCTGGAACTTGACAGGCATCGATGCTGCTCCATGTCGAGAGGTATGGGTGTCGGTGGGTGCCAGTGCCTGAGGCGGAGGAAAGTGGGTCTGCGAGCGCAGAATCTGCGTGCCAGCTGAGGCCGAGTCGAGAGCTATGCAGAGGCATTGTTAGCTGCAGGGGTCCTTCCCTGGCCGCCCGCACGCGTAGCGACGCTCGCCCGGGCCTGGCGATGCGGAGAACGGTCAGTGTTGATAGTCGTCGGTGCGTGGCGAGGGCAACAGGGGTCTGAGAAGGGCGAGCTGTAGGTGGCGGTCGTGGCGGAGAATTTTGGAGGCCTGTTAGTAGGGCTTGTTATGGCTGGTTATGCAGGACTGTCGCTCCGTCTCGAGAGGTAAGGAAAGGGAGCGGCCTCGACGCGAGGTCCGGGTCGAGAGGAAGGGATGCTTGTGGAGGGGGAGTGCTGCCTTTGGAAGTCGTTGCCTGGCCGGAGCGTCTGGAAGGGATGCTCCTTGCGGCGGCGGCCAGCTGAGCGCGGTCAATGTTGCTGGTGTCTGGTACTTGCCAAGAGCCAAAGTGCTGGGAGAGGGAAAGCTAGAGATGCCAGGCGAGGGGGAGAGGAGTCGCTGCCTCTCGATAGGGATCGCTATCGATAGCTATCGCTATCGATCCCTATCGATAGGCCTGGAACTTGACAGGCATCGATGCTGCTCCATGTCGAGAGGTATGGGTGTCGGTGGGTGCCAGTGCCTGAGGCGGAGGAAAGTGGGTCTGCGAGGGCAGAATCTGCGTGCCAGCTGAGGCCGAGTCGAGAGCTATGCAGAGGCATTGTTAGCTGCAGGGGTCCTTCCCTGGCCGCCCGCACGCGTAGCGACGCTCGCCCGGGCCTGCCGATGTGGAGAACGGTCAGTGTTGATAGTCGTCGGTGCGTGGCGAGGGCAACAGGGGTCTGAGAAGGGCGAGCTGTAGGTGGCGGTCGTGGCGGAGAATTTTGGAGGCCTGTTAGTAGGGCTTGTTATCGCTGGTTATGCAGGACTGTCGCTCCGTCTCGAGAGGTAAGGAAAGGGAGCGGCCTCGACGCGAGGTCCGGGTCGAGAGGAAGGGATGCGTGTGGAGGGGGAGTGCTGTCTTTGGAAGTCGTTGCCTGGCCGAGCGTCTGGAAGGGATGCTCCTTGCGGCGGCGGCCAGCTGAGCGCGGTCAATGTTGCTGGTGTCTGGTGCTTGCCAAGAGCCAAAGTGCTGGGAGAGGGAAAGCTAGAGATGCCAGGCGAGGGGGAGAGGAGTCGCTGCCTCTCGATAGGGATCGCTATCGATAGCTATCGCTATCGATCCCTATCGATAGGCCTGGAACTTGACAGGCATCGATGCTGCTCCATGTCGAGAGGTATGGGTGTCGGTGGGTGCCAGTGCCTGAGGCGGAGGAAAGTGGGTCTGCGAGCGCAGAATCTGCGTGCCAGCTGAGGCCGAGTCGAGAGCTATGCAGAGGCATTGTTAGCTGCAGGGGTCCTTCCCTGGCCGCCCGCACGCGTAGCGACGCTTGCCCGGGCCTGGCGATGCGGAGAACGGTCAGTGTTGATAGTCGTCGGTGCGTGGCGAGGGCAACAGGGGTCTGAGAAGGGCGAGCTGTAGGTGGCGGTCGTGGCGGAGAATTTTGGAGGCCTGTTAG